>NW_016107344.1:4642463-4753673 GCF_001604975.1 Cebus imitator
CATTGAAATTTCTGTATCTGAGGATTTATTTGAATAATTTCTGAAAAAAGTATCCATCACCCAGTATATAGTCAGTGTAACATTTTTACATTTTTATTATCTATATGTAATTCCAGTTATATTTATGTCAGAAATCTTGACTATTAACATTAACTCCACTCATGCCTGTAAACATTGTTTATTTCTATGTATTTTCTGTGATGCATTCAATTTCTTAAGATATATTTTCCATTTTACTAATTTCACATGCAGCTTGATCCAGTCTATTGTTTTATCAGTTCATTCACTGAGTTTATAATTTCAGTTATTAGGTTATTTTATGTTTCATATCTGTTAATCCCAGTGTTCACAATTCTTAGTGTTGTTGTTGTTTTCCTAAAATGAGTTTGAAATGGTGTAACTAGTGATTTCTATATAACATAGTCCACTTAGATTTAAGCTTTATTCTTGTAATTTTCCATATCATATAGGTTTTATTGAATCAAATAGAACCCATGTAAGTGGAGATCTGTGTCAACAACTTCTCAGAATAACCAGTTTTATTAATATTTTCCACTTAATATGAAGCAGGCAAACATATTGTTTTATTATTTTATTTAGAGGTGGATGGGTTTTGGAGTTCCTACATAATGCAGAATTCTTAAGCTCATTTTCATTAGTTTCAGAACATGCAAGTTTTAAAATTCGCATAAGGCTGTTCTTTTCCGAAAGCGATCATTTCCTGGCATTAGGCCTCCTGTTCATTTTCTATTCTGGTTTTAGTTTTACTGAATTATTAGTGTTCCTTTGTCTATTCCTTTCTTTTGTATAAACTTTTTTGGTATATTAAATGTATGTTTTAATTTATCTAAGTTCTATTTGTTTCATGCTGAGATATCATTTAAGGTGCCCTATGTTAAACCCAAATAACAGAGTATGGTAGTGTGATCTTAACATAACTAAAGTTAATTTTTCCATATGATATATCATGGTTCACTCATTTAGAGGAAAAGTGTGCCCAGTATTCTTTCTCAGGAATGAAATGCTGTTAATCATGCTACTTCTACAAAAAACTTAGTTAAATAGAGTGACATGGCTTTGCCATTTGAGCAGTAATTGTATATCTGGCTGTTAGCAGGAAGCAAGCAATAGTAAAATTTAAGTGGTGAATATACAAGGGCTACCTTGTCCCATTCACTTGGTATCTGTAGATGGCTATATGATCATGCAGCCTGATGAACAACATGTTCATGTAGCCATCTACAGATGTAAATAAGCATTAGAAGGCTCTACTAATCACATATTCAGTTCTCTTTCTTTTCTATGGAAGAAACGAACTCCCTATCTATCCAAATGAAACTGTTTATGAGATAGCTCAAAATGCATTACCTTTAGATATTGTGTTAGTCTGTTTCAGAAGTTAATGCATAGTAGTCTCCACATCAGAATATATTTAGCTTTTCGTGATCCAGAGACTTATTGACTGATAATACAGGTTACCTACTCTCCAAAAAATGCAATATGCAGAGGTAGAATATGATCTACAGAACTCCAGTAACTGTTTCTATCTGGAAAGAGAAAAAAAATGAGAGATTATTTTGAGAACTGGACTGTATCAGTCCTTAAATCCCTCCGAGCAAACATTTTGATTGTTTCCCCCTGAAGAGTGGGGTATATTCCTTAATTAAACTCTGATTCTGCTCCCTGGGGCTGATCCCCAAAGACATTGTTTTCTAAGCTGTTATTCTGGCTTTCATAGGCTTTAATATGACTGCATTATTTTATCAGGAAATTTGATATTAAAATTTATTTCTTACTAGTACTGGCATTGACACACTCAAATATTGTTAGTAAAGATCTTCTTCAATAGTCTCCTTTCTATATATTAAAATTACTTCAATAAAATTTAACAGGTAAGAAAGCTTATAAGAAAACATCATCCTCATATGCTATACATATGCAATCAGTAAAATAAAAACAATAGAAAGCTCTCTTTTTCTATTTTCCTAAAATTCAACTATCAATTTGGATTCTTCAGCAAAACAGAACCAGTATAAGATGTGTGTGTATATGTATATACACATAAAAGGACATTATTATGCCTTACTAATACTTTACCCAGAAGTCTGGACAATTTGTATAATCTTCTATATTGGCAGGCTGCATGCTCATGTATCTGTCTACAGATATCAAGTGAACGGGATAAGGCAGCCCTTGTATTTCATTGTCCACTTAAGTTGCAGTATTACTGGCTTACCTGTTAATTCATTGAGAAAAAGGTTGGAACTGAGGGGTAAATCTATAATAGCTACAGTCTGATTCCCACCAGACCTCTGTTCCTTGTGACTAAACTATTACAGGCTTTGAATCGCTGAACTCCTACATAAAAAGGTTTATTATAAGGTATTAGTGCATACTATTGTGATGGCTAAAATTTGTAGCATAGGCTAGGGAGGAGAGGATCTAGAACCAGGCAGAAATTGATGTTGCAGTCCTGAGGCAAATTTTCTCCTATTTTGTTTTTAAAAAGATGATGATGATCTATCTTGTGTACATTCTGAAAATTATGAAACTTCATATGAAGAACAAATAAAGCTGCATATTTGTATATACACAAAATTTGTATAAGTTATTTAATGATTATGAAATAATAACTCAACTTTAATTTTCAAAGGCTATGTTTGACAGATTATGTCAACATTTCATCGAAACATTTCTCTTCTTTATTCATAGTTATTGACTGATAGCCAGCCATATTTCCCACTCAACTTGCATTCAAATGTGGAATTGTAACCAAGATTTCTCCTATGGAATGTTAGAAGAATTGCTATGTGATGTTTTCTAGAGAGTATATTTGACTTTTCAACTCTCTATTTTATCTTCTTCAGAATAAATTCATACTATAGTAAGACTCAAGAGTAAATAAGACAAAAAAATGGGGGAAATCTGAGTCTGTGTTCAGAAGAACTGCTTGCTACCCTTAAGTCACCTTTCCTATACTATTAAATTAATGATAAATAAAAGGTAGCCATGTCTGGGTGATATGTGAATTATATTTTTAGAAAAATTTAGTCTAACACAACTAATTTTCTTGGAAAGTGTCTGTATTATTTTCCTAGATCTGTGATAAATTAACACTAACCGGGTGTGGCTTAAAACAACAGAAATTTATTCTCTCACAATTCTGGAGGCAGGAAGGCCAAAATCAGGTCACCATGGTCTGAATGCATCCTTCCCAAAAGTCCTAAGTTAAAGCAAAATTGGCAATACAATCATAGTATTAAGAGGTAGGGCCTTTAGAAGGTAATTAAGTGATGAGAGAATAAGACTAGTGACTCTATAATAGAAATGCAAGCAAGCTGTTCACCCCTTTCAATATGTGGGGCCATAGCAGTAAAGCACCATCTACGAAGCAGATCGCAAGCTTTCACTGAACACTAAATCTGATGTTTTGATTTTGAACTTCACAGCCTCTGGGACTGAGAGAAATGAGTTTTTCTTATTTACAAATTAACCAATTCTGCCTCTGTCCTTAACATGACCTTCTTTTCTCTTTATATCTCACCTCTGTGTTTTTCTTTTAAGGACTCTTATCATATAATCTAGAATGATCTCATCTCAAAACCTCTAATACAATTACATCCGAAAGACCTGTGTTTTCAAATAAAGTCACATTCAGAGGTTCAGGAATGTAGGATGTGAATATATCTTTTGAACTCCACCATTTAACTCACTATAGTACCTTTAAGAAATTTTATGGCATATATCTATTTTTTCCTTCTGTAATTGCATCATCTATAATGCATCATATTGGTCATATAAGCATTTAGTAAATGCTTATCTTTCTTAAGTAGAGCCCTTCATGTGTTTGACTACTAGTTATAAATGAAATCTGATGGTCTCTAATTTCACTGGCATTAAGATATAAGATTTATCTGTAAGTTGAAATGAAAAATTAGCTAAATTATAAAGGCAAGAATTCTTTTATTTACATTTCTTATTTCTGGGAACAAGGGATTTGGGTAAAAAGAGATTAAAATATCAAACAACAGTTCCATTGCAGAGCAGATCACTCTAGCCTGATGTTAAAATATGACACTTTCTGCCTTAGTTTCAGCTGAAACGTGCAAAATAAAAGCAACAACTATTGAGACAATGATTTTTTCAAAAAAAAAGAAAGAACGAAAACGGAAATGCACTTCCATTATTTGGAGGGATGTCTGTTTGGCCTTTTTCAGAACAACAACAACAACAACAAAAACAGAAAATAGCAAAGAAATGATGCTACTTCTAACTCCAACTATAATGAGAAAGGCTTCAGCAGAACAACTTGAAGCATGTGCTATGTGTTCTGGTAATTGAAGGATATGGAGGCCTATTTCCTGGCCTGTGTTTGGTAAAGATAAAATAACATGTAGAGTAAAGATCTGCATCAGCAAAATGATTGTTCTTCTTTCCGGTAATAAATACTAAGTGCCTGAATTTCAGCAACCACATGACTTCTGTAGTAGTGTCAATCTGGCCTTATTTTAGAAGGGAGTCTGTCCAAGAGGAAACTATGTCATAGGAAATAACTTAAGCAGTAAAAGGGTCCCTGAGAAATAAGCTGCAGCAGAAGAGTCATTGTCCACAAATTGGAAAGGTCCAGATGGGACAGTGTCTGAAGAACCCACAAAAGCACTCAAATGCTTGAGCTCTTTCTTAAGCATCTTCCATGCCTAGAGAATGCAGAGCCTCTTACAATATCTCAAGTAAAAAGAATTGCCTGTATGTCAGTCTTATTTATCCCGTTCCTACTACACTGAGAAAGTAGAAGAGAGCTATGTATTGGGAAGAAAGAAAAAGGATGATGGTCCTTCCCCAGATGGTGATGGCAAACCTGTAGCAAGCCCTAGTTGGAAAACAGGGAAATTTTCAGAAAATGAATACCATATTCTATTGCAATATATATTCATAAAATGAATTCATTCATATACTGTTTATAATCAAGTGAATCGAGTCACCAAAATGTGAAGTTGTGTTATCCTGTACACAGTTTTCTGTGAGCTACCAATGAAAACAGAGTAGAGAAATATGCCACTCAATTGAACATTCACACTTCATCTTATTGCTATGTCCCAGTTTGCTGATGTTCTTTGCCACAAAAGGCCACCCCTTCTCCTGAGTTTCTTTGTTTTCCTCAGAAAACAATGTAGTAAAGCATCTCAAACCTGAGGAATTCTCCTAGTTATAGGAATCCAAAAATAAAAATAAAAAAAAAACAAAATTAAGAAAGCTGTAGGAATTTTGGGGTTGCACAAATGATTTATTTTTAATGAGAGAACATGAAATTCTGACTGTAAGTTGTACAATTAGAAACAATGTTATTGTATCTTTCAAATTCTCTTCTAAATTTTATGCAAGTATTTTTATTTGTAATATATTTTTTCTAAAAATTTATGTTCTTATGATAAGATAGAAGTGGTCACCCTTCTACAACTTACCTCAATGTATGAAAAACATAGTGTTATAGCCTAAAAAATTGTATTGTGTTATTTTTTGGGTAATTATTCCACAGAAACTGGCTACAAAAGGGTGAATAAATATATAGTTTATACATTTTTATATGAGAATATTCAACTAAACCACAACCTCAAATTATCTATTGAGGTTATCCATAATGTGGATGGGAGTAATTAAAATAGATAATGTAGTCTTTTATTGCTAAAAATGTGTCTGTGCATTCAAGAGGCAGGTGATAATAGTATTTATTTATATTGTCTGAAATTGTGTCTTCATATATAAACATGTTACTCATTAAAAAAAATATTAAACTTAATATAAACAACTTTAAAATGCCATAAGGTAACAAACACCACATATACCTAAAATGTTAACATTTTAAATGCTTATTTCTATATTTAAAATAATAAAGCATATAATAATGGAAATATTATATAATAAAATTTACTAAAATATTTACTTAAAGGTATGACTCACTATAGAAACCACACAGATGCATTACCAATTACAAAATATTGAATAATTTACAAGCAAAAGTTTTCAATGTTTGGGCAAGATTTTTTTTCCACTGAACATTTTTTTTGTGTTTCTTTTTAATAAAACTTTATTTTAAATAGTTTTAAATTAACAAAACAATTTAGAAGATAGGATTTTCTGAGGAAGTGGAGCAAAATGGCCAAATAGAACCTTTCAACAATTGTCCTTTAATGGAATTGTAAAGGTAAACGACTCTCCATCTAGAAAAGCATCTGCCTAAGAACAGAATAATCACATGAAAAAATCAAATACCTGGTTATTGCACAAGAATAACAAAAGGCTAATTGAAGGGGATAGGAAGGACCATTTTTGTTTGCCTACAACATCCCTCCACCAAACCCAAGGTACCTTAGTGCAGAAAGAGAATCTGTGTGCTTGGGAGAAGCAGACTGATGTGAGTGTGGGGCTTTGCATTGGAACTCAGTGTCACCCCATCATAGTGGAACTCAGCACTGAGTAGAATTCTGCCAGTTTTAATAGAGGAAGCATTTAGAGAAGACCTGGGCAAGAGAGACATCTACTACCCCAGCGGGAAGAACCTGACTCCTGGCTTACCACCGGCTGACTAATGCGGCCTTGGACCCTGAACAAATTTCAGTGGCAGACAGGCTGTAGTGTCTTTGATTCAACTCCAGTGCTGCTCTGGTCTCAGAGGCTGTGGGCTTGTGTGTAAAACACCAGCTGTGTTGGCCATGAGCATATCTCTGTCATCCCTTCCTCATTCCAGGCAATGCAGCATAGAAAGAGACTCATTTAAATTGAGAGAAGGAAAAGGAAGAGTACAGAGGATTTTGTCTTGCAACCTGGTATCAGCCTGGTGACAGTAAAACAGAGCACCATGTAGAATTTCAAAGCCCCCTATTTCATTACATTCTTGGAAATGATATTTCCTGGGAATGATGTTTTCTGGCCCCACCCGAGGACAGAAAGGAATCTGCTGACCTGGTGGGTTGGATCTGAGTCCCAGGTGGCTTCACCATCCGAAAACTAAAGTTATTTTGGACCTTGACTAAACAGCAGTGGCGGTTAAACAGTAGTGGTTGAGCTGCAGGCTTTGGGCAAGCCCTGATTCTGCAGTGGTCTCTTAGACTGTGAGCTTTTGGTGTGATTTAGCGTGTTGCCAGCTGCAGCAGCAATAGGAGTGCCCATGTCTACCCCTCCCCTCAACTCTAGGCAGCTCAGAGTGGTAAGACTCATTCCACTCAGGAGAAAGAGAAGGAAAAGAGGGAGAAACTTCATGGGAACCCAGATAAATCTTCCTCATCTTCTCAAAGTGCATCAGGGCTGGTTAGCCAGGAGTCTGCAAGAATCACAGCATACCTGAACTTAGGGCACCTTCTAGTGTTGAAATTGCTTCAGTGAACACAGGTTTAGGAAACTCAACAGTCAGTCTTCCTTGAATTTTTGGAGGGTGCTCTGAAGTAAGATAGGTACAAATAACATGAGACCTCCGAGATTGGAATAAATATCCAACTTCTCAATGAACAGACATTGAGAAATGTCCAAAAGCATAAAGAACATCTAGGAAAATATGACCTCAACAAACAGACTAAATAAGGTGCCAGGGATCAACCCTAACATGATGAAAGTATGTGATCTCTCAGATAGAAAATTCAAAATAGCTGTTTTTAGGATGCTCTTTAAAGTTCAAGAAAACATGGTGAATCAAATTTATTAGAGAAATTTTACAAATACATTAAAATAGTTTTTAAAATAAAAAGTAAATCCCAGAGCTGAAAATGCAATTAATGAACTGAAAATGCACCAGAGTGTCTCTACAGCAGAATTGATCAAGCAGGAGAATTAGTGAACTTGAAGACTGGCCATTTTTAAATAAAATCAAAAGAGAAGAAAAATAATGAAAAAGGTGAATTATACTTACAAGTGTACTTCAAGACATAAGATCAAGAAAACAGCCTCAGAAGGGCAAATCTAAGTGTCATTGGCCTTAAAGAAAGAGTACAGATACAGATGGGGTAAAAAGTTTCTTCTCAGAAACAGCAACAGAGAACTTTACATATTTAAAGAAACATTAATAAAGAGGTACAAGAAGGACAAAGAACACCAAGACAATTCAACACAAAAAAGAATACCCCAAGCCATATAATAATCAAAATATCAAAAGTAAAAGAAAAGAGAGGATACTAAAAGGAGCCACAAAAATGAAGCAATTAACTTGTAAAGAAGATCCAATTCATCTGGCAAGAAATTTCTCAACAAAAACTATATATATATAGCCCAGAAGGGCATGGGAATTTTGTACCTAGGAAAACAATCATTTAAGCATGAAGGAGAGAGAAAGATTTTCCCTATCAAACAAAAAATGAATTATTCACTATCAGGTCTGTCTTTCAGGAAATACTAGTCTTCAGTCTAACAGAAAATGATGCTAGTGTGCAACAGTAATCATCTGAAGGTATAAAAATCTGTTGGTAAAAGTAGATACAAATTTCAGAATACTTCTTAATACACTCATTGTGGTGTGTAAACCATTCATATCTTTAGAAAAACTAAAAGACAAGCCTATAAAAATGACTACAACAGTTTGTTTAAAATAGGAAATATACACACACACACACATGTATATACACACACACACTCTTACACATTGATATAACAAAAGTCAAAAAGTGGAGGAATAGAGTTAAAGTATAGAGGCTTTTTTTGTAAGTTTTTCCTTTGCTTATTTCTGTTTTCTTGTGCTCAAAGTTAGGTTCTCCTTAGTTTAAAGGTACTTGTTTTTACTATAAGGATTTTTGTAAGTCTCATGGTTACCACAAATAAAAAACTGATAATAAATATATTAACAATTTAAAAGCAAGAAATTTGAACATACCACCAGAGAAAACCACTTAACCACAAAGAAAGACAGTAAGAAAGGAAGAGAGGACTTATAAAACAACCAGACGGCAAGAAAATTACAGTAGCAAATGCTAACCTACAGTAAATTCTTATTATTAATGATAAGATTGAATGTATATGGACTATATTCTTTTACTAAAAGATATAGAATGGCTGAATGGTTAAAAAACAAAAAAAGGGACCCAACTATGTGTTGGCTACAAGAAACTACCTTTACATTTAAAACATGCATAGACTGAAAGTGAAGGTAGAGAAAAAATTTTCTATGCAAACAGGAACCAAAAAATAGCAGGAGTAGCTATATTTTTGTTCTGGAAAATAGATCTTAAGTCAAAAACTGTAAAAAGAGGCATATTATGTAATGATAAAAAGATCAATTAAACAAGAAGATATAACTATTGTGAAAATTTTACCCAACATCAGAGTACCCAAACATATAGTGCAAATATTAATAGATGCCGAGTCTGTCCCACAGATCCTGGCAGAGCAACAGGTGAAAGAAGTATGTAGGAGCAAGATAAAAAAAAAAACTCAAAACCTAGCAGAAGACAAGAAATAGCTAAGATCAGAGCAGAACTGAAGGAGATAGAGACACAAAAAAATCCCTCAAAAAATCAACAAATCCAGGATCTGGTTTTTTGAAAAGATCAACAAAATAGACTGACCACTAGCCAGATTAATAAAAAAGAAAAGAGAGAATAACCAAATTGATGCAATAAAAAACGATAAAGGGGATATCACCACAGATTCCACAGAAATTCAAACCATCATCAGAAATTATTACAAACAACTCTATGCACATAAACTAGTAAACTTGGAAGAAATGGATAAATTCCCGGACACTTGCCTCCTCCCAAGCCTAAACCAGGAAGAAGCCGAAACCCTGAAGAGACCCATAACAAGGTATGAAGTTGAGGCAGCAGTTAAGAGCTTGCCACCCAAAAAAAGCCCAGGTCCAGATGGGTTCACAGCCGAATTCTACCAGACATACAAGGAGGAGCTGATACCATTGCTTCTGAAACTATTCCAGACAATCCAAAAAAAGGGAATTCTTCCCAAATCATTGTATGAGACCAACATCATCCTGATACCAAAACCTGGCAGAGACTCAACAAGAAAAGGTAACTTTAGCCCAATATCCATGATGAACATAGATGCAAAAATCTTCATTAAAATACTGGTAAGCTGATTGCAACAGCACCTCAAAAAGCTTATCCAGCATGATCAAATAGGCTTCATCCCGGGGATGCAAGGCTGGTTCAAAATACACAAGTCTATAAACATAATTCACCACATAAACAGAACCAAAGACAAAAACCACATGATTATCTCAATTGATGCAAAGAAGGCCTTTGACAAAATTCAGCCTTTTATGCTAAAAACCCTCAATAAGCTAGGTATTGACGGAATGTATCTCAAAATAATAAAAGCTATTTACAACAAACCAACAGCCAATATCATACTGAATGGGCAAAAACTGGAAGTATTCCCCTTGAAATCTGGCACTAGACAAGGATGCCCCTCTCACCACTCCTATTCAATATAGTACTGGAAGTTCTAGCCAGAGCAATCAGGCAAGAAAAAGAATTAAAGGGTATTAAAATAGGAAAGGAGGAAGTCAAATAGTCTCTATTTGCAGACGACATGATTGTATATTTAGAAGACCCCATCGTCTCAGCCCCAAATCTCCTGAAACTGATTAGCAACTTCAGCAAAGTCTCAGGATACAAAATCAATGTGCAAAAATCACATGTATTCCTATACACCGATAACAGACTTAAAGAGAGCCAAATCAAGAATGAACTGCCATTCACAATTGCCACAAAGAGAATAAAATACCTAGGAATACAACTAACAAGGAACATAAAGGACCTCTTCAAGGAGAACTACAAGCCACTGCTCAATGAAATAAGAGAGGACACAAACAGATGGAGAAACATTTCATGGTCATGGTTAGGAAGAATCAATGTCATGAAAATGGCCATACTGCCCAAAGTAATTTACAGATTCAACCATCGAGCTACCAATTACCTTCTTCACAGAACTGGCAAAAACCACCTTAAACTTCATATGGAACCAAAAGAGAGCCCGCAGAGCCAAGTCAATTCTAAGCAAAAAGAACAAAGCGGGAGGCATCACATTACCGGACTTCAAACTATACCACAAGGCTACAGTAATCAAAACAGCATGGTACTGGTACCAAAACAGAGACATAGACCAATGGAACAGAACAGAGGCCTCGGAGGCAACACAACATATCTACAACCATCTGATCTTTGACAAACCTGACAAAAACAAGCAATGGGGAAAGGACTCCCTGTTTAATAAATGATGTTGGGAAATCTGGCTAGCCATGTGCAGAAAGCAGAAACTGGACCCCTTCCTGACACCTTACACTAAAATTAACTCCAGATGGATTAAAGACTTAAACATAAGACCTAACACCATAAAAACCCTAGAAGAAAATCTAGACGAAACCATTCAGGGCATAGGCAAGGACTTCATGACCAAAACACCAAAAGCATTGACAACAAAAGCCAAAATAGACAAATGGGACGTAATCAAACTCCACAGCTTCTGCACAGCAAAAGAAACATCATTAGAGTGAATTGGCAACCAACAGAATGGGAAAAAAAATTTGCAGTTTACCCATCTGGCAAAGGGCTGATAACCAGAATTTAAAAAGAACTAAAACAGATTTACAAGAAAAAAACAAACAAGCACATTCAAAATTGGGTGAAGGATATGAACAGATACTTTACGAAAGAAGACATACATGAGGCCAACAAACATATGAAAAAATGCTCATCATCACTGGTCATCAGAGAAATGCAAATCAAAACTACATTGAGATACCATCTCAACGCCAGTTAGAACGGCGATCATTAAAAATCTGGAGAAAACAGATGCTGGAGAGGATGTGGAGAAATAGGAACACTTTTACACTGTTGGTGGGAGTGTAAATTAGTTCAACCATTGTGGAAGACAGTGTGGCAATTCCTCAAGGACCTAGACATAGAAATTCCATTTGAACCACAATCCCATTACTGGGTATATATTCAAAGGATCACAAATCATTCTACTATAAGGACATGTGCACACGAATGTTCATTGCAGCACTGTTTACAATAGCAAAGACCTGGAACCAACCCAAATGCCCGTCGACGATAGACTGTACAGGGAAAATGTGGCACATATACACCATGGAATATTATGCAGCCATCAAAAATGATGGGTTTGTGTCCTTTGTAGGGACATGGATGAACCTGGAAACCATCATTCTCAGCAAACTGACAGAAGAGCGGAAGATCAAACACCGCATGTTCTCACTCATAGGTGGGTGTTGAACAGTGAGAACATATGGACACAGGGAGGGGAGCACTACACACTGGGGTCAGTTGGGCGGAAATAGGGGAGTGATGGTGGGGGGTGGGGAATTGGGAAGAGATAGCAAAGGGAGAGATGCCAGATGTAGGTGATGGGGAGGAAGGCAGCAAATCACACTGCCACATGTGTACCTATGCAACAATCTTGCATGTTCTTCACATGTACCCCAAAACCTAAAATGCAATAAAATAAATAAATGGAAAAATAAAAAGAATATTATTAAAAATTTTATCTAATAAATTATGTAATTGATGTGAAATAAACAAGTTACTTGAAAATACAATTTATAAAAATGATACAAGAACTAAAAAAATAAAAAATAAAAGAAATATGCATATACATGTTTTGCCTGAGAGCACAAGTAGGGGACTTCACCTCTTAGCAACACAGATGAGAGTGCAGCCCCAATAAGCCAGAGATGCTCCTCTTTATTTTAGTACAGAGTTAATGACAAAGGCCTGGAGCATACACAATTTGTAGGTCATTAACATGGTTGATCCCCTGAGAAGGGGGCAATCCTGCGTGTGGCTGATCAAAAGTTGGTTTCTGGAGAAATAGGTAAACAAGCCTAGCTAGATAAATTTTTTTTCACTCCCTTGTTATCTACCCTTTGCCCATAGGCTTACAGTAAGATAATTTAGCTGCATTCAGCTATAATTCTCTCTGGAATCTTTTGCAAAAATCTCCTGGCCTTCCAAGAAGGTTTGCATATTTTTTTATAATTTTTCCCACCACCTTTACTGATCTACAAATAGAGCTAAAGGAAGTGGTAGGCTACAATACAATAATAGTATTTCTATGTACTACAGGACTTGAACACCCTACTTTGAGCAAAGGACACCACATGCAGACAGAAATTAACAAAGAAACATCAAAATTAAACTACACTCTAGACCAAATGACTCTAAGTGATAGTTTACAGAATATTTTGTCCAATTGTTACAGAATACATATTCTTCTCATAAATAATACAAAGAATATTATCCATAATATATTTTACGTTAAGTGCCAAAACAAATTTTACCACATTCCAAAGAAGTAGAGTTATTTCAAATATCGTTTCTGACAACAAGAAATTAATACAAAAAGAAATTGGAAACTGTAAAAAATACATGTAAATTGAAAAACATGCTCCTGAATGATCCATGGGTCCATGACAAAATTAAGAAAGCAATCAAAACACTAAACAAATAAAAATGAAAATACAACCTGTCAACCCTATAAGAAACAATAAAAACAGTAATATGAGGAAAGTTTATAGCAGTAAACCCTATGTCACAAAATAAAAAGACTCCAAATAAACAACCTAATGATCTTCCCCAGAGAACTAAAAGAACAAGAACAAGTCAAACTGAAAATTAGTAGAAGAAAAGGGTTAATAAATATGAGAGAAGAATTAATAATACAAATAATAATACAAAGATAAATAAAATGAAAAGTTGGTTTTCCGAAAAAAACAGAACTGAAAAACCTTTAGCTAGATTCATAAAGAAGAGAATATACAAATAAAATCAGAGACAAAAAGGGTGACATTACAACCGATGGCACAGAAATGCACAGGCTCCTTAGATACTGTTCTTAATTACTGTACACTAACTTGAAACCTAGAAGAAACATAATTTTCTGGACATAAGCAACCTATGAAGATTGAACCATTAAGAAATGGAATCAGGTGTAAACCAATCACATCTAATAAGATAGAAACAGTAATTTTAAAAAAGTACTCCATTAAAGAAAAACCAAGCACTGAATAGCTTTGCTGATGAATTTGAATATATTTAAAGAACTAACACAATTTTTACTCAAACTATTACAAAAAATTGAAGAGGAAAGTATACTTCAAAAATTTGTCTGTGAAATCAGTATTACCCTGATACCAAAACCAGACAGATACAAGAAATAAAGAAAACTACATGCCAATATCTGTGATGAGCCAAGATTCAAAAATCCTTAACAAAATACTAGCAAACTGAATTATCTCTGTTAAAATATTCCTAAAAAGGCAGTTTCTTATCTGATAGTGAGTATTTTTGTCCAGTCTATGGCTTTTTACTCTTCTGACAGTGTCTTCCAGAGCTGAAATGTTTAATTCTAATCCAATCCAACTTACAAATGATTTATTTCATTACTTGTGCATTTGGCATGTATATCTTGCTCATTTAAGTTGTATTTTTTTACCTATGAAATTTTAAGAATTATTTTTAATATTTTGAATACAAGTTCTTTATGTTTTACAAATATTTTCTCCCAGCTTGTAACTTGCATTTTCATTCCCTTTAGACTCTGTTTCATAGAATAATCTTTTTATTTTAATATAGACCAATATATCAATTTGTTTTTATGATTTTTCTTTTGGTGTTGTATGTAAAAACTTGTCAGTTAAATCACATAGAGGAATACCTGAGAGATGATGCAGGTTTGGCTCAATGCCTTGCATTAAGAATACTTTATTGCTAAAAATGATCTGGGCTTTCAGTGAGTCCTCATTTCAAATCTTCTTGCTGGTGGAAGGCCTTGCCTCAGTGTTCATGTCTGTTGAGCGATGAGTGTGATGCTTGCTGAAATTTGGGGCGGCTGTGGAAATTTTTTAGGATAAGACATCTATAAAAGTTTGCCACATTGATCAACTCTTCCTTTCACAAAAGACTTCTCTGTAGAATGCAATGCTGTTTCACAGCATTTTCCTGCAGTAAAAAATTTTCAAAATTAGAGTCACATCCTTCAAACCTTGATGCTATATCAACAAAGATTATGTATTGTGTTTAATCTTTTGTTGTCATTTCAATAATGATTGCATCCTCTTTTTTGGGGGTAGAATCTGCCTCAAGAAACTGCAATTTTACTTACAGCATGAGAATTAACTCCTTATTCATTCAAATTTGATGATGAGATTGTAGCAATTCAGTCATATCTTCACAATTCACTTAGAACTCTGATGCTCTTGCCATTTCTATTACATTTTCAGTTACTGCTTCCACTAAAGTCTCAAACCCCTGAAATTTGTCTATGAGTATTGGAATCAAGTTCTTTCAAACTCCTGTTAATGCTGCTGTTTTGACCTTCTCCCATGAATCACAAATTCTTTTTTGTTGTTGGTGGTGGTGACTCTAGCATTTCTTTTTTTTTTTTTTTTCAATTTTAAATTTTTTATTGCATTTTAGGTTTGGGGGTACATGTGAAGAACACGCAAGATTGTTGCATGGGTACACACATAGCAGTGTGATTTGCTGCCTTCCTCCCCTTCACCTATATCTGGCATTTCTTCCCATGCTATCTCTCCCCAACTCCCCACCCCCTGCTGTCCCTCCCCTATTTTTCCCTGACAGACCCCATTGTGTGATGCTCCCCTCCCTGTGTCCATGTTTTCTTATTGTTCAACACCCACCTATGAGTGAGAACAAGCAGTGTTTGATTTTCTGTTCTTGTGTCAGTTTGCTGAGAATGATGGTTTCCAGGTTCATCCATGTCCCTACAAAGGATACCAACTCATCGTTTTTGATGGCTGCATAATATTCCATGATGTATATCTGCCACATTTTCCCTGTCCAGTCTATCATCGATGGGCATTTGGGTTGGTTCCAGGTCTTTGCTGTTGTAAACAATGCTGCAATGAACATTTGTGTGCATGTGTCCTTATACTAGAACGATTTGTGATCCTTTGGATATATACCCAGTAATGGGATTGCTGGATCAAATGGAATTTCTATGTCTAGGTCCTTGAGGAATCGCCACACTGTCTTCCACAATGGTTGAACTAATTTACACCCCCACCAACAGTGTAAAAGTGTTCCTATTTCTCCACATCCTCTCCAGCATCTGTTGTCTCTAGATTTTTTAATGATCGCCGTTCTAACTGGCGTTGAGATGGTATCTCAATGTAGTTTTGATTTGCATTTCTCTGATGACCAGTGATGATGAGCATTTTTTCAAATGTTTGTTGGCCTCATGTATGTCTTCTTTTGTAAAGTATCTGTTCATATCCTTGGCCCACTTTTGAATGGGCTTGTTTGTTTTTTTCTTGTAAATCTGTTTTAGTTCTTTTGTATACCTAGAAGACCCCATCGTCTAAGCCCAAAATCTCCTGAAACTGGTAAGCAACTTCAGCACAGTCTCAGGATACAAAATCAATGTGCAAAAATCACAAGCATTCCTATACACTAATAACAGACTTAAAGAGAGCCAAATCAAGAATGAACTGCCATTCACAATTGCTACCAAGGGAATAAAATGCCTAGGAATACAACTAACACGTAACGTAAAGGACCTCTTCAAGGAGAACTACGAATCAAAAGTATTCTTAATGGGACCAAGAATAGTGAATGATTTTCAGAAATTTTCCAATTTACATTGGTCAGATCCATCAGAAGAATCACCATCTGTGGCAGATACAGGTTTACACATGTATATCTAAAGTAACAAGACTTGAAAGATGAAATAACTCTGTTAGCCATGGGTTGAATATGATGCTGTGTTAGCGTATATAAGAACAACATAATCTCTTTGTACATCTTCATTAGAGCTCTTTTGTGACCAGGTACACTGGCAATGAGCAGTAATTTATTGAAATATATCTTTTTGTTCTGAGCAGTAGTTCTCAACAGTGGGTTTAAAATATTTAGTAAACCATTCCATAAGCAGGTATGTGGTTATTCAGGTTTTGCTATTACATTTACAGAGCATAGCCAGAATAGATTTAGAATAATTTTTAAGGGCCCTAGAATTTTTGAAATGGTAAATAAGCATTGGCCTTATCTTGAAGCCACCAGCTGCATTAGCCCCTAACATGAGAATCAGCCTATACTTTGAAGCTTTGAAGCCAAGCCTTCACTTCTTTCTAGTTATGAAAGCTCTAGAAGGCATTGCCTTAGAAAAAAAGAAAAAAAGTGTTTTGTTTGCAATAAATCTATGTTGTTTAGTGTAACCACCTTCACTAATTATTTTAAGTAGACCTTCTGGATAACTTGCTACAGCTTCCACATCAGCACTTACTGCTTCATCTTGCATCCTTCTGCTGTAATATGGCCTCTTTGTTAAAACCTCAAGAACCAACTTCTGCTAGCTTTCAACTGTTCTCTGAAGCTTTCTCACCTCTCTCATATTTAAGGCATTGACGTTCATTAGAGCCTTGTTCCAGATTAGGTTGTGCCTTAACGAAATATTGAGTCTGGTTTGATCATCTCTCTAGATCACTAAAACTTTGCTATCGTCAGCAAAGCTGTTTTGCTTTTTTATTGTTATGTGCTCACTGGAGTAGCACATTTTTTTTTTAAGAACTTTCCTTTGCATTTACTACTTTGCTAACCGTTTGACATAAGAGGTCTAGATTTTGGCCTATCTCAGCTGTCAGCAATTTTTCCTCACTAATCTTAATCATTTATAGCTTTTGATTTAAAGTGAGAAATTTGGCCAGGTATAGTAGTTCAAACCTATAATCCTAGCAGTTTTTGAAGCCAAGGTGGGAGGACTGCTGGAGCCCAGGAGTTCGAGACCAGCCTAGGCAACATGGCAAGACTGTCTTTACAATTTTTTTTTTTAAATTATCTGGACCCGCCGCATATCTGTGGATCCAGCTACTCAGGGGCTAATGTGGGAGCAGTTGTTGAGCCTGGGAGTTCAAGGCTGAAGTGAGCCATGATTCTATCACTGTACCCCAGCTTGGGTGATAGAGTGGGACCCTGTCTCAAACAAAAGGGGTTGGGGAAAGAGAGAGGCTTCTCTGTTTCATTTGAACATGTAGAGGCCATTATAGTGTTATTAGTTGGTCAGATTTTGGTAAGTTTGTGTTTTAGAACATAGAGCATCTCAAAGAGAGGGACAGAGATGGGAGACTGGTTAGTTGTTGGAGCAGTCAGAAAACACACAACATTTACTGATTAAGTTTTTTGGAATTATATGGACAGTAAATATGAAAGAAAAATTCTTGTAATGTATAGCATTGCCAAAAGTACATCCTAAAATTAATACAATGTGACCATTATTCTCAAAGCTTTCCCTTTAGTTGATTTGCTACAGGGTGTTTTGTAACAGCCCAAAAAATTGGAATTAAATGTATTTATGTTATGACTTAGTCACTACAACATTGGGAAAGTTATTTTCTTCTGAAAAACTCACTTTCTGCATATTTAAAATGCAAGTAATATCACCCACCCTCAGTCTCATATTTTAAGCATTATTAGTTATATTTTACATTTTACCACCACAGAAAATAAAAAGCATTCTAATTGACAAAGACATGTATAAATTAAGGTGAACAATATGCTTTCATGGATTTATTGGGAGATATATAAAAATTTTAGTTATTTCTTCCCCAAAAAAGTAAATAAATATATGACTAAAATTTATTGAACTACTTACTAAGCAAGAAGAGCTTGAACCTTACGTAACTTACATCTGTGATACTTAAGTTAATTTTTTCGTTTGGGAAACAATGAATTTTCTTATGTTAAATAGATGCAGTCATCAGAGTGGACAGTCATTTTTTTGTGTCTGCCATTCAATCACTAGGATGATACATACCCATGAACTCTGTCACGTACACTCTATGTTCAATAATAACTGCCTCAAATTTTTACTTTTTTCAACTAAGATAAGTCATAAGGTAAGAAATACCTCTCTTTGAATTTAGTAAATTTTAAATTTGTCTCTCTAAAATTTATAGTTTCAAAAATTAAGCTAGTAGCATTTTAAAAGAATAGGCTCAGTCAAATAAATGCTTAGATTTCACTTAGCTAATTTTATTCTAAAAGTTTTTCTATTATATTAGTTAACTGTATGTTCCATTAAGTATGCACTCTGCAGAGTTAAATGAATTAATATCCATATATTAATAGCTTTACTTCATTAGTAAATCTACATTCATACTTACTACAAGATTTCACAAAATTGCAGTTTTAATACAAAGAACAAGAGCAATTGTTAACAAGAGCATTAAACTGTCTAGTGAGCTGGAATTCTGAAGTTAAATTAATAGGGTAACGTGTTTACATATGAAGAAGAGCATGAAAATCAGGTCCAAATAATGGTGAAAGAATTGCAAATGGCTAAACAAACTCTCAGTAAATGAATGTTTGTGTATTGTGTAATGCAAAACTGATGCTTATTGATGCATTTACATACTGTGCAACATATTCATGAATATGCTTTATGCATATCTTCTAACATTAGAGCTAGAAGCAATTCAAGTTAAATTTGTGCAGAATATAAATATTATTTATGAATTTTGAAAAGTTAAAAACCTAATCAAAAATTAAAATATTTTACTTCTTTTTGTCAGCAAGGAGATTCTTTGGTTAGCATATTTGCCTTAAAGAATAAAAATTTTGTGCTAAAATATGTTTGCTTTTGCTAAGGCAATTATAACTCTAAGATACTTCAGTCAGTCAAAGGGGAATGTTTGGCTGCTATTTACAGCTTTCTGTTAAGATACAAAAGTTGGTGAGTTATGTAATTTGGACTAGTGACTTGGAATCATACATTTCTGATCCTCTGTGCTCTTCCTTTAGAGGATAGGAAGTCTAAGATCCATTGTTTCTTTCTCAGAAATTAGGAAATTAGCCATCTTCAAAGTCATCTAGATCCTGGAATTAACTATTAACTAACTCATCATTGCATAAAACTTAAATTTACAAGGCTATTAAATTTTCCTAATAACAAAGTACAAAAAATATACAATGCACAGAGACCTGAGATACACATTAGATGCAATCAAATTTGACAAAAGTTTTATTGTTACTGGCATAATTTACTTACAGGGAAAACACAGTCTAGCCTAGTGTTTTTCTTTTTTGGTGGTGTTCTTTTTATTTTATTTTATTTTTTTGACCAGTGATTTTCAATTTTGACTACATATTAAAATCATCTGGGGCTTCAAAAAAAATCAATTCATACCGATAGAAACAGGAGAGAGTCAAATGCTACCCAGGTTATTGTGCAAAGGGGGCTTACCTAAACATGCCCATGGTGAAAATTTTTGTCCCTTAGCACATTCACAGTAAGGGAAATAAGTCAATGTGGAGTGGCTCAGACTAAGGACCTGCAGGAGCACTGGGAGAATGGTCTGGTGCCTCCAGGAATTTATGGCTCACGCAGGGGAGGAGTCAAGACTCTTTAGCTCTGTGTGGTAAATATGTTAGGTGGAAGCCTCTTGGCAGGACCCCCTTTTTCTTTGCTGAGGGCTTCCTTTTCACCTAATAAATCCATCCTCCTCACCCTTCAGTGTGTTCATATGCCTAAATTTTCCTAGTCTTGAGGCAAGAACCCGTATTTTAGCTGATCTAAGGAGCAAAAAAAATCCTGCATCAATACTGACTAATTTAGAGTATCTGAGTGTGGGGCTCAGACGCCAGTATTTTCTAAGGAAAAAAATGCCACTTAGTATATAGTTTTTCATTCATATTACTGTCACTTGAAAGCTGATACCTCCATATTTCTCCTGGAAATTATAGAAAGAATAGTATACCCATTTTCTCTTCTGATATTAGAAATTTTAATAAAAAGCAATATAAAAAAAATCTAACAAAGATATGCTAGTTGTATAAATTTGGGTTAGTTGCTTAAACTCTCTGGGTCTGAGAAATGAGAAAGTAGAGTGTTTAGAACACATTATGTTCTAGGTCTACAAGTAATATTAATTGTATATCTGAATTAGTAGGCGTCCTTTATTTTGAGAAAATGTCTGGACATCCAAAAACATTTGAAACCATAGTTTCTATTCAGGATATATTTCAAGTAAAATGATATTCCAAAACTGAAAAGCTGCAAGTTCAGCTAATAAGTCAAACAGCTGTTCAAGTGATATTACTCAAGATAGCTTCGTACTTATGCATGTAACTGAAGGGCTTTATGTGTATTTCTCATTTGTGTTACAGAATATTTAAAAAGGTGTAAATTTAAGAGTAGAGATTTAATAAATTTTTTTTAAAATGTATTGCTTTATCTAGAAGATTCATAAATGAAACTGAACTTTTGTTCCCATGAGGTTGCATTGTACAAATGACAGCATAATGAAGAAGAAATATAAAGTCTTCGTATTATTATGTAACTAATTTTCATCTTATGGCCTTCTGAACTTAGAAACCCTCTAGGAATCTGATACTCCACTTTGAGAAATGCTGATATAAAGACAGAAAAGTGATCTTTTTAAGAAAAGTATGGCACCATCTTCTAATGTGTCTTCCTGCCTCTGGTTTTAGCTTCCCCCACCTCCACCTCAACTAAGCTACTGTATGGATCTCTGGTTCCCACTTAAAAATCTTCAGTAAGTTTCCATTACTCTCAAGATAAATTCTAAAGCCCTTTACAGGGTCTGCATATCCTTCACTTCCTAGATTATGTGTTTGTCTCTCCAAGTGCTTCTCCATGTCTAATGATATTATACCCAGCTTCTTAAAGTACAATGCTCTTTGTTCTTACAGGCCTTTCTACAGTTGTTGTTTTTTGTTTTTTTAATTTTTTTTCCGTTTGGAAAATGTAAAAAATGACACAACTGAGAGTTTCTCTTCAAAATGTTCCTCATAGCTTAAGAATAGACAGTGGGCAGTAGCTTCTTTTAAAAATTAATTTACCCCAAAACGTTTGCTGATACTCCTAAGTATTATAAAATCAAAATAATTTTTAAATTATTTTAAATTAAAAACTATGAAAATAAAATAAAATTGCTGAGTATTATAATAAAGAAATAAGTGTCTTCCGTGCTCTTGATGCTTACATTCTAGCTCAGATATTTACCCTGACATGGTTGAACAAGCCCAGGTAAGCCTTAGATCATAGTTACCTCCTCTTCCTTATTTAGAATTTCTTTTTCTTTTTTTTTTTTTTTCCTTTCTCTGCGTTCTACAAGCTACTTCCTCTTTTCCTTTTATTCTCCTCTGCCTTTATCTCTTTAGGAAAGTTTTAAGCTGTTAGCCAATTAGGTGTAGTCTTGACTGTAAAGTCCAATTACAGCCAATTGCATTAAGACGCAGCAGTAGGGGCCAGATGGATTAGATATAAATATGCCTACTTTTTTTTTTTTTCATTGCACTATCCTGGCAAGACTGCTGGTGACTAGTGCCCTTTCTGCAGAAAGTAAAAGCTTTGCTGAAAACCTTCTCTGAATGTTGATTCTTCCTTGTGATATGGGCGAATAAGCATTTATTTCCAACAGAAAAGCTTAGTTCTCCATTTCTGTAACTTGAATCATTTATGCTGATCCAGAAAATTTCAGCAATTCCAGAGTCTGGGTTGATTTTCTATAAGTATATCATAGGCTTTCATACATTTCATATGAAATTATCAATCCCACTGTGCTATAATTTTGCTCACCACAATGTCTCTTCTGTGTTCATTGCACCCAACTATAAGCTCCTTGGGTAAAGTATAAAATTTGTCTTAGTCAAGTTTCACATTTATTTTTCAAAGGGAAACATTTTAAAGATAAATGTTATCTGGCTAATATTAATGATTTCTTATAGCCTAACATAGCTGCACTTTAATGCCTAAAAATAGTATTCCCCAACAAAGTAAAATAAAAATGAAAAAGAGTCAAAAATTATATGATTACGCACGTACACACATTGATATATTCACTCACAGTTTTTGTACTATATTGTGACTGGTGAGCAAGTTGAAGGACATATTTTACAGAGGTTTTACAAAGTTTTAGAAAATTGGCTAGCCATATGCAGGATGCTTAAACTGGACCCCTTCCTTATACCTTATACAAACATTAACTCCAGATGAATTAAACATTTAAACATAAGAACTAACACCATAAAAACCCCAGAAGAAAACCTAGGCAATACCATTCAGGACATAGGCACAGGCAAGGACTTCCATCACTAAAATACCAAAAGCAATGGCAACAAAAGCCAAAATAGACAAATGGGATCTAATTAAACATGAGAGCTTCTGCACAGCAAAAGAAACAATAATTAGAGTGAACCAGCAACCAAGAGAATGGGAAAATTTTTTTGCAATCCACCCATCTGACAAAGGGCTAATATCCAGAATCTATAAAGAACTAAAGCAGATATACAAGAGGAAAAAAAAAACATTCAAAAGTGGGTGAAGGATATGAACAGACGTTTCAAACGACATTTATGTGGCCAACAAACATGACAAAATGCTCATCATCACTGGTCATTAGAGAAATGCAAATCAAAACCCCAGTGAGATACCATATCATGCCAGTTAGAATGGTAATCATTAAAAAATCTGGAGACAACAGATGCTGGAAAGAATATGGAGAAATTGGAACTCTCTTACACTGTTGGGGGGAATGTAATTAGTTCAACCATTGTGGAAGACAGTGTGGCGATTCCTCAAGGATCTAGAAATAGAAATTCCATTTGACCCAGTAATCCCATTACTGGGTATATGCCCAAAGAATTGTAAATGATTCTATTATAAGGTCACATGCACACATATGATCATTGCAGCACTGTTTACAATAGACCTGGAAGCAACCCAAATGCCCATTGATGATAGACTGGACAAAGAAAATGTGGCAAGTATATACCATGGAATACTATGCAGCCATAAAAAATGGCGAGTTCATGTCCTTTGTAGAAGACACGGATAAATCTAGAAACCATCATTCTCAGCAAACTGACACAAGAACAGAAAACCAAACACCATGTTTTCACTCATAGGGGGTGATGAATAATGAGAACAGGTGGGCACAGGGAAGGGAACAACTCTCACTGGGCTAGGTGGGGGTGTAGAGGGGAAGGACAGTGGGGGGCAGGGAGGATGGGGAGGGAAAACGCTGGGAGAAATGCCTGATGTAGGTGATTGGGGGGGATGGAGACAGCAAACCACATTGCCATGTATGTACCTATGCAACAATCCTACAGGATGCAGGATGTGCACATGTACCCCAGAGCCCAAAGTATAGTTAAAAAAAAAAATAGACCACTCAGAACTCTGTGCCGTGAGCCATCATGATATGTTACAACAATAATGCTACATGATGTCAGGAGTGATGCCATGGAATTGTATTTATTTCATATCCAATTTCCAGTTTTTTGTCTAATATAAATTTCAAATTAAAATCTAGGGGCTCGGAAAATAATAGTTCATTTTTAAAAAATCTTTTCTATTAATATGTATTTAACAATTGTTTTGCATTTTTGAATACCTATAATGAAATAATGTAGTAATCAGTAAGGTTAGTTTTAACTACAGGGATATCGTTTAAGAATGTGCTGTCTCCCTGGTAACTGTTAAATGTGACCTTTGTACGAATATTTTTTAGATTTTGTGCTCTTTTACTTCTGTTTTATTTTTTTCCTTCTCAAATTAGAAAAAATATGGAGACCAAATTCTTATTTGTGAGAATGAGTTAACTCTATTTTTGGCTGTCTCATTTTGAGCATTTAACTGTTAGAGGGCAGAGCACAGGCCATTTCATCCATTTTAAAATAATACACTGTCTCTTTGGAGACAGTCCTGTCATTTGTTTTCATTTTTTGGAGCCGTCTCTCTGTAGATTGAAATATTTATTAAAGGGAAAAACCCAGCTCCCTGAGACATGTAACCAAAGGATGAGATTTCTTAATTCACTGTATCTGAAACACATTCTCCTATTTTGGCATCAGTTATAAGCTGCATTTTAAAAATACAGTGTGTTGATCAAATTGTTGAGCCCCAAGAGAAGCAGGTTCTTGTTTGAATTAAAAATTTATTATTCACTGTTCATCTTCCCATACATTATGCATTTGAGTCATTGTTCATGCTCACTATCCTCCTTTAAAAAATAATCCATAAAAAAGCATACCAGCCTAGTATATAAAATTGGTTTCTGCCTTTTTGTGTCAAAGATATGGGAAAGTGATTTGCTATAAATTTCTTTCTGAAACCTTTAATTTTTTTAAAGAAATTTTCTTGCTTTTCACCTTGTTATTGTAAACATAAGATTTAGGTTAACTTGGTTCAAAATATCTTCAATTGTGATACACAATAGGTTGCCATACACGTCAGAATTAGACTGGGTAACTATTTCCTTCTGTTAACATGCATATCATTTGTTCATCATTATTTTACAGAATGGGAAGTTGTGAAAAGGATCTTTGTAAACATGAGAGAATTGTAAATATATTATGCTTTGTATAGAGAAAGACAATATTAATTTTCAATAATAATTTTTTTAATTACACAGAAGTTATATAAGGGCAATCAAACTATCTTCCTGATGTATATAAAATAATTCTAAGAGAGGAAAAAAGCCTTTTTTACTATGCTAAAAAAGGCCATGAAAAATAGAAACAAATTTAAATGAAATCGTAAAGACAAGACACTTTTTTGATGGTCACATGTCTTCAGTGAAGTAGGGAAATACCATCATAAAAAAGATAGCTGTGTTAAGTGTTTTCTCTTTAATTTCAGTAATGAACGTGTATAATTTAGAAGAATGGCCCAGGCTTGGTGACTTATGCCTGCAATCTCAGCACTTTGGGAGGTCAAGGTGGATGGATCACCTGAGGTCAGGAGTTTGAGACCAGACTGTCCAACATGGCAAAATCCAGTCTCTACTAAAAATACAAAAAATTAGCCAGGTGTGGTTGTGGGTACCTGTAATCCCAGCAACTCGAGAGGCTGAGACAGGATAATCACTTGAACCTGGGAGGTGGAGGTTGCAGTAAGCCAAGTTCATGCCACTGCACTGCAGCCTGGGTGACAAGAGTGAAATTCTGTCTCAAAAAACAGCAACAACAACAAAAAAGAATGAATATAAATATATGGTTATATACATATATATGTATATGAGTTGTTATTCAGAAATGATACCAAGTAACAAAAACAACATATTCACCAGCTAGAGCTGCAGTAGATAATATTTTTTAGCAATTAATTTTTTTTCTTAGTTTTTAAATCATTTAGTAATTTGGCTAGATTGTCTCTTAATAATATATTATCCAGTGTTGCTTTTTTCTTCTTGACAAAAAGTAAAATAGAAGTCACTGTAATGATCATTCATGAAAGAAATAGATTTGAAATATCAGCTTTATTGCAACTTAGAGTTAAATAATTAATCAAATATTCAATAGCAAAACTTTTGTTAGTAGGTAATTGATATGGTTTGTCTTTGTGTTTCCACTCAAATCTCATCTTGAAATATAAGCCCATAATACTCATGTGCTGAGGGAGAAACCTGGTGGGAGGTAACTGAATCATCAGAGCAGTTCCCCCCAAGGCTGTTCTCATGATAGTGAATGAGTTCTCACAAGATCTGACAGTTTTATAAGGGGATTTCTTCTGCTTCCTGCCACTATGCAAAGAAGGACATGTTTGCATCCCCGTCCTTCATGATTGTAAGATTCCTGAGGCCTCCCCAGCCATGCAGTGCTGTGTCAATTAAACGTCTTTTTTTAAAAAAATAAATTACCTAGTCTTGACCAGTTCTTCATAGCAGCATGATAATGGAATAATACAATGATATAACATATTTATCTTCACCGGAAGCCAAGAATAAAGATACCTATTAATTATTTCTCTAAGCTTATCTATCTTAGGAGGTTTGTCTGAATATTTGGGAAGTCATATGAACAGATGGTATATGAGTGACTGATCAAATTCATATTCCATGTTTGATCAATGGGAGAGCAATCACACACAGAAGCAATTTAAATGTCTTGGTTCTCTAGTGAGAATAGTAAATTCACGTTTTAGTTTTATAAGAAAAACCTAGAAAAAATTCAGAGAAAAAGTTATCTCAAGAAGGATATAATTTGTAGCTTTGACTTAAACCATATCAAACATTTTATCTGAAGATTACATAATTTTATCAAACAAGTGTTTTGTTGTATGCAGTAGTAGAAACAGATTTCCAACATTGATCCAGTATTACCAGCAGCAACCAACTTTAAGATTTGATTTAAAAAATGTTATCTAGTTGTTGCTATAATTTTCATCTTCATGTCTACCTTTATGTACATGGTTGGACTTAGAGTCTACTAAATCACTTTCCATTGAAAAAAATCCTGTTTTAGTTGTATTTTCTGAAAGTTACCATTATATAGTTTTTTTTATCTCTTTTTAAAAATGTCTTTTAGATTATTTAAGGTAAAGAGAGATTCTTTATACACATTTTTTTCCTTCCTTAATCTGTCATTTTCAGTTTCTCTTTAAATGATATATTTTAATATGTAAATTTTAAAAGTTCACATACTTCAATATCTCAAGGTTTTTTTGTTCTGTATTGTAAGCATATTGGGGAAATAATAAATTAAAGACAATTCTTCTGAGAATTGTCTGTAAGAGTGATGAAAATAGCATTGTCTATTCATGAAGTAAAAACATTTTTGGAGTCATAACATATGTAATATTTTCTTGAAATGCTTTATAGCCAGCTATTTAAAATCACTTTAAAAATTATATAAATACTTATATTTCTCTTAATAATCTTCTAACGTTCACAAATTTTCTGATAACATGTTAATGGTGAATTTCTACAACAAATGTGTTAGTCATATCAAGCATTTACAGTAATACACTGGTACCTTGCTATATTCATTACATCTGCTTAACAGTGAATTTCCAAGGCATGGATAATTTAAAGGCTTCTGTGATCCCGGTTTGCTTGCTTCTGTTTTTTTTTGGGGGGGGGGTTCAGGGGAAGTGTGGGTAGGGTGGGAGTGTGAGACATAGTGAACATTCTTACTAGAAATATCTTGCCTATCACTTATATGCGGAGAGAGATTAATTTGGCATATAAGGTGAAGTATAAATTTATGCTTGATTTTCTTCTCATTTTACTTATCAAATAAAATATTCTTTGCTCAGAGTCTTGATTAGATTTGTAAGTATATTTGACTTTATTTTTGGATGGTAAATCTGTTCCACTTATACATGTTTGTATTTATTTGGCAAGTTTCTACTGTTTGATTGTAAATACAGAATGGTAAGATTTGAATAAAACTAAGTGAAATTCTTCATTCTCAAATAATCCTTTCATTGATAAAATGTATTTTTCCTTTTTTGGTTAAAGGCTTCTTTAAAAAATTTTACATTTCTGAATGCAAACATTTTTGTTGACATATAACATGTATAACTTTTAAACTAACCTACATTGTTATGTAATTGCTATTTCAAGCATTGGTAAAATATTAAACAATAGATTTGCCAGAAATATAGATTGTTCATAAAATTAACTTTGAACAATGAAATCACTATGATACCTTCACTGGTGATAGTTTTAATCAGTTAGTATTGATTTCTACCCAGTAAGTAGGACTCAAGACTAAGATCAATTTGATTAAGTGATAGCTGTAATCATCAGACACACTGATAATAACAAAATGTATTTGCCAGTTTTCCCATGAAGTGGTTTATTTGAAGAACAAATGTAGATAACTGAAGTTTAAGGAGTGAAGACAAAACTATTGTTAATGATAATAGTGTGACGAGTTTACAAGGACATTTCTCTTAAAAAACTGAGTGTATCCTTTACAAAGAGTTATCTAAAAGAAAATCTCTTAAGTAAAACACTTAATAAAACATTTGTATTTGCATATAGATATGACATGTTTTTGAAGCACAAAGACTAAAGTAGGAAGAGAGATGCAATGAATCTTAGTAACATTGTAAAATATTAACAAATATGATATCCAATATCACAGTTTTTCTAAATGAAACTAACACATTGGGATAATTTCCAAAATTTGAAAGTAATTTGCACCCATGACTTAAATAAAAATACCTGTATGAATATCATTTGTTGTTCACAGTGTAATATAAGATATGATGATAAATGTATGGCTGATGGCATTGAACAAATATATAAAATGTATATGGTGAATTCAAGAACAAAAACACAGAATGTAATAATAATTTACTCTTCAATTTTGTGCAGTTCTCCCAATATGTAATTATGCATTCATTGTTAAAACCTTTTGATTGATACATGACTACACCGTTGGTGTGTAATTACCTGGAGACCAAGAACATAATTTCAAATTTTTATCATAATTTGCTCAGACTTTGCTCAAACACTTACTGTAAGACATTCCTTGAGAAAACTATAATTTATTTCACTTTAAATATCTTATCTACAGACTTTAAACAGATAATATTTATTTGGTAATATTCTGTAGACGATCAATGAAATAATATAAAACATTTAGCGGATTTCCCAAAACTTAGTAAGTATTCAACTACCATCTTATCTCCTATAAAACTGAACAATTTTAAAGTATAAATAAAACTCTGTTTCTGTTTTGAATTACATCATAATCTATATTGTTGTACATTAATAAAGACCTATAGATATAATTAAACTACAGTTTTCCAGCGCAAGTTTGCCCTCTACTATTAAATAAGATAAAGATGAGCAACACGTTCTTTAGAGAAGGAACTTGTAACTGAATATTTTAATCTTTATCAGATGCAGTCAATGAATTAAGTATAAAATGATGAGTCTGAGTTTTGTAGAAGAAATGTAATTACAAAAGATTTCTTTGGTTTTGTTTCTAGAAACCAGTTGAATGGTAACAATACTAAATAAAATTGCATATTTAGAAGTGCTGTATTGAACAGAAGGAGATTTTTGACCACAATGGTGGTATTAGGTGGGGATGGAGATTTAGAAAATCATAACCTTTGTTAATTAATCAGCAATCTGTTTTATATGGTCTTCATTCTTTATGTGAAAAATAATGACTAATGCTTATACTTTTTGAATGTGTTCTGTTAATGGGTTATTCTGTGACATGTTTCAAAGTTCTTTATCTACATGTTAAGATATGCTCTTACCAAACATTTATTATACTCATTCTTGAAAGTACAAAAGTGCTTTGTGCCAGCTTTAATAATTTTATCATAGATTAATTTAGGATCAGGCAAAATAAGACCATTGAGAGAGAGGAGGATATGCTTTTTTGAAAAGTAGACTCATTTGGAAAGACTATGTGAAACCAAGTGGAGAGAAAAAAATACTGAAATATATAAATATTAAAAATCACAAAATGTTAAAAATAAATAGAAAATTGTTTTTAAAAATCTAGAAGTCATCTACATGCAGATTGATTTGCAAATATTTATAAGTTTTTATTCACCTCTAAGGAATGTAAACTTTTTAAAGTAGATGAGTGTGTTTATGTATTTTTCCCTTACATTAGATATTTAAATTGGCACATTATACTTAAGGAAAAGTTCTTAGACTTGCATCAGAAAATTGGCAAATGTAGTGTATATATATATACATATATATCCTACATTTATATATGTGTGTGTGTGTGTGTGTGTGTGTGTGTGTGTGTATACATATATACACACACAGAGTTCAGGCTGTGTGTGTGTGTGTATATATATATATATATATATATGTATTGAATTGTGTTTTCATTATATATATACACACACACACACACACACACACACACACCACCCAATTCAGTATATATATATATATATATATACACACACACATACACAAACACACACACACACACACATATATATATGTACACACACACATACCTCATACAGTTCAGGTATGCTAAGTATTGTAATCAAAATAGGATATATGTCCAAGGAAGACAGAATGATCACAATAATTTTAGACTTTACAGGTAATTTAAGGGCACTGGTGAATTAATATTTGGGGAGTAAAATTATTTGATTTGTTTTACAAAGTTCATACTAGTGACTGAAGTGAGAGAAAGGAATATAGAAATTACAGCATTCCAACCAATGAATGACAATGATTTGGACCAAAATAATGGAAAAAGATTAAATAAGCTACATTTAACAGCCAATAAATCACATCTTTGTCCTAAAGTAACATGGATTGAATTGGGTTTTCATCTATTGAAATCAAAGAGAACTACTTAAAAAAATCACATCTGATTCCTCAGTTAAGTACGATAATGCATGAAAAATTCCACTGAATTTGACATTAAGTAAGACAGAATTGAAGCCAGTTGTGGTTAGACTTATTTTAACAAACTACTAAAAATTCCCACTGATATGCCTGTAAATGTATGGAATATGTGAGCTGTATAAGATTAATATTATTTTTATAGAAGTACTTCATAACTAGGAAGGTTAAAGTTAATTGAGGTGTCTGGTGTTTTATTTTTTGCCTCATGTCATATATAAACAATCAAATTTAAATATAAAATATTGTTTCTAAAACTGTTGGTATAGAAAAATCAAAAGAATATTTAATGATTAAATAAAATAATAGAAGTTTAAAATCACTTTAAAATATTGGAACTATAGGCTAAATCCAGCTAGTTTATAGAATATATATTCTAATGATGAAAAATAATCTCCACTCTATCAATTTATATAATATAATGTGGCATAAACTTGAGTTAACAGATTATCTTAATAATATCTAATGATTTAGAAGTTCTCAAACTGGTCACATAATCTAAGGTGAAATGGTAGATATGAGATAGAACTGATGTGCAGTTTCCACTTGGATAGATAGAACAGCCTGTGGATACTCACACTGTCAACTTTTGCTTCAAGAACCAAAGCAGGAACATATCAGGAAAACCAAAAGAATTTACAGTCCCTTTGAATGAAGTGGATTGCCACTGCAAACTCCATGGGTTAGTCAGAAAACTGTGAGTTCCCAAAGAGTGAGTGGGGGAAAAGTCTGTAGGAGAAAAATTTAACTTTATCCAGAGCTGAAATGGATTTAGGGAGCCTAGTGAAATATAGAAGTAGAATATGTAGTGGGAAGAGCCCTGTAGGCACTCTCAATCCCCAGCTTGAGCCCAGAAAAGCCATCCCTGGCTTTATCTCAGAGGGGTACTTGGGGAAGTGGAGTTGAGAAGGGGCCACAGGATGAAGTAAACTTCTAGCTAAACTTTGTAATCATTTTGATGGAGCACACATTTTTCTGAGCAGAATCTAGGGTGGGGTGAACCAGAAGTACAGATACAAGTGTAGAAGCTGCAGCTGAAGGTACAGTCAGGTGGGAATGGGCAAGGCCTGAGAACCCTGCTTGCTTTCTTAGTGGAGAGGCATGCAGCCTGGGACAGTATCTTATTTCTGCTCACTGGCTGCCTGGATATAAACTCGGTGCTGTTGGCAGGGCATGGCAGGAGTGAGACTGGCTTGATGGCTACATGGAGCTGGGAAAGGCTATTACTGCCATCATTCCTCCACTTCCCTGGTGACCTGTATGATGCAGCAGAGGCAGCCATAATCCCCCTGGAAACATTACCCCAGTGTCCTGAAAACTCCCTCCCTGTGCCCCACAGTGAGAGTCTGAGCTCAGACACACCCAATTCTACCCCTACTTAATGATATTTCCCTACTCACCCTGGTAGCTGAAGACAAAAGACAAACTCTTGGGAACTCTATGGCCAAGTCCATCACTTGCGAAACTCGAGTACTTACCCTGGCCAACATAGGGAAAACTTATATCACCCTTCTACTACTGGAGCTGGTGGTGTCTTTCAAGCACTACCAATTGGCTGGAGACCAACCAACTCAAGCCATTACAGCAACTCATAACAGAACAACCCTTCTCCAAAGAAGGAGAAAACAATAGCTAATTCCACCACCTGCAACATCTTGGCTAGCCAGAAGTTCTAAGCCTATCTACATGACAACCTTACTACTAGCATAACCAGCATTTGCAAAATCAAGTGCACTAAACAAAACTACAACCAAGGACTCCCACAGAGTCCACTTCGCTCTCCTGCCACCTTCACTGGAGCAGGTGCTGGTATCCAAAAAACAAAGGTATTCAGGTAACAACTAGCATGATGAATAGAACATTAACTCACATCTCGGTATTAACATTGAATGTAAATGGCTTAAATGCTCCACTCAAAAGATACAGCATGGAAGATTTAAAAGAAAAATCCACTAATCAAGTATCTGATGTCAACAGACTCAACTAACACATAATGACTCACGTAAACTTAAGGTAAAGGAATGGAAAAAGGTGTTCCCTGCAAATGGAAATCAGAAGTGAGCTGGATTACCTAATCTTAAAGAAAAGACAAAACAGACCTTAAAATAGCAATTGATAAAAAAGACAGAGGGATGTTATATAATGAGAAAGAATGAGTCCAAGAGTAAAATACTACAATCCTAATTATAATATGCACCTAACACTGTAGCTCTCAAATTTATAAAACAATTACTATTAAACCTAAATAAAGGATATATGGCAACATAATTATAGTGGGCAACACAATATCCCACTGACAGCACTAGACAGATCATCGAGACAGAAAGTACCAAAGAAACAATGGACTTAAACTATATTCTAAACAAATGGACTTGACAGATATTTACAGAACATTCTACTCAATAACTGCAGAATCTACATTGTTTTCAATAGCACATGAAACATTCTCCAAGATAGACCATATGATAGGCCATAACACAAGTCCCAATCAGTTTAAGAAAATCAAAATTGTATCAAGTATTTTCTCAGACCACAGTGGAATAAAATTGGAAATTAACGCTGAAAGGAATCCTCAAAACTATACAAATACATGGAAATTAAATAATCTGCTCCTGAATGATCATTAGGTTAACAATGAAATTAAAATATAAAAATTCTTTGAACTGAATTATGATAGTGACACAGCCTATCAAAATCTCTGAGAAAGAGCAAAAAGCAAGGCTAAGAGGAAAGTTCATATCATTAAATACCTACATCAAAAAGTCTGAAAGAGCACAAATAGACAATCTAAGCTAAGCTTACACATGAAGGAACTAAAACAAACCAGACCCAAAGTCAATAGAAGAAAAGAACTAACCAAGATTAGAGCAGAAATACATGAAATTGAAACAATAGCAACAACAACAACAAATACACAAAAGAGAAGTGAACGAAAAAGCTGATTCTTTGAAAAGATAAACAAAATCAATGATCCATTAGCAAGATCAACCGAGAAATGAAGAGGCAAGATTCAAGTAACCTCAATTAGAAACAAAACGGGATATATTACAACTGATACCACAGAAATACAAAAGATCATTTAAAGTTACTGGAATACTTTTACCTGCATAAACTAGAAAACCCAGAGGAGATGGATAAATTCCTGGAAATACACAACCCTCCTAGATTAAAACAGGAAAAATAGAAACTCTGAACAGACCAATAAAAAGTAACAACATTGAAACAGTAATACAAAAATACCAATAACAAAAAAAGTCCAGGACTTGTGAATTCACAGCTGGATTCTACCAGTTATTCAAGGAAGAATTGGTACTGATCCTATTTTTCAAAAGATAGAGAAAGAAAGATTCCTCCCTAAATCATCCTATGAAACCACTGTTTACCCTAATACGAAAATCAGGAAAGGACATGACAAAAAAAAAAAAAATGAAACTGTAGACCAATATCCCTAATGAACATAGATGGAAAAACCCTGAGAAAATTACTGGCTAACAGAATTTACTGCATATCAATAAGATAATACACCATGATCAAGTGGGGTTCATACCAGGGATGCAGGGTTGGTTCAACATATGCAAGTCAATAAATGTGATATATCACATAAACAGAATTTTAAAAATCACAGGATTATTTCAATAGATGCTTTTGACAAAATTCATCATCCTTTTATGATTATAATTCTCAGCAAAATCAGCGTAGAAAGGATATAACTTAAGGTAATAAAGCCATCTATGGCAAACCATGGCCAACTTTATACTGAACAGGGAAAAGTTGAAAGCGTTCCCCAGAAATGGAATAAGATAAGGATGCCCACTTTCACCACTTCTATTCAATATAGCACTGGAAGTCCTAGCCAGAGCAATCAGACAAAACAAAGGAAGGGCATCCAAATCAGTAAAGAGGAAGTCAGACTGTTGCTGTTCGCTGATGATATGATTGTATACCTAGAAAACCCTAAGGGTTCATCCAAAAAGCTTATAGATCTGATAAATGAATTCAATATAGTTTCAGGATACAAAAATCAATGAATACACTCAGTAATACTGATATACGCCAACAGCGACCAAGCTGTGAATCAAATTAAGAACTTGACTCCTTTTACAACAGCTACAAAGGAGTGAAAACACTTAGGAATATATCTAACCAAGGAGATTAAAAATCTCAAGAAAAACTACAAAACACTGCTGAAGGAAATTATAAAAGACACAAACAAATGGAAACACATCCTATGTTTGTGTATGGGTAGAATCAATCTTGTGAAAGTGATCATAATGCAATCCATAAATTCAATCTATAAATTCAATGCAATCTATAGATTCTGTAAATCTGTGCAGTCTATAAAATCTATAAATGTAATATACAAAATGTATAAATTCAATGCAATTCCCATCAAAACATCATCATCATTCTTCACAGAACTAGAAAAAAGAACCATAAAATTTACAAGGAATGAAAATAGCCAAAACAAGACTAAGCAAAAAGAACAAATCTGCAGGCGTCAGGTTTTTCAAATTCAAACTATACTACAAGGTTATGGTACTTGCATAAAAATAGGCTCATTGACCAATGGGACAGAATACAGAACACAGAGAAAAAGCCAAATACTTACAGCCAACTTATCTTCGAGAGAGCAAACAAAAAGTTAAAGTAGGGAAAGGACATCCTATTCAATAAGTGGTGCTGGGATAATTGGCAAGCCACATGTATATCAAATGAAACTGGATCCTCATCTCTCATCTTATATAAAAATCTAATCAAGATGGATCAAAGACTTAATTCTTAGACCTGAAACCATAAAAATGATAAAAGGTAACATCAGAAAAACTCTTCTAGACATTAGCTTAGGCAGTTCATGACCACGAACCCAAAAACAAATGCAATGAAAGAAAAGGTAAATAGATGGGATTTAATTAAACTAAAAAGCTTCTGCACAGTAAAAGAATTAATCAGCAGAGTAAACCGGCAGCCCACAGATTGGAAGAACATATTCACAGACTACACATTCAGCAAAGAACTAATATCGAGAATCTACAAGGAAATCAAACAGATCAACAAAAAATAAATAAATAAATCCATCAAAAAGTGGGCTATGGTCATGAATAAGCAGTTTTCAAAAGAAGAAATATAAATGGCCAAGAAACATGAAAAAATGCCAAACATCACTAATTGGGAAATGCAAATCAAAACCACAGTGTAACTCTACCTTACTCCTCCAATAATGGCCATAATTTAAAAAAACAAAATATAATAAATGTCATGGATGTGGTAAAAGGGAACACTTTTCCACAGCTGATTGGGGTATAAACTAGTGCAACCACTATGGAAAACAGTATGGATACTGCTTAAGGAATTAAAGGTAGAACTACCATTTGATCCAGCAATACCACTAGTTGGTATCTACCTAGAGAAAAATAACTCATTATATGAAAAATACACTTTCACATTCATGCTTATAGCAGCACAATGTGCAATTACAAAAATATGGAAGCTGCCTAAATGCTCATCAGTCCAAAAGTGGATAAAGAAAATGTGACACACACACACACACACACACACACACACACACAGAGAGAAATGCACTCAACCATAATGAGGAATGAAATGATGGCATTCACAGCAATCTGGATGGAGTTGGAAACCATAATTCTAATTGAAATAACTCAGGAGTGGAAAACCAAACATTGTATGTTCTCACAAGTGGAGGCTAAGCTGTGAGTACACAAGGGCATAATAATGACATAATGGACAACTCTGGGGACTTGGGGGAATGGTGGGAGGATGGGAGGAATAGAAGGCTATCCATTGGCTACAGTGTACACTGCTAGAGTGATGGATGCACCAAAATCTCAGAAATCACTGCTGAAGAATTTATCCATGTAACCAAACATCACCTGTTCCCCATAAACTACTAAAGTAATTTTAAAAATAATAATTCCAAACTGAAAAAAAAACATGCAGTCAAAAGCCTCCAGCCAAGAAATTCTATTAATTGTGATTGAGTGCCAAGGCTAAGTACTGTTGTTTAGATGATAATAAATTGAGAGGCTGCAGTGGTGATACTACTTTCAGACAAAGCAGAATCATAAGCAAGGAAAATTACTAGGAATAAAAAAGGGATAATTATATAATGATAAAAGGGTCAATTCACCAAGAGGACATAATAATTGTAAGTATAGATGCACTTAACACAGCCTCAAAAGAGATAAATTAAATACTGATAGAACTAAAGTTAGAAATAGACAAATCTGCAGTTGTACTTGGAGACTTCAACATGCCTCTCAACAATTGACAGGAACATTAGATGGAAAGTCAGCAAGGATACAGAAAAGCTCAACAACAACAACCTCAACCTGATCTAACTGATATTTATGTAATATTCCACCCAACAACAACAAAATGCACATCATTTTCAGGTAAACTGTGCCCTGGGTTATAAATTTTTAAATAAGTAGAAAACATGAATATATATTTTATCAAAGTTGATATACAGGGGGCAAATATGCACAGATGTTCAACATCACTATTAAGGTACTGCAAATTAAGACTATGCTGAGATATCACCATACACATATTAAAACAGCTTTTAAATTAAAAAAAATGGAAATAACAAATGGTGGTGAGTATGTAGAGAACTGGATCTCTCATTTATTGCTGGTGGGTATAGCTTGGTAGTTTCTTTAAAAAATCCAAACATATACTTGCCATATGACTCATCAGTCATACTCTTTGGTATTTATCCAAAGAAATGGAAACTCAAGTTAACATACAAACTTATACACAGTTGTTTCCACTTTATTTAAAATTGACAAAACCTGTAAATAAGCAAAATGTCCCTCAATAGGTGAATGGTTAAACAAACTGTGATACATCTATATAAAGACTGTCATTACACAATATAAAGGAAGAGACAGTTGAAAAAAAAAGTTCATAAACTCAATATAAGCTCTAATTGTGTTTATTGATGAAATCAAAATAAAATTAGTTAATATCAATGAAATACATGTTTATGTAAATTATTCAAAGTTCTTTCTGAAATACTAGACCATTAATGTTTGCCACAATTTAACAGACATAAATAACAGTCGGGAATATTTCCAGTGGTGCCAGAAACCATGACGTATGAGAAATTCATGATTATAAGATTTGCAAAGAGATGATATGAGGATACAATAGCTGAATTCAGATGACTTAAAAGTTGTTCATATTAAGTCTTCATATATACTATTCCAGAGAAAAGATATACATTATCTGATAGAAAAAGTAAAATGTTGGACGTTGCAAAGACAGACCAATTAGCTGAATATAGGGAAGAACATAGTAAGATACTTACCTCCATCTTAACAAGCTCACAAAGTATTCTGCTATCCCTCATTATAAATGTTCAAAGCCAGGCAGTTATCAGTTTGGAAGAGCGGAGGTGACATGTGAGAAATGAAAATGAGTGGTTGAATAAACTCTCAGGTCTTTTCAGATACTAATTTTTCATGCTTCAATAATATCTGTAGGAAGTTTCGATAGATAAATAGATGATAGATAAATACATAGGTAAAGTGATCAGTCAATTAGAAAAAATATTACACAATTCAGGGTAAATTATAATAAAGGTGAAATATATATTGAAAAATCCAGCCTTGTAATACATTTAAATTACATTATATTGACTGCCTTCTTTTAGAAACCATCCTTTTAGTTTACTAACTGAAATATGTACTCTTGTCCCTAGATCTAAAAAAAAAAACAGCAAGTCTTGTCTTACCTAGATAAGAATTCTGACAGTTCCTACGGGTTGTCTGCTTAATCTTATGTGTCAGACAGTTGGTTGATAACAGTTTTAAACAAAGACTCAATCATTAGAGCAGAAGAACATGACATTAATCAAAATTCCAAATTGATCCAGTGATAAGTTTACTTGCCTACCACAGCTCAGACAGTTTCAGGCTGGGAGCCTGTGGTGGGAAAGAACATGATTGACTCCTGTAATTCCTTACTGGCTGCCTCTTTTCTGATTCTTATTCCTTGCCAGCTGCTTCATTGATCTCTGTGGAAGGAAAGTCACAGGAATACCACAGTTTGTACTTTCATTAGTGCTTTCCTAAACTGGCGTCATTCTCTATGGACCATGCTATAGTTTAAAGATGACCCTTTTTTTCATCTAGGACACAACTTTGAGGCAATTTAGACGTTAGTCCAAGTGCATTTTCCTTCAGTGTTTCAGATTTGTCTGTATTATTATTATTATTATTATTATTATTTTTCTGACATGGAGTCAGTCTTGCTCCGAAACCAGGCTGGAGTGTAGTGGCACGATCTCCACTCACTGCAACTTCTGACTCCCTGATTCAAGTGATTCTCCTGCCTCAGCCTCTCCAGTAGCTGAGATTACAGGCACGCACCACCACACCCAGGTAATTTTTTTATTGTTAGTAGAGATGGGTTTTCACCATGTTGGCCAGGATGGTCTTGATTTCCTGACCTCGTGATCCACCTGCCTTGGCCTCCCAAAGTGCTGGGATTACAGGCGTGAGCCACCGTGCCCAGCTGATTCATCTGTATTCTAATGAATCACTTGGTACTGTATCCTCTGTCTTCATTCACTCTCAGTTTCTTGCTGATGGGTTTTTGATAACCATCTATGGTCCTGTATGCCCATTTGCTTCTGTCTCTCATGTAGGCCACTTCTGAAAACCCATATGAAATCCCTGCCCAGTAAACTGGGAAAATGGAAGAAATCCTACATCATTGACACTTTCCAGTTTAGCATCCATGCTGTAAGAGAAACTCTGGTCTTTGATGTTTCTCAGGCTGCTTCTACACCACCCTGCACCCCACTAGTGTTTGTCACTTGTTAAAAGTTTTTAGGCCTCAGCCAAAACCTGCTTAGGTTTGAGGGGAAGGCACCAGCACTAGATTTCCCATGATGGAGAGCTGGAGGAGATCACACAAAAGATTTCTTCTAAGATACCATCCTCACAAGATGATCTCACTCATTCTCCCAAAATTTTTGTATTTTCAAAGTGTTTGAATGTATTCAAGATCAAAGAAATTGGTTGGAGTCAGTATTTGAAAATAAGTACATGGTTATTTGGCAAATCACTTTCATATTTTGTGTCGATTTTACCTTGGTGTCTAGCATTAACTTCTGATCAAAATTCCTCTTTTAAAGAGAATTTTTGAGAGAAAATCAAGACGTATGCTAGAGTTTTTAGTATCTATTGTTTCCATCTTTATGTTGCTGTGTATCTAGGGTTTAACTCCCATTTACAAGTGAGAACATGTGCTATTTTATTTTCTGTTTCTGCATTAATTCACTGAGGATAATGGCCGCCAGCTGCATCCATCTTGCTGCAAAGGACACAATTTTATTCTCTTTATGGCTATGTAGTATATGTACCACATTTGATTTATTCGCTCCACCACTGATGGGCACCTAAGTTGATTCCATGTCTTTGTTATTGTGAATAGTGCTATGGTAAACATATGAGTGTAGGTGTATTTTTGGGAGAATTATTTACTGTCTTTTGGGTATATATCCAGTAATGGGATGGCTGGGATGGTAGCGAAGAGGGAGATATCAGCTGAAAAACTTCCTGTTGGGTGATGTGTTCACTAACTGGGTGACAGGATGAATAGAAGTCCTAACTGCAGCATCATGCAATATACCATTGTAACAAACTTGCATATATCCCCCTGAATATAAAATTAAAATTAAAAATGAGTTGGAGGGAAGAACCCAAACTGCTTGTAGCAGAGTGAAGGGCTGTGCTGGAGTGAATAGGAACAGTGAGTAAAACAGGAATAAGTAAGTCCCTTCTTCTTTTCTCCCATCTTTCAATATTCCTTTTCTACTCTTTTTGGCATAAACATAAGAGAGTGTTCCCTTATAAAGGAGAACCGTGGTTTGCAGAATTCTAAACCTGATATCTAAAGCGGGATATAGAAGAATGGAATTAAGCTGAAAGATAATAGTTTGAGAATTAGCACAGATCCTAATACATTTCTCCAATGTAATTTTTTAGACGAAAAGCCAAATTGCAAATGTAATGGTACAATGGTTGACTCCTGAAGTTGTTATTACCAGTTGCCTCTTGTAAACTTGTTAGATTTTAATCTGGAGTATCACAGATGATTTTCAGAACATCCATGATCTAATGAAATTGTAATTATTATTATGTTTTGGCTGTGTCATTTTTGTATATTTCTGGATAAGTGGGCTTGCAATTTTCATTAGTTTCAAAGGAGGCTGTAAATTTCTTAGGATTTTTTCGGGGGGAAACGATCTATGTTGGGCAGATCTAGAAATCTTAAAATGAGAATAACAGACATTGTAAAAGAGAAAGCAGAATGGAATGGGAAGAAAAACTCTATTGAAAAAAATATTTACTGATATATTGGCAAAATGGACTCTCTTAGATTGGAAGTGTGTATTACATCCGGATTAACACAAAAAATCATTTTCATATATCACTTGAAAAAATGTTACATAAACATATAGAAAATTACTCAAAATTTCTAGATATAGAAATTTCTAGATATAGAATTTCTAGATATATTTCTAGACCTAGAAATTTCTAGATATAGAAAACACTGCTTACAACAAATAGCTGATTGAATCAACAACTTCTCTCAAAATTAACACTTTGATACTCTATTACATCTTTTTTTTCTTATGGAAGAACACTTTTTTTAAAATTTGGATTTCTTTGATTTTGAGTCTGTTGCATTGACGCCATTGAGTCCGTGTAATTTAGAGCTTGTCTTCACTGTGATTTCAAGCATATATTTCATCTTACTTCTGTTTTGAATTAGTGGTTCACTAGATCTCTTCTTTGCTTAATCTTTCTCTTTTTTGGAACAAGTTCCAGTACCTTCTTGATAAGAATTATGCATATTAAAAAATCCTAAAAACCTTCAAATATGTTATATTCCAATACTATGAAATGCTTGCATGTTGCTACAAGTTGGGTTAAAGAGAGTATGTAAAATTAAACCAACCAGAATCTCCTTAATGACTTGCTCATGAATAGTATTTGTTATGATAATACCTGGATGGTAGAAATGGATAACACCCACCTCTCAACCCCGCTCTCTCTCCCTCACCATCTTTCTTACAATTCTAGCTAAGCAGAATTACTTGCAGTTGCACCTTAAATAAATAGCAATTTATTAATAGTGACTGTATTTTATTTATTTATAAAAGAACTCTGCTAGATTACATTAGCATTAAAAAAATAATAACTCCCTCTCCCTGAACTTTGTAATGTGAGTGTTTCCTATTAATTATTCTATTAGTACATTTGTTATATATGACTTTTTTTTTTTTTGACATTGGGATTGGAGTAGATATGACGTTAACAGTGCTTTCAGGCCGGGCACGGTGGCTCACGCCTGTAATCCCAGCACTTTGAGAGGCTGAGATCACAAGATCAAGAGATTGAAACTGTCCTGGCCAACATGGTGAAACCCCGTCTCTACTAAAAATACAAAAATTAGCAGAGCATGGTGGTGCTTGCCTGTAGTCCCAGCTACTTAAGAGGCTGAGGCAGGAGAATCACTTAAACCTGGGAGATGGAGGCTGCAGTGAGCCGAGATTGCCCCATTGCACTCCAACTGGGCAACAGAGCAAGACTCTATCTCAACAAAAACACACACACAAAATAGTGCTCTTAGTCTGCTGTATGGTTAGATGTATCATCTTGCACATCTACCTTTTCTAAGAGAAAAGTTATGCTCAGTAGCTGTTGCCCTTCCGCCTAGAACCTGGGAGGAACACTTCTGGAGCAGAGATTCTTAAGCTAAGTTTGTGTAAAAAATGACACCAGAATGGGAGGAGTGCTGTTTAGAAACAAATAAATTAATTTAAAAAAACTAGAAAAAATAGCAGTGAATTTTAGACCAAGTGTTTATAGTGGGAATACTGATACAGGAGGTCAGAAAAATAGCAGCTTACTTTCTTTACTACCATAATATTCGATGAAATTTTGAAAGGCATAAATTATTCCCAATGCATTTTGAAAGTAGAGTGGACATTTTGAGGCAAAACATGCAAATAATGAACTGGTTGCTATTAGCTGTATTTTGTAGTTATTACTAGAAAGAGGTAAGCTGAAAAAGAAATTACCAGTTTGCAAACATAATTTTCAGCAAATACAGAGAAACTAGAAGTTACAGTTTTAGCAAACAAAACCACTTTATACCAAATAGTACATGACTATTATTATATATAAAAGGGAAGAACACATATTAGGTATGCTTCTTGAATATACTTAGTTACTACTTCTGAGAGAAATTAGTGTCAAATAAACTCTTTAAGCCAGATAAAAGTATTTGAAAAAAATTGTTGTCCCACTGCAACCTGATTTGCTCAATTTCAAAAGTGTAATTAAGTCTAGAGAGAGAAATGTCCTGAAAATAGTTGAGGATGTGGCTGTTGGCACATGGAATTGACTGGAATCTAAGACTTATAAAACCAAAACATTTATAAAAACGATGTAAAAGTACTGCAAGGCAGATCACAAAAGACAAAATCTATGCAGGTTATAAAAAGACTTTTGGCCTTAAATTTTCAAATACAGGCATCAGGTTGATAGAACATCTCAAAAACCCCAGCAAATTCTTTAATTCTCTTTAATTCTTAAATTCCTAGCCAATTATTCAGGATTGGCCAAGGAGTATGATACCAAAAGAGGACACTTTCTCAGGGCATAGCCAGGAGTTCTGATAATAGAAATTTTGCCTAACAAAGAAATATTCTTCCCGTGGCAAGGTAGGGACATCTAGTAACATTTTTCCAAAATTGTTGTGGACCTGTGACTTCTATATATCTTGGGAAACTAATAGTTCTGTTTTGTTTTGTTTTTGTTTTTTGAGATGGAGTCTCACTCTGTCGCCAGGCTGGGGGGTATTGGCGTGATCTCAGCTCACTACAGCCTCCGTCTCCTGGGTGCAAGCAATCCTCCTGCCTCAGCCTCCTGAGTAGCTGGGACTACAGGCACACGCCACCATATCCAACTAATTTTTTGTATTTTTAGTAGAGACAAGATTTCACTAGGTTGGTTTAGATGGTCTTGATCTCTTGACCTCATGATCCGCCTGCCTCCCTAAGTGCTGGGATAATAGGCATGAGCCACTGGGCCTGGCCAAGTAATGGTTATCTTGGATAAATTAGACATTTTAAGTTATCTGAGTTCTTAGGTAACATAAACTTTTGGTTCATAGGACTCCAGATCAAAAGTTGCTGTATCAAGATTTCATAGGCACTTCACTAATCTGAACTTTCAAACCTGATATCATAATTAACAACAACAAAAAAAACTTTTTGGAATTAGTATGTTTTACATATCAGAAGAAATACACAAAACCACAGTAATTGGAATATAATTAAAAAATATTTACTCCTTCTACTTGATTTCCGTGGTAGGAACATACTTTGTAAACTGTCCTTGAGCTCAGTCAAGTAACCACTTTAATGAATGAAAACTTTAATCAATGTTAAACAATCAAGGGCTAAAAACCGTTTTATATTTCATGCTTTTTTGTGTTTTTGTAATCTTCATGGAAAGAAATTATCTTGGATATGTGCTTACCTATCAGTTCAAGCCGTGCAATGAGCACGTGTGGCAGAACCATTTTAGATAACCTACGGACCTGAACTATAAAATACAGTCACTAAAATCTGAGCCAGAATGACTGAGTCAATTCTAAAATAAATGATATGAATAGTGAGTTTTGTAATTTTAATAAATATGTTTATAGAAAAATTAACTTTGAAATTGACCTTATTTTTCTGTTGTTTTCCATGAAACTGTCCTTTAGAATTAAATAATCTAACACTGTTGTTTCCATTAACATGTTAAGCAATTTAAATTTCTTTTAAAATTCATAAAACAACTTAGCCTTTTAAAAGTTCAAAATAATCATCATTGTAATAAAGGATAGACACATTGATCAGTGGAAGAAAATAGAATCTATAAATGGACCCATACAAATATAGCCAATAGATTCTTTACAAAGATGTAAATGCAATTCAATGGTGAATGGATATTCTCTTCAGCAAATGGTGCTGGAAACATTTGATATCCACATGTAGAAAGCTGAAGCTCTAATTATACCTCACACTGTATACAAACATTAACTCAGGATGAATCATATAACTAAATTTAAAATGTAAAATTAATAAAAAATTAAATGTGAGAAAACCACTACAACCTTGAGTTAGGGAAAGTTATTAGACACCATAGCAAAAAATTTGCTTCTAAATGAAAAAAAAAGCCCTAACAATGAATTTATTAAAATTTAGGAAATTTTGCTCTTCAAAAATCACTTTTATGAGAAACACAAGATAAGACACAGAATCAGAGACAATTATGACATGTCAGAGAAATGACTGGTTTCCAAAATACATTTTAAAAAATTTCAAAACTCAACAATAATAAACATTTCAATAAAAGTCAGGCAAATGATTTGAGCTGACACTTCATCAAAGAAGGTATAAGAGGCAAGTCAAGCCAGTGATAAGAAAATCATCATAAATAAATGAAATGCATATTAAAATCACAATTTGATTGAATTATACATCATTAGCTGGGGGGAAAATATCAAGAGTTGGTTAGAATGCAAAGCAGCTAGGATACTTGTACATAGCTTGTGGTAATGTAAATTGGTTATAGCCACTTTGGAAAATAGCAGCATTACATAAATTTAACCATTCATTTATTAAGTCACCATCACTATTATTGCTCATTGCTCACTCATTAATCAAGCATATTTATGTAAATGCCTACACCAAATGTTTATAGTATCTTGATTTGTAATTGTAAAAAAATGGAAACTGCATATTTTCAGTTCATACAACTACTTTTGTGGGTTTTTTAAAGAAAAAATTATTATTTCTAGTTATATATAGTTACTTTAAAATATTTTCATTTCTAGAAATATGCTTCTGTTGATAAATATATTGGGATTTGACACAGTGCATTTACATCATGCTTCCATTTAAAATCTTGAGTGAATGGAACTACGCAAAAGAGGAAGAGAAGTAAAAACTATACTGGAACTGGAAACTTGAACAGGAGTCTGTGAATTATTCAAAATCAAAAGTACATCTGTGGCTCTCTATAAAAAGAATATACAATTTTATTTCCCTTTATGTGCTTTCATGCTTTTTTAATGTTTTCAGAACATTTTAAATACTTTTAATAAATTCAGTCTCGATTTTTTTCTAATATACATATTACATGCATTTGTCAGTACATTTAAAAATATATTAGGATAGGTAAGGCTGTTCTGATTATTACATTATCTTCGCATTTAATACGGTTCTAGCACAGAGTAAGCATAATAACAATTTGCATTTTGGTAACTTATTTTCAGGTAGCACTTGTATTGATATTTTTTTTAATCATGATTCTTTCCTCCTGTGAACATTCGTCTTTGTAGACACTCAAAATACATATCATTGTGCATAAAATGTTTTATAAGTGTTTTTAAATGTCTTGGTTAGGACTTAACTTGCCTTGATGAATGAAAAGGAGTTGCTCAATAATCAAGGGTTTATTTATTTATTTTTGCATGGTATGTTTTCTTGTGTTTCAAGGGTGATCATAAAATTTTCTTCACTATATGCTTACCTATCAGTTAAAGCCCTAAAATGAACACATGTGGCAGAGCCATTTCAGCTGAACTATAGCTAATAGCATGGCTATAATTCTCCTTATACACAAACTAACATAGCCAGTTATGTTCTTCATAGTCATCTAAAAAGTTTTAAAAATTTACTCTTTCAAGATAGTTTAGGAGCAAAATCTTTTCTTGATATAAAGTTTTTTTTAAAAAAAAATGATGAAATTTCATGTACAGAGTTCTATATTTTTTAAATATTTAAACATTGAGATATACTTGATCACTATAGAGAAAACTTCTAGTTGTATCCTGACATGGTCTACCATTTTAAAATTCTGTAATAAGATTCTAATATTGTTACTCTCTCTGGTTCTGAATTCACACATTATTAAGTGATGTTCATCAAAGTAATTTCTTCTTGATTACATGCCATAACTTGAAAATATATACATTGATTTATAAGCACATGTCTAATAATACCTCATCAAAATTATCAAATACATGAAAATCTATAAAGTGAACTTTTCCACTACAAATTTGGGAGGAAAAAAACAACCTGACCCAAGCAGATTTGTCATCAAAATCTGAACTGAATTAACATGAGGATTCCTTTAGTATTTAATATTCTCTCTCTTACTATGAATATTTATTTGTTTTATGCATATATGTATATAATATGTATATATTTAATTTCAGCATACTTTTCCAAGCTTGGCTATCAGTGGTATGCGTTAGTACAAAATGCTACATTTTATCCTCTTTTTAATCTATAAATGTCAGGAAGATACCTAGCTTCAATAGTTTTGGATAAGAAAATGTAGACAGACTTGCCAGGTGCGGTGGCTCATGCTTATAATCCCAGCACTTTGGGAAGCTTAGGCAGGAGGATTACTTGAGTTCAGGAGTTCAAGGCTGCCTGGCCAACATGGTGAAACACTCTTTCTACTAAAAATACAAAAATCAGCCAGGCGTGGTGGCATATGCCTGTAATCCATCTACATGAGAGGCAGAAGCAGGAGAATCACTTGAACTGGAGAGATGGAGGTTACAGTGAGCTGAGATCACGCAATTGCACTCCAGCCTGGGCAACAATAGTGAAACTCCTTCTCAAAAAAAAAAAAAAGTTTGTCAAAGATCAGTTGGTTGTAGATGTGTGGCATTACTTCTGAGGCCTCTGTTCTGTTCCATTGGTCTATATCTCTGTTTTGGTACAAGCACTGTGCTGTTTTGATGACTCTGGCCTTGTAGTATAGTTTCAAGTCAGAAAGCGTGATGACTCCAGCTTTGTTTTTGTTTGTTTGTTTATTTGTTTTTTGCTTAGGGTTATGGGCCCCTTTTTGGTTCCATATGAAATTTAAGGTGTTTTTGTTTTGTTTTGTTTTGTTTTGTTTTGTTTTGTTTTGTTTTGTTTTGTTTTTTTCAAATTCTGTGAAGAAAGTCAATGGTAGCTTAATGGGAATAACATTGAATCTATAAACTACTTTTGGCAGTATGGCCATTTTCATGATATTGATTCTTCCTAACCATGAGCATGGAATGTTTATCCATCTATTTGTGTATTCTCTTACTTCCTTGAGCAGTGGTTTGTAGTTCTCCTTGAAGAGATCCTTCAAATCTTTTGTTAGTTGTATTCCTAGGTATTTTATTCTCCTTGTAGCAATTGTGAATTGGAATTCACTCATGATTTGGCTCTTTGTTATTGGTGTACAGGAATGCTTGTGATTTTTGCACATTGATTTTGTATGCTGAGATTTTGCTGAAGTTGCTTATAAGTTTAAGGAGGTTTTGGGCTGAGATGATGGAGTCTTCAAAATATACAATAATGTCATCTGGAAATAGAGGCGATTTGACTTCCTCTTTTCCTGATTGAATACCATTTATTTTTCCTGCCTGATTAAAAGGATTCCCTATTTAATAAATAGTGTTGGGAAAACTGGATAGCCATATGCAGAAAACTGAAACTGCACTTCCTTACACCTTATACAAAAATTAACTCAAGATGGATTAAAAGTTTAAACATAAGACCTAACAGCGTAAAAACCCTGGAAGAAACCTAAGCAATACCATTCAGGACATAGGCATGGACAAGGACTCCATGGCCAAAACAACAAAAGCAAAATTAGAGAAATAGGATCTAATTAAACTAAAGAGCTTCTGCACAGCAAAAGAAACTATCTTTAGAGTGAACCAGTAACCAGCAGAATGGAAAAAAAAATTGCAATCTACCCATCTGACAAAGGGCTAATAACTATAAGCTGCAAAGAATTGAAACAAATTTTCAAGAAAAAACAACCCCATCAAAAATTGGGCAAAGAATATGAACAGACACTTCTTAAAAGAAGATATTTATGCAGCCAACAAACGTGAACAAAAGTTTATCATCTCTGGTCATTAGAGAAATGAAAATTAAAACCTCATTGAGATATCGTTTCATGCTAGTTAGAAGGGCGATCATTAATAGATCAGGAGACAACAGATTCTGGAGAGGATGTGGAGAAATAGCAACACTTCCTCACTGTTGGTGGGAGTGTAAATTAATTCAGCCATTGTGGAATACAGTGTAACAATTCCTCAGGGATCTAGATCTAGAAATACCATTTGACTCAGCAACCCCATTTTTTTATAAAGACACATGCACATGTATGTTTATTGCAGCACTGTTCACAGTAGCAAAGACTTGGAACCAACCCAAATGCCCATCAAGGATTGACTGGATAAAGAAAATGTGGCACATATACACCATGGAATACTATGCAGCCATAAAAAGAATGTGTTCATGTCCTTTCCAGGGACATGGATAAAGCTGGAAACCATCATTCTCAGCAAACTGACACAAGAACAGAAAACGAAACACTGCATGTTCTCACTGATAAGTGGGTGTTGAACTCACTCATAAGTGGGTGTCGAACAATGAGAACACATGTACACAGGAAGGGGAACATCACACACCAGGGCCTGTTGGGGGGTGTTGGATAGGGGAGGGAGGAATAACTTTAGGAGAAATACCTAATTAGATGACGGGGTTATGGTGGCAGCAAACCACCATGGCAGGTGTATGCCTGTGTAACAAACCTGCATGTTCTGTACATGTACCCCAGAACTTAAATTATAATAATAAGAGAAAAGAAAATGTAGATAAACTTGAATTCTTTTCTCTATATGTCTGCTATTACTTCAAAATTACATTTTTGTGGACACATTGTATACTAAGTCAGTGATGGGTCCTTGTTGCAAATAATACCAAACTCAAGGTATTTGTAACAGATATATAATTTCTTTTCTTTAACTTAAAAAGTTCAGGAATACATGTCCAGGTTTGTTATGTAGGTAAATTTGTGTCATGGGGATTTTGTCGTACAGATTATTTCATCATCCCCATAGTAAGTCTAGTACCCATTAGTTATTTTTTTGATCCTCTCCCTCTTTCTGCCCTCTACCCTCTGGTAGGCCTGAATGTCTGCTATTCCCCTTTCTGTGTCCATGTGGTCTAATTATTTAGCTCCCACTTATAAGTGATAGCATATGATATTTGGTTTTTGTTCTCAAAAGATAATAGCCTCCAGCACCATCCTTGGTCTCATAAAGGACAATATATTGTTCTTTTTATGGCTTTGTATTATTTCATGGAGTTTATGCACTGTATTTTCTTTATCCTGTCTATCATTAATGGCATTTAAGTTAATTCCATGTGTTTGCTATTGTGAAAAGTGCTGCAGTTAACATACGTGTGCATGTGTCTTCATGAAAGAACAATTTAAATTCCTTTGGGTATACAGCCAGTAATGATATTGCTGGGTCAAATGATAGTTCTGTTTTTAGATCTTTGAGGAATCTTCACACTTTTTTCCAAGATGGTTGAACTAATTTATACTCCCATTAACAATATATGCACATTTCCTTTTCTCTGCTATCTTGCCAGCACCTTTTGGTTTTTGACTTTCTAATAATAGCCATTCTTACTAGTCTCAGATAAGTAATTTCTTAAAGGATTTTAGATAGGTCACTGAATCTCTGAGATAGACTGTGACTAAGCCTTAGATGCCTAATAGCAAAGAATAATATCTAAATAAAATATTCTGTAGGACTCTAAACCTGGTAATATAAACACCACAACTTACATAACTACCACTTGTTACTAGACAGCATCACTGACCTTTCAGAGAGAGTACTGAATAGTCAATACTCTCCTTGAAGACAAGAGTCTCTGGTACCACCCTTCTTAGAAAGGATTCTTTGCAAATTCTTCTTCCTTATATTACTGGCTACTAAAAAGGAGTTTCATGATTGTTCTTTATTGTTATAACAGATGTCATTTGCCTTTTTTCTATATTCAAAAGTGGATGGGTGTCTTAGTTGTTTGGACTTCTATAGGAAACTTCCATAGACTGCGTGACTTATGAACAACAGAAAATTACTTTTCATAATTTTGGCGTCTGAGAAGTGAAAAATCAAGGCATTGGGCAGATTGGATCTCTGGTTAGGACCACGTCCCAATTCATGGAAGGCCACATATACTCACTATATCCTCACATGACAGGTGGGATGAAAAAGCTTTGTTTTTTTGTTTTTTTAAATATATACAGTTACTCATCCTACTGATGATGGCTTTGTCCTGATAGCCTAATTGCCTCCTAAAACCTTAATGGTAGTATTTTAGCTTATACATTCTGGGGGATGGGAGGCACAAACTTTCTGACAATAGCAGTGGGGAGATGATGTTCTTGATTCTACCATGGAAAATCTTGGGCTTAGAGAGCAAGGAATTTTTTCAACATGGGAACATGTTAGTAATTGCTAGGCAGTTACAAAGACAGATCATTCTTTTCAAACAAAGTGGGCTCTCTGTCTGTCTATCATCAATACATATTTTGGATCATAAATATAAATAATATTAAATTATAAATATACTGATAGCAAATGCCTTCCCATACAATAATCAAATAATAATCTGTATATGTAAAAACACTCTCATTTTCTATTTAAAATTCGAGAGGAAGTATTTTAAACATTAGCAGTTGCTATGTGTAGATCTAAATCTATCCTCTCTGGATCACATCCATTCTTTTGAATTTTTTTCTTGGTACTGTCACAATCTTTATTTAACTCACAGATTAAATTTTAAAGTTAACTACCCCTCAAAAATCAGATAAAATTGCTATGGAAAAAACTTTAAATACTTATGTCATTCATATATATTTATAATGATATACTAAAGTATTTTCTTAATTATATTTTGAAAAAATATTCTAGTAGGTGAGTAGATATTTGAATACTAATTTCTCCAAATGGTCTCAAGACATAGTTGGCATTTATGGTAACTCAGCATTCACTTACTCTAAGCTAATATTGGCTTGTTTTCTACCTCCTGGTGCAGCCCAAAAAACTTTTTTTTTTTTTTAAGATGTTATCTTGCTCTCTCCTCCAGGGTGGAGGGCAGGGGTGTGATCTTGGTTCCCTGGGTTTTGGGTTTAAGCAATCCTCCTGCCTCAGCCTCCCGAGTAGCTGGGATTACAGGCAACTGCCACCATGGCTGGATAATTTTTCTGCTTTTAGTAGAGATGGGGTTTCACCATATTGGCCAGGGTGTTCTCTGACTTCTGACCTCAGGTGATCCACCTACCTCAGCCTCCCAAAGTTCTGGGATTACAGGCATGAGCTACCTTGCCTGACCAATGTTAGCATTCTTAAACATAATATGTTTCTTTGTTGGATTTCTTTAGTTCCAGTGTAAAATCTCTACTGATGTAACTTATTCCTGCCTAATCACTTCCATTTTTTAGCAATTGTTAGGTCATATGATATGGAAAAGTGAATCAGTTAATTTTGGGCATCTCAGTGACACATTTATAGTTAGACATTTAGTTTATATCTGGACCTATATACTAGAGGATGTTTGTCAAAAGTAGAATATTTCCTGCTGTCTTTGCTATTCAAACATAGTAACCTTCCTTCTTGTTCTTCTAGCTAGGCTTCTCAAAAGGCACTGACACCTCCTAATCTGCCACAAATATTTTCCCCACCATTACTTTTTAATGTGAAGCAGCAGAGTTGCCTGTTTCCCATTGGAGACCATACCAGGAGCCTTTTCTTCTGAAGTAAAAATGGAAGCATGTTAGTTAACTCAGCACACAATACTACTTATTTTTTCTAAAATCAACTAGGTAGTAGTAGTGTATAGGTATTACTGGAAATAGCACATGGCAGCAGAGAGGCAATAAGATTTGAACATTAAAAATCTTTTTACTTTTATGTTAAACATACATTTTGTGCTAATATTAAAATACATATTAAATCATGCTAATCCTTAAACAATGCAACTGTTTCTATTGTTCACAACACAGATGCACTAGTGGAAAAAAAGTGGCTTTATTTGCATTGTCCTTTCTTTCTGAACTGAAGGAGATTGTATATAGAACAACTTATTTTTACTTTTTGCAGGGATATCTCAATATATCCAGATCACTGGATCTCCAAAAATATTCACTGAGTAAAATATCTATTTACTTTTATGGCATCTCACAGAATTTCATAGATTGAAATACTGCTTTTTGCATTCCTTACCAGTATAAGATCACTGTTTGGAAACGTATGATGTCCTCTGAGACAGTACAATAATTAATATCCCTGCAAATCAAAATGTATTCTAAAGTTAGAAGCACAATGAAGAATACAGACCATGGATTTTTCTGCTATGTGGAAGAAATTACTTATGAGTATTTTGGAAAGGAGAAAGAACAGAAAGAGAGAGAGAAAGAGAGAGGGACTTTTAAATTATTAGTTGTTAAATGCCAATAATTTGGTTTGTGTTTGATTTTTCTCAAACAAGGATGCAATATCTGAATTAATGGCTGAAATTGAAGTCATTTCCTGCTTAAACCTAGTATGATCTACTTTCATATTATCAGTATTGTTATGTACATATTAAAATACATTATATATTATATATTATATTAATAATAACACATGATTATAACAACTCTATTCTTTCTCATGAGTCTAAGTTACATTCACTAGTTTTGCTAGTGACCTGGGCCAGACTTGACTGCTCTTTGCTAATCTAATTCACACATTTGTGATAAGAGGGCAGGTTGGTATAGGATATCCTCAGATGGGATAACTCAGCGCTCCATCAGCTCTGCTCCACACATTTTATTCTCTAGCTTGCTACCAGGGTCATATTTTGATGGTTAGATAGAAAGACAAAATGAGCTGAAGAGGAAGCCCTATTGTGCAATTGCTTTTCCAGACTCAACTTGTGTCACATTTGCTAATGTCTTGTTTGCCAAAGCAAATCACATCTGTGTAACAGAGCACCATCTTCAATGACATCATTGGTTTTAACAATGCGTGGCATGCTGATGAAAGTTTTTCCAAAGCTGAAAATAGCTGGAAGTGTTCACTTTTATTCTTTTCCCAATGCTCTCTTCTCTTTCGCTCTTTTTCTTTCTTTCTTTCTTTTTTTTTTTAACCTTCAAACGTAAATTCCTAACTCTACTTCTAAGCCCAATCACAGATGTTTGTTTTTTACATTGGTTATTTTAAAATATGTCAACTCTTAACTTTCAGCAACAACCAAAGGTACTCTGTACCTAAAGCCTTGTATTTGTTTGTTTGGGCTTCTTAATCACATTTTAATTCTTTATTTTACTTTTTGTTGTGTTGTTGTTCTTGAAATATTTACTTGAGGGTTTGGCTTTTAATTAAATCTCCTGATTAGCTCATCAAGCTGATTAGGGATAATCTCTTTCCAATACTCTCATATGTAAACACAGAGTAACAGTTCTCTTTTCCAATTTGTTTCTTATTTACTGAAGTCTTATTTCTTAAGGCAAACTCCATTTTCTTATTTGTTATTATGTGATTACGTTAGTTGACTCTTTAAACAGGAATTACATTTTAATTTATTTCACTTTTGGTAAAGCAGCCTAACAAAGTGGCTCTCATACAACAACTGTTTCTAGATTAGTAAATTTCTTTTTATTTTTATTTAGTGCATATATCTTGGGCAGTTTTCTCAGGGAAAACAACAATGCAATTGATAAAAGGTAAATTGCAAATTTATTACTCTTTTCTGACAGTATTTTCAAGTTCTACATTTATGTCTGTGGAATAAGTTATATTAACTCAGTTTTAAGAAGGGGAAAAAAAAATCAATGCCCTTAGAGTCAGAATCAGTTCATTATAATAAGCATGTCCCATCATCTCTGACTGATTTCCTGGAACTGGAACTCCCTTGTCATACTTCATGGCAATGCCTGCTATGTAGCCATGGAAAGTAAATGTACCTTTCTTAATGGCACATGGCTAGCCTCTTCTGCTTTTAGGAGCAGAACCAGCCACATAAGTTGCAGGGCCCAATGCAAAATGAAAGCATGAAACCGCTTGATCAAAAACAATATAAAACTTAAAATATCAAGAGCATAGAATTGAAACAAGCCTGGAACCCTTCTCTGCATGGGGTCCTGTGCAGCTGCATAGGGTATATGATCATGAAACCTGTCCTGGTTAAGTATGGCCTTTGTGACTCAATTCTTGGTAAAGGAATATAATCCAGCATGATGAGTGAGTTGTTTGATTCTGGACTTCAAAACCTGAACACTTTTCTTACATGTTTCTCTGTAATCTGACATTACTTTTTGATAGCCTGTTTTTGAAGATTTTTTGCCATCTTTGTGCCATCTTGTTCATGAAATTCCTTTTGTGCACTATGTCATCCCTTTCTTATGCTGAACTTCTGTACAGACTTCAAGGTCTTTAAAAAATTCTATATCCTTAGAAAGCTTTCCTCAGTTCATCAAGCAGTCTTTCCCTGTTCTTTTTCTTCAGCATTACATACATACCCCTAGTTGTAACACCTTTCACTTGACTCAGGGGAAGAGTGGGAGGAGATTGAGGAATAAAAGACCACAAATTTGGTACAGTGTATACTGCTCAAGTGAGGGGTGCACCAGAATCTCACAAATCACCGCTAAAGAACTTACTCATGTAACCAGACACCACCTGGTCCCCCAAAAATCTATGGGAATAAAATAAATAAATAATTTAAAAATGTTATTACAATAAAAATGCAAAATTTGTCGACAGACTTTTAGGTGCTCTTAACACACATACGTATATACACAATAACTATGAAAGGTGATAGATAGGTAAATTTGTTGCATTGTAGCAATCCTTTCCCTATATCTATCTATATCAATATATGATGTATACCTCAAATATATACAATAAAATAAATCTAAAGGAAGATATTGGGAATAAATTTTTGAAAATCAGATACTTGAAAAAAACTAGTAATCTAGAAGATATAAAGAATTCTCAAAACTCAACAGTGAAAACATAAGCAAAACATTAAGAGAAAGGGAAAAATTATAAATATATATTTTACGAAAGCGGACATATAGGTGGAAAAGCAAACAACTTCATCAAAACTTGTTCAACATTATTAGCCATAGATGAAATGAAAAGTAAAATTCCAGTGAGATAACAATATACACTTACAATAATGTCTAAAATAAGAATAGTGACAACATCAAATACTGGGGAGGATGGAAAGAAACTGAATTGATTATACACTGCTGATTGGAATATAAAATGGTACAGCTACTCTGGAAAACAGTCTGAAAATTTGTTGTCAACTTAAACATGTAACAACTATACAACCTAGCAATTACACTGTGTGGCATTCTGGAAACTTATGTTTGCACAAAAAATGTGCACAGCAATTTTCAATAGCAGAAAAAAGCAAGATGTCCTGCAACAGATAAAAAGTTAAAAAACTGTAATAGGTATATTATGTAATAATCCTCAACAATAAAAATACATTGTTAATATACCTAATGCCTTGAATGAATCTCCAGGAAGTTATGCTGAATGAAAAAAAAAAAAGCCAATCTCAAAGATTTCACACTAATACTAATATTAATACAATATGTATGCATGTATATATTATTAAAATTGTAATAATATACCAACAGGATGCAGATTTACAAGTGTCAGGAATGGAGGGAGCATGAAGTGGCTGTGGCTATAAAAAGGCAATACAATAGATTTTTCCATATTAGATTCTCAAACTCTTGAGCATCGACTGTCTCAATGTCAATACCCTTGTTGTGATATTGTACTATAGTTTTTAAAAAATGTTTCTCTTTGGAGAAACTGCATGAAGGGTAGCCAGGATATCTCTATATTATATATTATATATATAATATATGTAATATATTTCAAATTATGCATAACAATCTAAATTTCTCATTATCCTTCAAGACACCTGTTTGTAATAATTACAGCTTTACTTATTTAAAATAGTATCAACATGAATTGAGAACATGCTTGTAAGTAATAAGACAAATTTATTTTCATTTATTGTTTTTATAATTAGTGATTTTATTTTTTTGCATAGAGAACAGCTGTTTTAATCAGGTAGACATTTAACTGATAGAGGAACAGAGATAGGAAGCAAACTGTGACCTCCATTGAAAGCAGCGGATTTAATAACTAAAGACCTAAGGGAAGCAAACATAAGTTATTAAATATAACTACACTTTATCACTGTAGTATTTGAATTCATAACTGGAATGTGCAGAACACCTAGAAAGATTATTATTTTCCACTTATTAGTAAATCGTTGACAAAAGAAGAAAGGCAACAGTGACTTGAGCTCCAGGAATAATACCAGAACTTTTACCCCTTTTATCTCATTTAGCAACCAATACATTCTATATTTTTGATATTATTATTTCCAAGTGAATATTGAAGATTCTTTATGATAAATAAATTTCCTGAAACACCTAGTCAATAAGTGAGAGACCTAGGATTGAAGCACAGTTGACAGTAATTCTGAAGAATCCATTCTTTCCATTTTATAACAGGATAGCCCCTGAAATATTTAAAGGTGATTGGCTCATACTCACTGGGAATAATGAAAAGAAAATTTATGCATAGGAAATAAAATTGGACTACTTTTAGCTCTCATTTTTCTTTAAGATTAAAAAGTATGACAATATAGATAACTTATTTGCCACATAAATATTGTTTGTCACAATGACAATAGAAATATTATACATCTATTCCTCTTATAATAGAGGTAATATTTCACATAGGACAAATACAAGGTGTTTTGATAATTTACATTAATTATAGACATTAAAAGCATTAAGATTTTTATAGGAAATAAATGTGAAAATTTTTGAAGGGAATTATTAATGCCTGCAAGGAAACTTTAATATTTTATATTCCTAAGTATAATATACATACATATTGCATGTATACATATATTACATAAATATATTGTAGTATTACATATAAACTTACATAGCATATAAATATGTATCGTATAACTAATATAAATATAACATAGCATGTGAATGTTATATAATTTAAATATTTACTTATATAAGCATAACTTATACATACATAAGAGGTATATTATATGATACATATATTAGGTATTTTTTGCTCGAACTGCTATTGCAAAATACCATAAATTGGTTGGCTTATAACCAAAAAACATTGATTTCTTACACTTCTGGAGGCTGAGAAATCCAACATGGAAGTGAGAGCAGATTCAGTATCTAATGAGGGTCTATTCCTCATAGCACCTTCTCACTGTGTTCTCACATGGTGGAATAGACTGGCTACCTACTCCTGGGTCTCTTTTATAAGGTCATTAATCCAATTCATGAAGCCTATACCTCCCCCAAGGCCTTACTTTCTATTATCATTACCTTGCAGAATAGGATTTCAATATATAAATTTGGGAGGGACCGTCAGACTACGGGACAATTGCATATCAAAGAACATTAGAAACATTGTAGGAAAGATAGTTTAAGTCTCAGATATAAGCCTTATATTTAATAGCTCTATTATTAAGTGGACTGGTCTTGAAAGAAATGGATAAATTTTGTCAGATGAAAAGCTTCAAGAGATTTTTCAGGGATTAATAATGAATGAGTAAATGTATCTATATTTATATCTGTATCTATATTTGATTTAGTGTGCTTAGGACAGGGTCTATTAATTTAGGAGTTAAATAAGTTATTTGTAAATTAATAGGTTTGTAGATTTTACAATGAGAATGTACAAGCACAATCTATAACTATAACTTAACTTTTACTCTATTTACTGCCTACTTCTGTAAAATTTACCAATTGAAAGGAATTAAACTATGTCATTTAATTTGAAAGGTTTTAAATACATAGTTTTTTTGAAGAGGTGTTCATTTTTAACTGAGAATGCAAAGAGCAGGTCGAGTTAAACAATGGCAGTCCAATACCAAGCTTGGGTAACTGAATATTGTGTCTGCTGTGGTTCTGTGATAAAACATTCTAGAAAATGAGCAGCTTAATGGCTGGGGTGTGAAGGTGAAGATAGATAATGAAATCATATTTGTACACAGAAAATCTGTATTTTCAGTACTGACTTCTTGCTTTGCATATGACTTTTAACTGTAGCGGGTATTTAAAATATGGACCTTGTTTTTAACCTTTAAATATTAAGAAACATTTGAATACTCACAGAAATTGGGGTAAATGTTTACAAAATAACAGCTTTTTCTAGGAGAAATTAGAAAGCATAAAAGCACAGTTAAAATTCTAAAGGTAACGTAAACCAGCACACACTTTTCATGCAATTAGCCACTTTTACAGACCAAACCCTTGTAGAACTGTATGCAGTAGGTTACCATGTTTCTTATCTACTGACAAGTCTTAGCTTTTTGCAGTGCCCTAATTTTATTGACACTAACCAGGAAAGATGCATACCACCAGTCTAGTTATTCATGAAAGCTTTATTTCACTATTTTACAAAATCGTTTTTCCAATCTATGTACCTTTTAAAATGAATAGTATTAAAAACAGGGCAGTATTTTTATATGTAAAAGCTATTATATTTTTATTTTCCAATTTTCACTTTAAATTTAAATCTCATTGAGAAGACTTTACAAATTCATCTTGTCTCTTTAGTAGTTTTTCCTGCAGGTTTCATGGTGATTCTCAATTTATAAGTGTCAGAATTCTTCGGGGTCAAAATTTCATCCTTCCAAAAGTTAACATAATTAATTCAATTATAAGGAACCTATGCAGGCTAAGTAAAATCTCAGAGATATTTGCTTTAGGTTTCAATTTTATAAATTGCTTAATTTAAAGAAAGCTTTCCTTGAACGTGACAATTATTTGTAACTTATACAATTAAGAAAATATTAATTGATGTAGATTCTAATAAATTAGATGTTTTAAATATTTATTACACAAAATAAAAATTAATATGATACATCTTTAAATAAATAACATTTTAAAATCTGAAACCATTTCAACTAATATTAGCCAATGTCTTGGAGCATGGCTCTACCATCCAGTCAAAATACATATAATTATAAGCAACATTTCAGCAAATCTGTCAGGGCTACCTCGAAATAAATGCGGAGTCCAAGCTTTTGTTACCATCTCCATAACTAAGTCCTACTACAAGGCACATCTGATGAAAAAAAAAAAAGTGTACATAAATGTTTTATTTGCCTCCTTTCTCAGCTTACTACAGTCTATTCTCAATTCAGCCTCAGAATACTTTTTTGAAAACAAAGAAAGTCATGTTTGTATCTTATCTGCTGAAATATGCCTTTGAATTTCCATCTCACTCAGAATAATATCCATATTCCATAGCATGGCCTTTAATGTCTAATATGATCTTAAATCCCATTACTTGTGTTATCTTAATCTCAAATCCTTTTACATCTAGTTTGCTTAACTACTAACTTAGTCTCCTGGAGGTTCTAGAAGCCTTTTCCTGCCTCAGAAACTTTGCAGTTGATATTCTCTTTTGTCTTAAAAATGTATTCGGTTATGAACATAATTTGCTTGCTTACTTTCTTGAGATTTCTCCCAAAATATGCATTAGGAGTCAGGCCTTCCCTCTCTGCCCTAACTGCAAGAGGAAGCTCCTTTATCCCAAGATACCTCTACATTCTCTTCATAGCATTATCACCATCTTACATAGTATGTGTTAGCTTATTTAGTTTTTTTCTTCCTTAGTGAGAAAATAAGTTTCTTGAAAGAAAGGGCTTTGTCTTATTCACTGCTTTATCTCCAGGACACAGAACAGAACATGACATATAGAGGAAATGATTTCATAAAAAAAAATCACTGATTTAATGCATGAATTTTTACCACTGTTAGTTTATGAATCCTTTACACTATCTTTTCTCTTAACTGCCATGATGGTATATCTTCTGATTTTTTTTTTTTAAATAACCCCTTCGTCAGCTCAAATTCTATTTTTCAAGACCTATGTTGATTATGCTACCTTATATGCTGTGTTTCTATCTTCTCTTTAGGAAAGCTGTATTATACAAAGACTTAATTTTCATATAAAACAGTAACTTAAATCTTTACCACAAATGAGACGACTTTTATGAGATTCAGAAACATATTTTTATCTGTTAATTTATCACCTCTACTTGCAAGTTGGATCATCAAAATTAACAAGAAAACATATATAATTGTGTACTTTTGAAACTTGTTACAGCAAAACCATTACAAACTTTTTCAGATTTGTTACAGAGAACCATTTCCTAACTACTTAGTCTAGATCAGATGTTTTTTCTCTGTGATATACTCTCATGAATATATGTTTATGTCATTTTGTGAATTAATAAAGTTTATACTAATAAATATAATACAATGATACACCACATAACAAATATTACTATATCATAGCATTATAGATGTGCACATATCTGTATGGTATAGTCCCCTGTGGAGTAATAGTTTGAGCATACATGAGAGGAAAATCATGAAGACGTTGGCAGTAATTTCTTCTCTGATAGAATATTTTACAAAGGCTAATCTTGAAAATAAGCTCATTGTTGGTTAGCTCATACATCATTAAAGACTCAGAAGTATTTCATTTATCATAATGTTCAGACTTAATGAACATATAACTTAGTTTTCTAAAATTTATAACCTAGCACTAAATAAATTGCACACATGCTCTATAAAGGAAACATCAAATTTGAATACACTAATGAGGAAGCAAGAACTGCTGGAATGATGTCACATATTAAAAAGTAATCAAGCACAAAAGTAAGAAGCTGCATAATTTGAAGTGATTTATTTCTAATTACTATATTTCTCAGTACTTAACTACAGTAAATATAATTTTCATTATAATATGAATTTTATTCCACAATATGTAACATTAAAATGCTAATGCATTTGCAGAATCTTAAGATATGTTACTTAAAGAACTGTGATATTTGAATTCCAAAAATACTCTATTAAAATAAGCAATTTTTATAAACAGTATTAACATTGCCCATGATTGCTGGAATTCCCTAAAATATTATTTTCCCAACATAAGTATCATTGGTACCTTATTAAAAAATGCTACTTCCTTTTAATATAACAATTTGATATGTGAAGTTAGATAATATTTAGTTAATAAAATACTCTTTAGTTTCTGATTTGGGACTATTTTAACTCTATCTTCCTTGCTGGTGTCTGACATTTAGAACAATTATGTTAAGTTCTGAAAACAAAATGTCAATGGAAAGGCGGTTAATAAGACTGGTGGGAAGGAAACATTTTACTGCACCAATGTCCATTCTTGCTTTTTTAACTATTTATGTCTTTTTATTCTTTGATCTTTATAGGCAAGCATATTTTTCCCAGTAAATGACTGAAAAAGAAATAGCTAATTTAGTGGACAAATAGGCAAAAAAATTCTCTTTATATCCAAATCTTTGCTGACAGTAACTACTGGAATACTTGTATAACCCTGCACAGTCCTATTTCTATCAAATTTTATCATTAAAGCTATTCTATCAAATTTTATCATTAAAGCTTCAGGAACAACATTGGTCTTACTATCTACATTATGATAGGGAATTTCATCTTTACTTGTGTGACTGTATAATTTAATGAAACTTTTATGTACAATTTACAAATGGGAGAATTCTACTTGAATGACTTTTTGAAATAATGAAGTTACTGTCAATTTTGACTTTTATTGTGGCTGTCAATCTCCCTGACATATAAATGTTCACTTCCATGGAAACATTAAAAGGACTATTAGTAAAATTCCTGAGAATTTCAGTTATAATGATTGTGCCATAGATTATTTTGTCACAAATTGTAGCACAATTTAACTATCATAAAGTTTATTTTTAACTGAGTAAAACCTATATTCACTAAAATAAGATAGTTTGTTTTCTCAACAAACAATGCAATTAAAAAATGCAACAAATTCTATCAAGGAAGCACATTAATTTTCGAATTATAGTCAAATATAAGTGGTCAGTCCAATGGGTATATTGTGGTTCCCATCACACTACCTCTATAGCATTACCCTGTAAGTAAACAAACATGACCTATAAAAGAACTCCAACAAGGGTCACATATGTTATTTAACTTTGAAAAACAAATGAACTGACATATTATATTGAAATGAAACTAGATAGCATATTAATATAACAATTTAGTACTACCAAGAAATGACAGAAAAATGAGCTTTAATTGCCAATTCAGAAAATTACTACAAAATTAAACTCATTGTCAATAACATAAGAACTCAGGATATTTTGTGTAAGTTAAACATTCTGAAGTATTTTTGTTTGTTTTAGGAATAACTTTTTACTTTAAACATCTAAGTCTGATTAGAAACAAGGAAAATACAGAGTTTTCTCTTTCTCCTTATATTCCTTTTGCCTAGAGAATTATCTACTTATTCAAAACTATGTATATGTAAGAAGCCAAATTATTAGCCATAAAAATTAGATACGTGGTCTTCCATTTTTCAGATTTATTGCATAGTTATTGCATAACATATACATCCTTTGTTAATTAGAAATATTAATTAACTTAAACTATGTTAGTGTAAATATTTTAAAAGATTATTGCATCATATTAGTAATAATTTATGGCTGAAATTTTGTGGGTTTGGAAGAAATAAAGAAGGTATAAGCACATTTTTTTCAAACAACTTTAACATTAAATATTTTGAAAGATTATTAGAAACTTTTGCATGTTGTAAAAGTTCAAAAGATTCAAAACATGTTTTAAGTAATGGGTCTTAAAATGAGGTGTCAATTTTGTGGATAATGAATCTGTAATTTTATTAACATTAACTGTGGAAATCATTATAAGATAGATTTATTCAGAAATATTCAAATGAGTAAACACCAATATAGTAAATTTTGCTAGATTGTCTAATATATTTACATTTATATATTACATATTAACAAAAAAGTATATATATGTGAATGTACAAGTAGAATTAAAAAGGAAATAAAATGACTCACTACTCGTTTGAAAAATTCTCAAATTTTAAATTTCAAAATGCAAATTAAAATTATGATGACCTAGTTTTTATTTATGTGAATAACAAAGATAAAACTGATAAAGCATTAAGGACACTTCAAGTAGATGAAGAAATGAAAAAAATATTTCTTTCATTAATTCCAGGTGGCAGAAAAAGTATTGAATAGTAAAAGTATTAAATATATTTGAAGAAAAAGTTGGCAATATCTACTTTGAAATGTTAATTTGTATTATATGTAAAATTATACTTGAGATGTAAAATTGCAAATATTAGGAAATATATATATTTAAAGACTATAATAGTATTGCTTGATCCTTTTTTTTTGTTTGAAATAGAATCTTGCTCTGTTGCCCAGGCTAAAGTGCAGTGGTCCTATCTCAACTCTGCAAACTCTGCCTCCCAGGTTTGAGCTGTTCTCCCACCTCAGCCTCCTGAGTATCTGGGACTACAAGCTTGGGTCACCAAAGCTGGCTAATTTTTGTATTTTTAGTAGAGACAAGGTTTCACCATGTTGGCTAGGCAAGTTTTGAACTCCTGACCTTGGGTAATTACCTGCCTCGGCTTCCCAAAGTGTTTGATAATTTATTAATCTACAGCCATTTGTCTAGTTATGTATAATAAATTGTTTCAAGAAAAAGTTATAGTAGTCGATGCTTCGATAGAATTGAAACTCCTTGTAGTCTATTCTATGAATCATAGTCAATTAAAAAAAATAGTAGTTAGCAAGAGAAAAGCAGGCAATGTAGTGTTAAGCACATAACTATTTACATACCTTTCCATCCAGGCCAATCCCTACAAAGTACTAAATTTTAAATGCAGATGAGCTCTGGAAATTCAGAAGAAGATATTAGATCTTGGGTGGCATAGTTACTTCTGGGATAGAAAATTATGTACCTAATGGACAGTGATTTATTTCTTGAAATGGAGTCTTACTCTGTTGTCCAGGCTAGAGTGCAGTGGTCCTATCTCAGCTCTGCAAGCTCTGCCTACCAGGTTTGAGCTATTCTCCCACCTCAGCCTCCTGAGTACCTGGGACTACAAGCTCAGGTCACCACACCTAGCTTATTTTGCATTTTTGATAGAGACAGGGTTTCACCATTATTTATGGATTTATTTTTTTTTAACATTCCCCTTTATATGTGTGTGTGTGTTTATGATGTGTGTGCATATGTTTAACCAGGGATAATGATTCATCACTTGAAAAATAATTGGAAAAATTACAGTTGGGCCAGGGGCAGTGAGTAGCTCACACCTTTAATACCAGTACTTTGAGAGGCCGAGGCTGGCAAATCACTTGGGGCCAGGAGTTTGAGACAAGCTTGGCTGACATGGTGAAACCCTGTCTCTACCAAAAATTAGCCAGGGGTGGTGGCGCACATCTGTAATCCCAGCTACTTGGGAGGCTGAGGAGGGAGAATTGCTTGAACCTGGGAGGTGGAGGTTGCTGCGAAGATGGCACCACTGTACTTCTGCATTCCAGCCTGGGTGATAGTGCTAGACTTTATAAGAAGAAAGAAAGAAATAGAGAGAGAGAGAGAGAGAAGAAAGAACGATTCCTATTGTACATTTTTAGTATTGTGTATGCTTTTCTATGGAATGACATACTAAATATGACTTATTTGGTATTTATGTATAAGATGAATTATTAAAAATAAGCACACAGTTATTTTAAATATATCAGTAGAAATGCCATTTTGTTACATTAAATCTACATTTTAAATATGTCAAGAAATTACAGAAATGAATATATGTTAAATGTTGAAATAAAAACAATTATATCAAAACGTCATGTAGCTCCCAATGTCCTTTTTAACTTGGTAGTATATAAAGTGCAATTTTTAATAAAATAATAATTTATTTGACATTTGATCTATTATTCTAATCTTCAAATGATGTATCTTGCTATCTTAACAACAGAGTAAAACAGTTATATAATTACTGATTATCATGGAAACATAGCCTTAATTAAAACTAAAATTGAGTTGTGTAGGTATAAGAATTCGTAAATTTGTAGTATTTGATAAAGACAAAACACAAGGGCACCTCATTCTTGCTGAAATATTTCAGACGTCTCTGGTGAAATAATTTAACAGCATCTAAGATTTACTAGGCACTGTGTTTTCCTCTATAAAAAATATTAATTGGTTAAAGAGCACATTACACAAAATTAGAATCAAAGATATATGTAATAGAATAAATTGGTAGAACTGATAAAAATGTAATAGCTGTTTTTGAAGCATGCAATGACTGATACATTTTTAGAAAATTTATTTACTAAATAAATATATAGGTAAAAGCATGCATCACAAATATGTAAAACATACCACATTATGAACTATAGACTATATATATTGTGTGTTCCATCTAATTTGAAATTTTTGAGGAAATATGCAGACATACAATATACACACACTCATTTGTACGCCATGTGAATTATATGCAGGAGCTAGTATTTGTAAGAACATTATTTATATTAAAAATCGTTACTATAATCCAGTTATTCAGTCAGAGAAATAAGCTAAATATAGTATGATACACATATAAATGAGAATAATAAAAAGGCTTTAGAGTAATGCTGTAGATTAATTGAAGTCACTTTCATAAATATTCATATATTTCAAAAAATATATTCATAAAAGTTCCATTTTATTAAAAGATAGATGTATAGTATATTTTAAAATTTGAACATATATACCATAGTAATAACAATTATAAGGTTTGATATTGGATATAAATATTGTATAAATCTTTAAAAAATATTTTGTTACATAGATTATTGAAATAACAAATACATTTTAAATATAGATACAGATTTTTTTCTGCTCTTGTAGACTATAACTTTCTTTCTGTCAAAAACTATTTACCTGCCTCTTTATTGGCTTGACAGCTAGTTGTTCATTTAAATGGCACACCTCTTGTGAAAATGCTTATCCTCTCTGAATTATCTGATCATTAGCTGTCTAATAGTGTACTAATAATGCCGAAATGGATACTTTAAGCATATGGTCACTCATTTTACTCTTGCAATTATAAATTACTGAAATAAATTAAATTCTTCACAGAATGTCTTCTGACCACTTCCAACTGGTTTGTTTTGTCTTAATGACTAGGATCTTGGATATTTGCATTTGTACAATGTAAAAGCAAAAGAATGACAAGAAAAACATTTCAATAAAGCTAATTTATTTACCCTGTGAATAGTAAAAACAAATTCATAGGTGAAAAATACTTAGTGTTGTTTTTTTCTCCCGTTATACAATCTTTACTTAGTTTCCTGAATCATATGCTATATGATTCAATGATTTAATATTCAGCAAATATATATTTCCAATGTATAAAATAAATCAGAAAATGTGATAACTACTGTAAACAAAAAATAAATTGCACACATTTCCCTATACTCAGTGAAAAATAGGAATATTTATATTCTTTGGAAAAAAAACCATTATGTTTAGTTTGTCAGAAACTTTATAAATGTATGCTTGGAAATGATGAGGTAAAGTGAAAAAAAGCAAGAATGCTTGGGATTCAAAGAAATAAAAAATGGGTAACCTAGACCCATAAAATAGAATTGGAAAGTACATATGAAAAAGAGTTATTTCTAAGAAATGAGGTTGAAAAGGATATCAGGAGTTATGTCATGGATAAATTTTCCTACAAGCAAGCATAATGAAATATTCCTAAACAATGAAGAGATACTGAAGTGAAATTTGAGTGGGAAAATAAAAATTATATTTGCAATTTAAAAAAAGAATTTTGGAACATGGAAGGCATGAGTTATATATAGCTGCCTCAGGGTTGTATACTCAAAATCTAGATATAAATATATATAATAATTTTAATATTTAATTTTAGTTTAAAGGAAAAAATAAACAAGGGTGTTGAAAACCACCAATATTGCAAATGCAGGATGTGCAGTAATATCACGAAAAGGAGCAGACCAGTTTTGAAGTTAATAAAAGTTCTCATTTTCAGAGCATTGTCACTATTAGAACTACTTTGCAGCTCCATGAGAAAGACCTATTTAGAGGGCATTGTTGTTACCTGTTTGAACTCAGACCTCCTTTCTGGAAAGAGTCTTATCTTCACAACATTTGTTGAAAATAATCAGTGGCATTTGTTTAACATTGCAGATACTTAATATCTGGTGGTGTGATAACTGGTGGCACAATCAAAAGATTGACCAAAACTTAAAAGGAATTTCAAATAAACCAGATGTTCACAGAGTTTTTAAAATCTCTGACATTTTTCTTATTATTCTGGAGAGCCACATTCCAGTGCAAGGCTGTATGCATGTCCAAGAAAGACCTGAGTGGGCTCCAGTCACACAGGTTTGGCCAGTGTAGAGACCCCTCACAAACAAGAAGTGAATGCTAAGGCAGAGTTGTTAGCTGAAAGGGGTTGAATTTATGTCCAAATTCATACACAGAGTTCTTTGGTGAAAAGTGAAAAACTTACTGATTTAAGGCATTTAAGAAAAATTCTAGACACCAATAGCTGATCAATTAACTAACCAAACAGCAGCTTCAGTGATTCAAATTATAGAGGAAACAAACTATAGAATCAGTCCAAGGAAGTCACACATGGACACACAAAAGAGTTGCTATAACATCAGCTGCAGAATTACCACCACCACCAATAGAATAGCAATAACAAACCCTAGAAGGAAGAGTCATCTCAATCCAGAGCTGTCATTTTATATTAACTAAATGTCTAGTTTTTATATGAAAAACATATTATAAAAAAGTATATAGGAAACTATGGTTCCAACATACAAAAAATTCATACAAATTGTATCAGAGGGAACATAGATTGAAGAACTAGATGGATATATTAAATCAACCATTATCCTGAATGGTATTGCCTAGGTTTTCTTCTAGGGTTTTTATGGTGTTAGATGTTATGTTTAAATCTTTAATCCATCTGTAGTTAATTTTTGTGTAAGGTGAAAGGAAGGGATCCAGTTTCAGCTTTCTGCTCATGGCTAGCCAGTTTCCCAATACCATTTATTAAACAGGGAATCCTTTCGCCATTGCTTGTTTTTATAAGGTTTGTCAAAGATCAGTTGGTTGTAGATCTGTGGTGTTACTTCTGCCATCTCTGTTCTGTTCCATTAGTCAATATCTCTGTCTTGGTACCAATACCATGCTGTTTTGATTACTGTAGCCTTATAATATAGTTTGAAGTCAGGTAGCATGATGCTTCCAGCTTTGTACTTTTTTGCTTAGGATTGTCTTGGCTATGAGGGCTCTTTTTTTGTTCCAAATGAAGTTTAAGGTGGTTTTTTTCCACTCTGTGAAGAAGGTCAATGGCAGCTTGATGGGAGTATCAGTGAATCCATTAATTACTTTGGGCATTATGGCCATTTTCATGATACTGATTTTTCGTAACCATGAGGATGGAATGATTTTCCATCGGTTTGTGTCCTGTCTTATTTCCTTGAGCATTGGTTTCTAGTTCTTCCTGAAAAGGTCCTTCACATCCTTTGTTAGTTGTATTCCTAGATATTTTATTATCTTTGTGCCAATTGTGAATGGGAGTTTGCTCATGATTTGACTCTTTGAGTGTTATTGGTGTATAGGAATGCGTGTGATTTTTGCACATTGATTTTGTATCCTGAGACATTGCTGAAGTTGCTTATCATCTTACGGAGATTTGGAGCTGATACCATGGTGCTTTCAAAATATACAGTCATGTCATCTGCAAATAGAGACAATTTGACTTCTTCTTTTCTTAGGCATAGGCTAGGACTTCATGACTAAAACACCAAAAGAAATGGCAACAAAAGCCAAAATAGACAAATGGGATCTAATTAAACTTAAGAGCTTCTGCGCAGCAAAAGAAACAATCATTACAGTTAACTGGCAACCAGCAGAATGGGAAAAAATTTTCAAGCGGTATCTGACAGAGGGCTAATATCCAGAATCTGCAAAGAACTAAAGTAGATTTACAAGAAAAAAACTAACAACCCCATTCAAAAGTGGGTAAAGGATATGAACAGACACTTTTCAAAAGAAGACATTTATGTGGCCAACAAACATGAAAAAATGCTCATCATCACTGGTCATTAGAGAAATGAAAATCAAAACCTCATTGTGATACGATCTCACACCAATTAGAATGGTGATCCTTAAAAAATCTGGAGACAGCAGATGCTAGAGAGAATGTGGAGAAATAGGAACACTTTTACATTGTTGGTGGTAGTGTAAATTAGTTCAACCATTGTGGAAGACAGTGTGGCGATTCCTCAAGGATCTAGAAATAGAAATACCATTTGACCTAGCAATCCCATTACTAGGTATACATCCAAAGGATTATAAATCATTCTATTATAAAGACACAACCACACATATGTTCATTGCAGTGCTGTTTACAATAGAAAAGACCTGGAACCAACCCAAAAGCTCAACAATGATAGATTGGAGGAAGAAAATGTGGCACATATATACCATGAAATACTATGCAGCCATAAAAAAAGATGAGTTTGTGTCCTTTGTAGAGATATGGATGAATCGGAAAACCATCATTCTCAGCAAACTGACATAAAAATAAAAAACAAGACACAGCATGTTTACACTCATTTGTGAGTGTTGAACTATGAGAACACATGGACACAGGGAGGGGAATATTGTACTCTGGGGTCTGTTGGTGGATGGGGGAATAGGGAAGGGATAGCAGTGGGTGGAGAGATTGGGGAGGGATAACATTGGAAGAAATGCCTGATGTAGGTTATGGAGGGATGGAGGCAGCAAACCACCATGTCATTTGTGTACCTATGCAATAATCCTGCAAGATCTGCACATGTCCTCCAGAACTTAAGGTGTAATTATTAAAAAAAAAAAAAAATCAGCCATTATCACTGAACTCAAAAAATGAAGAAAACCAAGTCTGAATAAGTATAATATGGGAATAATATTTCACAGAATAGAGAATATCAAAAAAGAAAATAAACTAAAATTTTGAAGTTTAAGATTATAAGTAAAATAAAAAAGTCATTAAAAGGGTACAAGAGCAAATTTGAGCTGACAAAAGGAAAATTAATGAAATTCAAAGTAGGTCAATTGAGATTATTCAGTCTGACACAGAGAAAAAGTTTGGTGAAAAATAAACAGAATCTCAGAGATCTGTAGAACCTCATCAATTGTAACAATATATAGAAAATTAAAATCTCCGAAGAGTGGGGAGACAAAGAGGAAGAAAGACTACCTGAAAAGGTAATGTCTGAAAACTTTGCATATTTAATGAAAAAAACATTACACACACCAAAAAACACTCAGTAAATTTCAAATAAGAGTAAATCAAAGCGATCCATACCTAGATGCTGAATTGTCAAACTTTCTAAAGAAAAAGAGAAGGCAACAAGAGCAAACTAAATACTTATTTACAAGAAACATGCAGTCCAGAAGAAAGTGGAGCACTATATTTAACAGAGTGGGGGGAAAAAAGGACTGTCAACAACAACTAAAATTATGTCTAGAAATTACGCTTCAAAAATGGAGGAGAAAATAAAATACTTTGAGATACACAAAAGCCGAGGTATTGTGTGATATCCATCTGCTCTTCAAGAAGTAATAAAAGTTGTTCAGGCTGGAATGAAAGAACAGTAAGTAATAACTGAAATCTGTACTATTAGCGCTTATAAAAATAACGACATGACTCAGCGTAAAATAAAACACAAAGGTATTTTTGTTACTGTTTCTTCTGTATTATTCAAATGGCAACTTTATAAAGATGTAATTTAAAACTGTATTGACTAACTTACAACATATAAACATTTAATTACTATAAAAATATTCACACAATGGAGGAGCAAGAAATGTGCTATATTGAAACAAAATGTCTTTTACTATTAATATTAATCTGGTTTATATTTCTTTAAGTTATGATGTTAATTTTAATCTCTATTGAAACCATAAAGAAAGTATCTCAAAAAGGTTAATAAACAACAAGGGAATGGAAAGGACACAATATGAATATCTATTTAACAAAAAATCAGTCAGAAATAGAGAAAAAGAGGAGCAAATACACAAGACACATAGAACACAAATAACTAAATGATATATTCAAATTCTGTCAATCATTAATTATATTAAAAGTAAATAAACAGATTGAGATGGTTGGTATAAAATATAATCTAGCTTATGTTGTATAAATCGAACACATTTTAAGCTCATAAATACAAATAGTTTTAAATTATAAAATAGTAAAATTAGAACAATATAGAGAAGATTAGCATGACCGCTGTGCAAGGATGACACACAAATTCATTGAGCATTTTATATTTTTGAAAAAGATAAAGTCACTTACAAAAGGAAACCCATCCGCTTAGCAACACACCTCTCAACAGAAATCATTGTCAGAAGAGATTGAGGGCCTATTTTCAATATCCTCAAAGAAAAAAATTCAAACCAAGAATTTCACATTTCATTAAATGAAATTTCATAAAGAAGAAAACCTTTCCAGACAAACAAAGACTAAGGGAAAATATCACCACCAGACCAGCCTTAGAAGTAATCTTAAGAGAGTGTTCAATGTGGAAAAAAAAGATTAGTACCTGCAACCCCCAAAACACTCAAGCAGATAGCCCACAAAAAATATAAAGCAAGTACCCAATTAAGTCTACAAATCAATCAGCTAGTAGAACAATCACAAGATAAAAATCTCGCATATCAATACTAACCCTGAATACAAATGGCCTAAACACCCCACTTTAAAAACATGGAGTGTAAAACTGTATTTAAAAAAACATGGAGAGTAAAAGTGGATAAAAAGACAAGACCCAACTGTCTGAATGTCTTCAAGAGACAGCTACAGGCTCTAAGTAAAGGACTGAAGAAAATCTACCATGCAAACAGAAAATAGTAAAGAACAGGAGTCACTGTTCTTATATCAGATAAAACAGACTTTAAAGCAACCACAAACAGGAAGGATACAGAAGGACATCAAATATTGCTAAAAGATTCAATTTAACAAGAAGACCTAATTACCCTAAATATATTTACATCCAAGGTTGGAGCAACAAGATTCATATAATACTTTTTTCTTGACCAATGAAAAGACTTGAATAGCCACACAGTAATTATGAAGGACTTTAACACCTCACTGACAAAATTGGGTAGATCATTAAGGCAGAAAACGAGCAAAGAAATTCTGTACCTAAACTCCACACTTGAACAGCTACAGAATATTACACCCAGCAATCACGCAATATATATTCTCATCTTCACACAAAACATTAGAAAATCAACCACATGCCCAGCCATAATGCAAATTTCAATACATATAAAAAATCAAAACTATACCAAGCACATTCCGGACCACAGTGAAATAAAAATAGATATCAGTATTAAAAAGATTTTTCAAAACTGTAGAAAAACATGGAAATTAACAACTTGCTTCTGAGTACCTCTTGGGTGAACAAGAAAATTACGAAGAAATTTTTAAAAATTTTGAAGTTAATGAAAACTGAGACAGAACTTACAATAATTTTGGGGATGTAGCTAACATAGTATTAAGAGGAAAATTTATAAATGCCTTTATCAGAATGTTAGAAATATCTCAAATTAACAATTTAATCACATCTAGTAAAACTAGGAAGAAAAGAAAAGTTCAACCCCAAAGCTAGTGAAGAAAAGAAATAACAAAAATTCAAACAGAACTGGACAAAATTGAGATTCAAATGTCCATACAAAAGAACAATAAAACTAATATTTTGTTATTTCAAAGAATAGACAAAGTTGATAGATTACTAGCAAGATTAACAAAGAAAATAAAACACGAAAGTCTAACTGCAATCAGAAATGAAAATGATGACATTAAAACTGATTCTAAAGAATTACGAAAGATCTTCAGAGACTATTAATGAGCACCTTTATGCACACAAATTAGAAAATTTAGAGAAAATGGATAAATTCCTGGAAAAACAAAAACCCTCCCAAAATTAACGCAGGAAGAAAGTGAAAACCTGAACAGACCAATAACAAGTTCAGAAAGAAATTGAATCAATAATAATAAAACAACCTGCAAAACAAACACACACACATACAAAAGGCCTGGACCAAATGGATCCCCAGCCAGATTCTATCAGATTTGCAAAGAAAACTGATACCAATCCTACTGAAAGAATTGGGAAAAATCAAGGAAGGGCTTCTCTCTGTTAGTCATTCTATGATGCTAGCAGAATCCTGATACGCAAATCTGCCAGAGACAGAAATGAGAAAGAAAACTGCAGGCAAATATCTTTGATGAACAGAGACGCAAACATTTTCAGTAAAATATTAGCAAACTTAATCCAGCAGCACATAAAAAAGTTAATTCCCCATTATCAAATAGGCTTTATTCCTCCTTATTCCTGGGATACAACATTCGTTTAACATACACAAATCAATAAGTGTAATTCACAACATAAATAGAAATAAATGTAAAACCATATGATTATCTCAGTAGATGCAGAAAAAGCTTTTAGTAATATCCAACATTGCTTTATAATAAAAACTCTCAGCAGACTAGGTAGCAAAGGTTATACCTCATAGTGTTAAGATCCATCTATAACAGACCCACAGCCAACATTATACTGAATGGGCAAAGCTGGAATAATTTCTTTTGGTGACTGCTACAAGACAAAGATGCCCACTCTCATCACTCCTATTCAACATTATATTGGAAGTCCTAGCCGGAGTATCCAGGTAAGAGAAAGAAAATACATCCAAATAGGAGAAGAAGAAAAGCTTTCTCACTCCATTCGCAAGATAATTCTATATTTGGAAAACCCTAAGGAAACTTCCAAAACGCTACCAGAACTGATAAATGAATTTAGCAAGGCTTCAGGATACAAAATAAATATACAAAAATCAGTAGCATTTCTACACACCAATACCATCCACAATGAGTTTAAATCAAGAACACAATCACATTTGCAATAGCTGCAAATATAATGAATTACTCTAGAAAACATCTAACCAAAGAGGTCTCTACAAGGAGAACTATAAAATACCACTGAAAGTAATGAGAGATAACACAGATAAATGGAAAAATATTTCATGTTCATGGATTGGAATAGTCAATATCATCCAATAGCTCATTGCAATTTACAGAGTCAGCACTATTCCTGTGAAACAACCCACATCATTCTTCACAGAATTAAAAAACAAAAAAAAGCAACTGTTTTAAAATTCATATAAAACCAAAAAAGAACTCAAATAAACAAAGCAATCCTAAGCAAAAAGAACAAAGCTGAAGACATCACACTACCTGACTTCAAACCAAACTGTAAGGTTCAATAACCAAAACAGTATGGCACTGGGACAAAAACAAACACATAGAGCAATGAAAGAATAGAAAATCCAGAAATAAAGGCACATGCCTAGAACTTTGACAAGGCTGACAAAAACAATGGGGAAAGGATACCCTCTTCAATAAATATTGCTGGAATAGCTGGCTAGCCATATGCAGATGAGTGGAACTAGACCCTTACCTCTCACCATACTCAAAAACTAACTCAAGGTGGATTAAAGATATAAATGTAAGACCTCAAACTATACAAATCTTAAAAGAAAACTGAGGAAATTTCATTATTGACATTGGCCTTAGCAAACAGTTTTTGGCTATTTCCCAAAAACCAACTACAATAAAAATAAAAACTGACAAGTTGGACCTAATTAAAGAACTTCTGCTCAGCAAAGTATCAAGAGAATAAACAGATGACCTAAAAATGGGATAAAATATTCACAAACTATGCATCCAGCAAAGGCCTAGTATCCAGAATCTATAAGGAACTTAAATCAATAAGCAAAAAATAGAAAAATTTTTAATGGGCAATGTACATGAACAGACCCTTTTCAGTTTTTTCATGTATATGTTCATAAACATATATGTGGCAAAAAATATGAAAAACTCACATTTTTTGGCTCAACATCACTGAAGATTAAAGAAATGCAAATCGAAACCACAATGAAATACCATGTCACATGTCAGAATGGCTTTTACTCATTTATTTACTTCTTTATTTTTAAACTTTTAGATTCATGGTACATGTGCAGGTTTGTTAGAGGTAAACTTGTATCATCAGGCTATTTTGTACAGATTACTTCATCACCTAGGTACTTAGCCTAGTACGCAATAGTTACTTTTGTCTATTTTTCTTCCAACTCCCACCCTTCACCCTCAACTAGGCCCCAGTGTCTGTAATTCCCCTCTTTGTATCCAAGTGTTCTCATCATTTAGCTTCCACCTATCAGTGAGTATATGTGGCATCTGGTTTTCTGTTCCTGCTTTAATATGCTAAGGATAATGGCCTCCAGCTTCATTTATGTTACTACAAAGGACATGAGTTTTTTTTTTTTTTTTTTTTTTTTTTTTTTTTTTTTTTTTTTTTTTTTTTNTTGCTGGGAATAATAGTTTCTAGATTCATCCATGTCTCTACAAAGGACATGAACCCGTCGTCATTTTTTATGGCTGCATAGTATTCCATGGCGTATATGTGCCACATTTTCTTTCTCCAATCTGACATTTAGGTTGATTCCATATCTTTGCTATTGTAAATAGTTCTGCAATTTACATATGAATGCATATGTCCTTTATGTCAGAATGGTTTATATTCTGTTGTGTATATATCCAGAAAAGGGATTGCTGACTAGAATGATGTTTTTGTTTTTAGCTCTTTGAGGAATCACCACACTGCTTTCCACAATGGTTGAACTATTTACACTCCCACCAATAGCTTATAAGCATTACCTTCTCTCTGCAACCTCACCAGCATCTGTTATGTTTTGACTTTTAAATACAGAATTGCTATTATTAAAAAGTCAAAAAGCAACAGATGCAGGAAAGGCTTCAAAGAAAAGGGAACAACTTATACACTTTAATGGGAATGCAAACAATTTCAGTGCCTCTTGAAAGCAATTCAGAGATTTCTTATAGAACTTTAAACAGAGGTACTATTCAATCTAGCAAATCCTGTTCCTGGGTGTATACCCACGGGAAAATACATAATTATACCAAAAAGACACATTTACTCATGTTTATCATCACACTGTTCACAAAAGTAAATGCATGGAATCAACCTTGGTGCTCAACGGTGGTGGACTGAATTAAAAATATGGTACATATATACCATGGAATTGTATGCAACCATAAAAAATTAAAACCATTTTCTTTGCAGCAGCCTGGAGGAAGCTTGATGCCATAATATTAAGTGAATTAATTCAGGAACAGAAGACCAAATACTCCATATTTTCACTCATAAGTGGGAGCTAAACATTGAGAACACATGGACATAAACGTAGGAACAATAGATACTGCAGACTACTAGACTGGGAAGGGTGAGAGGAGGCTATGGTTTGAAAAACTACCTATTGTATACTATACTCACTACCTAGGTGTATTATACTCATGTAACACACCTGCGCATGTACTCCCTCTATCTAAAATAAAATTTGAATAAAAATAAAATAAAATAAAAGTTGAAAGTAATGAAAAATAAATAAATAAATAAATGATTCGATAATGTATACTATGCAAACTGTAATAAGAAGAATGCTGAAAATAGTACATTCATATTCAACAAAATGGATTTTCAGACAATGAAATTACCAGAGACAAAAAAGGACATTTTATAACATTAAAATTTTAAGTTCACCCTGAAGATATACTTATAATAACATATACTGATAGTAACATCTATATTTAATCCATTATCACACTGCTATGGGAAATACCCAAGATTGGGAATTGACTCACAGTTCTACCTGGCTTGGGAGGCTTCAGGAAAGTTATAATCATGGCAAAAGGCACCTCTTGACAGGGCAGAAGAAGAGAGGATGAATACCAGCAAGAGAAATGCCAGACGCTTATAAAATCATCAGGTCTCATGAGATTCACTCACTATCACGAGAACAGCATGGAGGAATCACTCCCATGATTCAGTTACCTCCACCTGGTCCCTCTGACGACATGCGGGGATTATGGGAACTACAATGCAAGACAAGATTTGGGTGTGGGCACAGCCAAACCATATCAACGTCATTTCAGATGTTATGAAACTTAACGAAAAATTTGATGGCCAAAATAGACAACACAACTATAATTTTCAGGATATTAATGCCCCATGTTTAATTATGGTAGAACAAAAAGACAGTTCACCAAGGAAATACAAAATTTGAACAGCATGATAAAACATAACTAATAGATGTGTAGAACACTAGACTCAATGACAGCAGAATAAACATTATTCACAAGAACACATGGAACATCAGTTAGCATAGATTATATGCTAGATGATAAAGCAAGCCTACCCAAATTTCAAAAACATTGACACCATATAATTATGCTCTCAAGTCAAAATGGAATTAAAAAGTCAATAACCTAAGAAATATGGATATTTGGCAACACCTGTCAAAATAAACAATGGGTCAGATATAAATCATCTGAAGAATTATAAAATACTTTGAAATAAAAAGGACTGTATACCATACCAACATTTATGGAAAGCATCCATAGGTATAAATGCATATATTAACAAAGAAGAAAGATGTCAAACCAGTAAACTGGCTTTTTCACTGTGAACTAGAAGAATGAAGAGCAGACTAAAACCAAAGAAAGCTCAAAATGAAACAAAAGTATAAACATTAGAGCAAATATTGATGAAATAGAAAATTAACAATAGGGAAAATCAACCAGAGTAAAAGTTGAGTTTTTATAAATAACACAAGCAATTAATGTGTAGCTAGACAAGCTGAGAAAAATATCAAAACAGTAATTTTAAAAAGAGAGATAACACCATTCCCTAAAATATGGAATGAAAGAGGGACCATCACTTCCTACCATAAAAAATAAAAAATATTGTGAGAGAATTCTATGAACAACTGTGTACCAACAAACCAGGTAATTAAGATTCCGAAGTGAAAAAAATTCATAGAAAGCACATGCTACCAGAACTGACACAGAATAAATAAAAAATCTGATAGATCTATAAAAATTGAAACTATTGAATTAGTAATTTAAAACTTTACCTACAAAGAAAATAACCAAAAAACAATCTCACATGGCTATACTGGAAAATTCTACTAAAGTTTTAGTAAGAATTAATACCAATCATTCACAAACTCTTTCAGAAAATAGAAGAGGAAGAATTGCTTCCCAAGTGATTTTTTTGAGGCCAGTATGCTATCCCAGACACACGCTTTACAAAAACAAAGAGATAAAGCAAAAAAAGAAAGAAGAAAGAAAAACAAATGTATATCCCTTGTAAATATAGACAAATAATCTTCAGCAAAGTACTAGCAAGTCAAATCCAGCTACTCATAATAAAAAGAAGTAACACAATTTTAAAATGGAAAAAAGGATTTGAAAAGATGATATGCAAGTGGCTAATGAACCCAATAAAATATGCTGACACTCATTAGCCATTAGATAAATACTTATCAAAACTACAATGACATATCACATCACATGCATTAGAATGATTAAAATAAGAAGGACAGATGGTAACAAGTTTTATTGAGATAGGGAGGAATTGAAAACCTCATGTCCTGCAGGTGAAAATCTGAAATAGTGAAGCCACTCTGAAAGTACTTTGGCAGTTGTTTAAAATATTAAACATGGAGTTACCAATAGAGCCATTTCTTTGGTTCATTTACATTGCTCTAAAGGGTTATTTGATGCTTTGTAGCCTATAAAGTAAAGAGTCCTATTGGCACTCACAGTTCTACAGGCTGTACAGTAAACATGTACATGGTGCCATCTACTTCTTGTGAAGGATTAGGAAGCTTCCACTCATGGCAGGAAGTGAAGGGTATGGTGTGGGAGGAAGGAAGAGAGAAATTTAGGGAAGTCTCAGAATCTCCTTAATCATATTTCATGGAAACTAAGAGGGAGAAGTCACTCAGTCCTGTGAGAATGACACCAGGCTGTTCATGAGAGATTTGGCCCCATAAAGCAAATACCTCCCACCAGGCCCCAACTCCCAAACTGGAGATTAAATTTCCACATGAGATTTGGAGGGGATGAATATCCATACTATGTCACCCAGTGATTACACTTCTAAATACATATCCAAGAGAATTGTAAACGTTATCTGCAGAAAAACTTGTACAGAAATATTCATTGCAGTATTATTTATGATACTCAAAAAGTAAAAGCAACCCAAATATCCATCACTGGATGGAGAGGTCATTAAAATGTATTATGCCATTAAATAGAATGTTATTTAGTGATATACAGAAATGAGGTAGTCCTATATTTTTCAACATGAATGAACCTTGAAAAGATCATGCTAACCATTATGAAAATGTATTAGTGATTCAATTTTAATGAAATGTCCCAGAAAAGTTAAACCTATAGAGATGAGGAGTAGATTAGTGGTTTCTGTGTGGCTTGGGAAAAAAGTGACTGCTAATGGGAATGGAGTTTCTTTTTGGAGAGATGAAAATAGTCTTATTTGGTGTTTGCACACTTGTGTGAATATAGCCAAAAGTGGATTATACATTTAAATGGGAGAATTTTATAGTTTGTGAATTAAATCTCAGTAAGATTGATTAAAAACAAAATAGAATTATTACCATTTACCTTTCCTCACAGATAGGGATCAAGGGAAATATTATGTGGAAATGATGTAATTTGCAGCTGCTTTTTAATGAATGGGGTAAAATTAAAACAATATGATAAAAATAAACTAAATTGGGAATTTTTCTAAAAAGCTTATCTCATTCATTCTTACAATTTATGAGACATTAAATGCTGAACAACTTTGTTTATAGGATAAAAGGGATATAGACATGAAATAAGCAAAATAAACTCAGAAATAAAGTATTTTTTCTATATGAGAAATTAGTATTTACAAATGAAAAATAAAGAAGGGCAAATAAATTAACTAAATAAAATGTTTGTGAAAAGTTGGAATATGACAATTATAATACAGTACTAAAATGAGTACATGCGAAGGCTGAACAAACATTAAAATGAAATGATGATAAATATATTAGTCAGGGGTCCCAGAGAGAGCTAATATGATACACAAACACACACGCACAAACACAGGTGTGCACACGCACATTAGCAGATTTATTATGGAAATTGGCTCACATATTATGGAGCTTGGGAATTCTCACCATATGTTGTCTGCAAGCTGGAGAAGCAGGACAGCTGGTGGTGTAATTCAGGCCAAGTCTGAAGGCCTGAGAATGTCCTAGATTCTGAAGGCCAAAGAACTAGAAGCTCCAATTTCCGATGGCAGGAGAAGATGAATGTCATAGTTCAAGAAGAGAAAGAAAGAATTTTCCTTTTCTCTCCTTTTTTATTATGTTCTGGCCTGACTGAAATTAAATTATGCTCACCCATGTTGGTGAGGACATATTCTATACTCAGTCTTCTGATTCAAATTCTAATCTTTCCCTGAAATGTCCCTACAGAGACACCCAGAAATAACATTTTTCTAGCTATATGAACATCACTTAGCCCAGTTAAGTTGACACATAAAATTAACTATCACAACTCTATCATTTGTCAACTTGGTTCTCATATAGATATTGGCATCCACAAGCATATTAAACTGTGTTTAATCTCCAAATAAAGAAGATAATAAGGTCATAATTTCACCTAAGACAATACAACTGTTCTGCACACAACAAAAAAATCCACCAATCTCTTTTGTAAAACAGGAGGTAAGGAACTTGAGCATGTTTACCCTTATCCTGATATCCTGTAACTTAAATACTAGAATGTAAAATTAACAGTACTTAACTATGGATATAAAGCCAATATTTTTATATTATATGATAAGAAAATAGGAGGAAAAATAAATATATCTGCTTAATATATGTATATATTATAAGCTAAAAATAAAATCTTAAGCCCCTCCAACTGATCAAATGAACCAACTCTTGGCCACGGGAACCCCAGAAAAACCTTAAAAACTAAGTTTGTCACCACGATGAGACAAGAGGTCAAGCACACCTCCCTATATCCTCTTCCTTTTGCAGTTTAGACACAACAGCTGACTGGAATTAATGTTAAAATAGAGATCCTAAGACTGATAGAATGGATTCTGTGGCAGTAAGATACCAAATTATAAACAGAACCTGTGGCCATACCAGGCAAGGGTTAAGTTACACACTGTACACTTAAAGAATAAACTATTTGTAACTTCCTGGGAAAAGCCGTATGATCCATGGATTACATCCTCTTCTTGAGTGAACAACCTTACTGAGAATCTCTCAAATCTTACAGTGAATTCTTTAAATGTTGACGATTAATACATAACCTACTTACCTTGTAAAGGACTCTGGTTTGTTTGTGAATTTTGAAGTTTTACTGGTTGTCTTTCATGTAAAACATTTTAGCCTGTATGCTGTATGTTGTAATCAGTAGCCAATCACTGTAACCTCTGTATTGCACTCTTGAGTGAAAAAGAACAATTGTGATATGAAAAGTTCCTCTCCCTTCTGAACATTCTCATAAATTATTTCAAAATCTAAGACTTTAGAATATGCCCAGTTTTGTTGATGTGTCTTCCAAGTTGACTCTCAAATTTGTCATCTGATAAACCGTTACCAAATTATTTCTGCCTCCATGGCCTTAACTTTGGTCAACAATATACACAAAAATGTATTGATAACAAAATAAGGAGGAAATACTCATGACAGTTATAATCCTCATCTCTCTAACTGATCACATGATTTTAACTGGCATTTATATAAATATGACCTTATTTTACTTCCTTTTCTGTGTTCCTTGCTTACTTGGCAGAGTGACCCAAACCTTCATTCCTGAAGAGTCTGATACATTTTTAGTCTTGCCTGGATTGAGTCGTTGTAATTTCCCATTGTCCTTAATCACAGGGCATGGTGATTTTAAGAGACACTCTAAAAGACCTCCTGTATTCCAGATGTAATCTTTCTTACTTCCATTGTGGAATAGCAATAAAATTTCTCTTTAGTAGTCCAGACCAGTCACCCCAGCACACACCATTATTCCTTCCTTAGTGTGAGTCAGAGGCATGGGGAGCCCAAAGTGGCCAGGTTGCAGTTTTAATTTACAGTTCAATGGAATCTTCTTATGTCTCCTAATGTAAGCATTCTTGCCCTTCTGGAACTAGGACGTCTAGGCCAACAGAGCATACAACTGTGGGAGTGGGAAGAAAAAATTTTGCTAGCAAGTCACTAGGGATAATAATGGGTAGTATCACTCTCATTCCCAACCATTGATTTTTGGAGCTGTGAATCCTGGCTATTGAAAAAAGAGTATAAGTTGAATACTAATTTAAGGCATATTCAGCCTTCTGAAGATCCTTGCCCCAACTCTGCAGTGTATTATCACTTAGCTTCTATTATAACTGAGTCTTCAAAAGGCCATGATGATGTGGGGAACATAGTAAGACCAGTGAATTCCATGAGTATATTCCCATTGACATATTCATAGTACTTATTGGCTGTGAGGTGAATTTCTTGGTCAGAAACAATGCTCTGTGGAATATCATGATAATAGATAGCATGCCCCATTTTGTGGATTTCAGTTAGTATGTTTCTTCAGCCACATTTGTTTTGGCCAGTGGGCACATTAACAAAGCAGACGTGGTTGCAGAGATTATGTTTATGCACAGGCTCAGCAATGTAGACTTCAAATTAACAAGGCTGTCCTGGCAGCCACTGCTGAATGCCCAATCTGCCAGCAGCCGAGACCAATACTGAGTCTTCTCACGTGGCACCATTTTCGGGGTGCTCAGCCAGTTACCTGGTGGCAGTGTGATTATATCAAACCACTTCGATCAGGGAAGGTGCAGCTCTTTATTTTTACTGGGGTAGACATTTAATCAGGATGTGAATTTGCCTTTCATGCATGCTGTATCTCCACCAAAACTACCGTCCATGTACTAAAAAATGAGTACACAGTAAGCTAAAGAAGCATTAAAATAAAAATGTTTTTAAGAATAAAAATACATGTGCTAGCATTCAACTATATAACAGTGCTTACATAATGATTATAGTGAATCAGATGTGACTAATGTCTGCATAACCATTTAAAATTAAATATTGATTGTTTAAAATGTATAATACAATTTTATTGGGAAGACATAGGAGGGCTTCATGCATATGTTTCAGGATTCCTGTGAAATCAGAACTAAATCTTTATGTTCAAAGTACAAATAATTAGAAATTGTCTAATACAGAAAGTTAAAGAAGTATTAGGTTGGTGTAAAAGTACTTTTTGCAATTATTTTTAATGGCAAAAATTTCAGTTACGTTTGAACAAACGTAGATATTCATTTTACAGACATAACTTTGATAAAAATGATAAATTAATAATAAACTAAAAATACCAGATTCAATATCTATTAAATCTAATATTGAGGAAACAACCATAATTCTGTATGCTTCTTAATCTTTGAAATGGCTTATAGTTTTATAAACACAGGGAAGATTATCAAGTGAGCAAATCTCCTTACTATGCCCACACCTTTTCTAATGTGTAATTAGAAACACTTGAAGAGTTGAGCTTCCTTGTGAAATGGAGAGATTTATATTTTTTTAAAAAAAATTAATAGCAAAGACCATTTGGCCTTTAAATGTAACATTAAGAATTTATTTCTAAGCTACTAATTTTCTCGGAGTGTATATATAACTTCTTCTAACATGGGATGCTATATTTTAAAAATATTTACATCTTATGCCTTTTTTTCTGTTTATTACTACATGAGTATGTTCAACATATACAATTATTACATGTATATGTCTAACAAAAAATATGTGGCTAGATTGAGAAAATGTACCATTTTGAAGCTGGGATCAAATGCTTTTTGTGTTATGAATATATTTTTATGTATGATGAACCCAATTTACTTTTTTCCCAACATTATCAGTAGACATGTAATAATATTGTTAGTTCTTATTTATTTTCCACATATCTTAAATAACTATGACACTGAATATGAATTATTAAAATATATGATCCTGTTCAGTGGTTCCAAAGTAATTATAGGCAAACCATCTAAATCTATTTTTGCAGCATTTTGATCTCCATATCAGTTGGTGGCTTAGTCTCAGCTTGATGCCACAAAGATTATTTTTGTTTAGGACTTTTCAATTTTTGCCAGAAACCTGGAAAGACAGATTTAAAAAGTGTCCTATGTTTTTTTCTTAAATTTGATTGCTACAATTAAGATAAAATAAAGCTTTCATGGGGTGCGTATTGCACTCCTGCGTGGGTACACTGAAAACAATTCATTTATACATTACCTATTTTGCAAAGTCAGTTGGAAATATTTTATTATACTTCTTTGCATAATTCTGTCATCAATAAAAAAGAAAAAGATGCATCATTTGTCTTCTCTCTTTAAAAGGGAAAAAATCAATTGTAAAACAAAGCAAAATGTAGAGTAGTCTACACTAACATTAAGCCAAGATCTTTAATCTCAATATCAATATTCATTAAAGTTTTTTATTACCTACCTAAACTCTAATTACTCAAGTATATAATATATAACCTTTCTTCCCAACTATCAGCAAATATGGTGCCATCTTCTAGTAATGAAGACAATGGAAATTCTATAAGTCAGTGTATCTCTGCCAAAAAATAAAGTAAAATGAAATAAAAAGGCCAATTGATTTTTAAAAGCTTTAAAGTCTTCTGAATGAGGACATACCCCCTCGATTTCTGCTTTTCCTGTGCACATTGTTGCCATTGATTATAATGTCCTTGGCAATAGAGGTCACGTTAATTTTATCACAACCAAGGATTCTAGGTGAAATATGTGGCACATGTGCAAGCTGCATGCTCGTTTGTCACATTATTACTTGCTGTCACTTTTGAAGGTAGGTGTCTTTTTGAAGAATGTGCCACAGCTAGAGGGTCATGTTATTTGCATAAAGCTCTGAAAGCTGTCTTTCCAGAGAGAATGAGTGGGATGTTGCTTCATTTTCTGTTTACGGAAATAATGGAGGGAACAGCTGTCAGGAGCTGGTGCTGTCTTTCTTGTACATGGATAGTTGTTTTAAAAAATGCTTAAGAACATATTAATGAATTGTAACTAAAATTTCTATTTACTGGCCTGCATGTTAATTTTACCACTCAGAATAAAGTAATTCTGGCCTGCTGTCAGCAGATATTTTTGCTTTATAAAAGTCAAAAGATGCCTATAAATTGAAATGATTTACGGAAGCTTCCATTGCTTTTGGTTGATAACCAAATAATTTCCTTCCTTTACAAAATTCGAGGAAGAAGGATATAGCTACTACAAATGATTTCACTGAAGAGCTTATGAAGGTTTTAGAAATAATGCAAAGTTAAATATCATTATTAGAGCCAAAAATTATATTATTATAAATATACAAATGTGCTTTGCAAAACTTAATTTATAAAAACATATGTATAGAAACTTAATTTAAATAAAATTATGCTTCTGAAAACAAAATAATCTGATAGACACATAAATACAGCATTTTGGAAATAATGTATAAAATTAGTAATTTTAAATAAAAGGATTTGCAAAATTATGTCACAACAAAATGACTCAAACCTACAATGACAAATAAAAACGCTCTTTCCTGAATGCAATGAGGATATTTAATATAATTTAATAAAAGTGTATACTTTGATATATAATTACATGTATTTTTACTCAGATTCTATTGATTAAAAACCAGGTGGAAGTATATTTAATAAAAAATATATAAAGTATATTTTACTACATATTTGTTATTCAGCTTGTTTAATTTGATGAATTAAATATAGCTCTATGTTCTTTTACATACACATCAAAAGGTGGAAAACTGATCTCATAAAAATAAAGAATAAAATGGTGATCAGAGGCTGGGGGTTTTAGGGAGAGGGTTATGGGTGATATTGGTCAAAGCATCTATATTTACAGTGAGATAGAATAAGGTCAAAAGGTACAGTATACAATGTGGTGAGTATAGTTAAAAGCAGTATGTTCTATTTTTGAAAAATACACAAAAAAGTGGATATTAAGTGTTCTCATCACAAAAGTGATAACTATGTGAGATAACACTTTTATTAGTTAGCTAGATTTAACCATCTCACAAAGCATACATACTTTAAAACTTCATGTTGTACACAGTAAATAAAAATAATTTTATGTTAATTAAGGGAGAGAGATGAGTCTTTCACCTTGCTATGAATCTAGACAAAGACTGGGACTGCTTTTACTATTACCATGTGGCAGGAGGAATCCTGCTACAGCTTTCAGGCCCAGACAAGGGAATCTTCAAGCTCGTCTTTCATGGAACACTTCCTCTTGAAAGTCTGAAATGCGGCCGGGTGAGGTGGGCCATGCCTGTAATCCCAGCACTTTGGGAGGCTGAGGTGGGCAGATCACAAGGTCAAGAGATTCAGACCATCCTGGCCAACATGGTGAAAACCCATCTCTACTAAAAAACAAAAATTAGGGCCGGGCGCGGTGGCTCACACCTGTAATCCCAGCACTTTGGGAGGCCGAGGAGGGTGGATCACGAGGTCAAGAGATCGAGACCATCCTGGTCAACATGGTGAAACCCCGTCTCTACCAAAAATACAAAAAATTAGCTGGGTGTGGTGGCGCGTGCCTGTAATTCCAGCTACTCAGGAGACTGAGGCAGGAGAATTGCCTGAACCCAGAAGGTGGAGGTTGCGGTGAGCCGAGACCGCGCCATTGCACTCCAGCCTGGGTAACAAGAGCGAAACTCTGTCTCAAAAAAAAAAAAAAAAAAAAAAAAAAAAGAAAAAGAAAAAAAAAAAAATAAAAAAAAAAAATAAGTCTAAAAGGCTATGTAAAAAATTCTGCTCTGCTTCTCTTGAGACCAAATAGAAAAACTCTGCAAATAATTGAGAAAGAAAGCAGCCCAATGGCTCCCAGCTTCCAGATATCCATACCAATGTGGCAGACATATGAGCAAAGCCTCTTTGGAACTCTGGCCTGGCAAAGCTGCCAGCTGAAAACCACCAGGTCACTTCAGTAAAGCATGTGGAGCAGCCAAAGCAGAAGAATTGCCCAAATTTGCCTGGATCTCTCCTGGTCCACAAACCAGGAGCATCATAAAATAGTTGTTGTTTTAAGTCACAAATTTTGAGATGATGTGTTAGCAGCAACACATAACTGTAATAATCATGTGTGTGTGTGTGTGTACCTGTGTATACATGTTTTAAATCAGAAGTAATCATAATTCTAAAGCAGTCAGTCCTCAAGAGCAGCTTATCTTTATAAGACCTGAAATGACTGTAACAAACATAATATTCCTCATAATTTCCACATCCCTAGTAAGGCAAATTGAGTGTTATACAAGGAGTTAGTTAGAAAATGTATAGGTATTTTGTGGTTCACTGCCAAGCATTTATTAAATAATAGCTCGATAAAATTTTTGGCAATCAGCAACACGTGGACAAAATGAGTTTATCTAACTGTATTGTGTCACCCTTTTTCATTGGTTGGTTACATGTGTCAATAATGACATTTATTTGAATTATTGTTTAAAGATATAAAGAGATGGAACATAGAGAAACTGCTTCAATTAGAACTTTAAACTATATTGAATAATAGAAACCATAATTTTTGGCTCATATTCTGAATCATATATAAATATATTTTATTAAAATATATAAATGTGGTAGAATATTTACTGAAACGAATCTTTATGCATGTTACCCAATGAGAAAAACTTCTATCTAAATTTCGAATTACTCCTTTTTCTGTTGGAGGCCATATGTGTTTGCTTTACAGCATGGCCTTCAGAGACAGCTGACTTGGTTAAAAATTATCTTCTGAATTCTTAACTAAGTTGAACAGTAAGGCTTAGCCCAGTCATTTTGTTCTTGTTAGCCACAGTAAAATATATGAATAAAAATAGTTTGCGCCTGAAGCCTTGTGCAGATTAAATGTTTCAATTGACATAGTTAGCATTAAATCTGGCAGCTAAATGTACTAATTAGATATTAGTAATAGTATTTAATTTAAAAGCATCTGAGTATTTCCTATTGTTATATATATAGATATATATATAGATAGATTTCTCTTTTTCCTTGCGAAAGACCAACTGTCTTTTTACCTTTCATAAGCAGATGTTAAATCTTTACATAGAGGCAAAGGAGCCTTCTTATAAAATAAAAATGACATCCTAACCTATTTTCTTTGGATATTTAAAAGACAGCCAGTTGGCATGAAAGAAAACTAGAGGTGTTAAGAGGGTCCTTATTATTGAGGATGGTGTACAACAAGGGTCTCCTATCATTTTGGCATTAATGGACAGGTTTCCTGGAAGACAATTTTTCCACTAGTCTGGGAACATCTTTTTGGTATGAAACTTCCTCCTCAGATTGAGGTAGGAAAACAGGGTCTGGAGGCAGGGAACATAAGGCAGAATCACACTTCAGCCATGATAGGAAATGTCCTCTCTATAGGGCATACACCAACTAACCAACAGAAACCACTAGAGGGTATTTAAACACCCACAAATTCTGTAAAGGGGCCCTTGAGCCCATATGCTCAGGCCCACACCCACACTGTGGAGTATATTTTCATTTTCAGTAAACATCTGCTTTTGTTACTTCATTCTGCCCTTGCTTTGTTTGTGTGTTTTGTCCAGTTCTTTGTTTGAGATGCCAAGAACTTGAGACACCATCCACCAGTAACAAGATCATCAGGCATTAGTCAGATTCTCATAAGGGGTGCACAACCTAGATCCTTCACATGTCTAGTTCACACTGGGTTGACATTCCTGTGAGAATCTAATGTGCCAATAGTCTGACAAGAGGCGGAGCTCAGGCAGTAAGACTGGCTTGCCCACCACTTGCCTCCTGCTGTGTGGCCCAATTCCTGACAGGCCAAGGACTGGTATATGTCTGCTGCCCCCAAGGTTGAGGACCCCTGGTGTAGCATATGTACTAGATACTCAGGTTTAGTACCTAGAATTGGATGGTGCCAGAGAAGAACTAGCTCTGTGTAGAGGTAGTCACTCTTTTCCTGGTACAGCTTTCTTCTACTGGCAAAAGTATACATTTTGGCTGCATCTTAAATCTCCAACAGAAAAAATTTGATTGAAAATTTCTCCCACACGGCCCCTCTCCACACACACACCCACACATGCAGACACACATTTTAATCTACCAAGGCATAAAAACTAACTTTGCTAAGAAACAACCTCTTTCATTTTCAGAACTTTGGATTTTACGTTTACAGTGCCCCTTTCCCTTCACCTGATTGATAAACTGCAAGTCATTTTTCATAAGTCATATAACTCATCCCATTAATACTTCTGCTTTGTGCTGCCTTTAGCATACCATAAAAACTTCTTGGGGTCAGTGTCTGAGAACAATGTTTTATATATCACTTAAGGTAAACATAAGTCACTGAATGGTCTAGGGGTGAACTTCCGTTATAAATGATGACAAAGCAAAGATTTAGCAGTTGGCATTTTGATGTCATGGAACAGAAAATTCCTGTTGGATTGATTCTGTTTACCATTTTTCAATAAAATATCTGCTTACATGACTTTGAGTTGTGTTTTGGTTTTCAGAGATTTATTGATGGGGGTTGGAAAGAGAAGAATTTTGAAGATAGAGAAAATGTGTAATGCAATAATTTGAATAATGCCATTTTTAGATAGCCAGGTTGGTGTGGAGTGTTTGTTTGATATCTATGTTCATAAGTTTAAAGTAGATTCATCAGGGTTGTCATTTTTTTTTAAACCAATGAATTTCAGCCACAGAGATTTGGGCTAAACTAGTGTTTGGGCTTTGCCCAGTGAGTGAGTGAGACAGAGAGGTAGAAAAACGTGATTGCTCTGGGACTGTTTCCAAGAGAGTGTTTTGAGACGGAGTCTTGCTCTATCACCCAGGCTGGAGTACAGTGGCATGATCTTGGCTCACTGCCACCTCCATCTCCTGGTTTCAAGCAATTCCCTCACCTCAGCCTCCCAAGTAGGTGGGATTACAGGTGCACACCACCACACCTGGCTAATTTTTTTTTTTTTTATTTTTAGTAGAGATGGGGTTTCACCATGTGGGCCAGGATGGTCTGAAACATCCAACCTCAAGTGATCTGCCCACCTTGGCCTCCCAAAGTGCTGGGATTACAGGCGTAATCCACTGCACCTGGCCCAAGATAGTAATTTTAATGAAAGATAATTAATTCAATCCTACGTAAGGAGAAAAGTCAGAATATGAAGCAGTTTATTGATGGTTTAGTAAGTGGTGGGGGTCAGAAAAGCAAAAGACTAAATGACATAGGATATTTGCAGGAGTGAAAATAATACAATAGGCATCCTGGAAGGATAGGAGTCTATGGTCATAAAATAGGTCTCTTTGAAGAATATGACTTCTCAGTGAAGTAGGATTCAAATGGAGTAGGCTGGCCTCTAAAGTCAAAAGGTTACATGTGTGAGACCAAAATGTGAAACGGAGGGTATGTGTTGCTTCAGAAATAGTAGTGGTAGAAAAGGGCCAGTAGATAAAGATATCAAAAACTGACGAGGAAATGTTGGGAGATCATCAGAGAAGAGCCAACTCAAGGGTTACAGGTAGGAAATCTCACAATATAAACCACACAGGAGTTGTGTTCCTAAAATAATGTTTAGGGTAAGTAATTTGGAAATGGCAATAAAAGCAAGGAAGATACATATTCGCCAGCAAGCTCTCTGGTATATGATTTGAAAGAGAGAAAAAGAATATTCTCCACTTGAGAGTGTTACAGGATAAATGACCAGATCTTGAGTCTCCACTAGAAACATTCAGAGGAATCATGAAGGATATAAGAATTTACAAATATAAACATTTTATTGTTAAATAATAGAACATTAACTCTAGAATGTAGTGTAGGGCAAAGAAATTTGAGAAATTAGGTCAGATTAACCGATATGAAACAGTACAGTAATGAAACTCTGGATAATAATGATTGACTTTGAGAGTTGAGTCTTCTGGGAGTAATTAAGATAAACAAAATATTACGTATCAAGAAATTTACTCTTAAGATATTTGGCAGGTGAGGTGGGAGAGGAGGACAGAAACAACTGCTCTCCTCTACTTTATGGTAGTTTGATGGCCAAAAATCATACAAAAGCTTCTTTTGTGGAGTCTTATCTTGCTTCTGTTAAGTTTCTCCAGACTGAAGGTGTAGTATTGGAGAGATGCTCTTTTTCCTGGGATAAGAGGTTGCTTTACTGTGAAATGGTACTATAGTGGTTGAAGTCATGGTGCATATTGCAGTGACCTCCATCTTTATGATGTCATTGCCTCCGTGTCCTTTGGATGGTAGTGGGTTGATTATGAAAAACATAATTAAGCTTAATCAGTTATGCACTAACCTACAGAAAATAAGCAAACTTATGTAAGAATTAAGTATCTGTAGGTTTAACCATTGATCTTTGAAAAATAAAGTCCTTTATTTGGTACATAAAGACAAAATATTTTCATAAAAGTATATAAACCATGGAATTTAACTGTTTTCAACTTATATGTTTTTGCTTTTGTAATACTCAAAGCACTGCTTTGATGAGCTGCATGCTCATTTTAGAAAATGATTTTGGTTTTACTGATCAATGTTTTCTGATTGATTTTAAAAGCTCACAAGAATACATTGCAAAGTAATAAAAATCTGTATATATGTATGTGTTTGAATATATATGTGTGTATACATGTGTATGTATACACACTGCTGACACATGTAGCATGTATGTGACTATATGATACAGAGTAAGAACTGTGGCAACTCTTTGCTATTATTATTTATAATTGTTGCTGCCTTTATTGTTATTATATATTATATCCACTTCTAGATGTTTAATAGTAGTTATATAAATACTGCTCATTGTAAGTGTCAATTTAAATCAAGTTAGGAAGAAAATAACTCGAAATCTAAGATATGTCTATAGAACCCCGGGTTTCTAATTTATTAGAAACCAAATATTAGTATATGTCTTTTTAAATTGATGCATAATACCTGGCATAAAGCTCTCCATGTGAAAATCACACATGCACATTTCTTGATTAGAAAATTGTTTTTGTGGCTGGGTGCAGTGGTGTGTGCCTGTAGTTCCATCACTTTGGGAGGCTGAAGTTTGTGGATCGCTTTGAACCCAGGAAGTTGAGACTAGCTTGGGCACATAGAAAAACCCCATCTTTACAAAAAAATACAAAAATTATCCAAGTGTGGTGGTACAGGCTTGTAGTCCCAGCTACTTGGGAGACTGAAGTGGGAGGATCACTTGAGCTCTAGAAATCAAGTGATCCTCCCACGTCAGCCCACTGAGATGGCACCACTGCACTCTAGTCTGGGTAGCAGAGTGAGAGACCCTGGGGAAAAAAAAAAAGAAAAAGAAAGATTGATTATTGCAATTACAAAATTAGATTTTAAAATATTGAATTTAAATTATTGAAGTTACTAAATAGAGCTTAGTAAAATAAAAATAAGTGAAGAAATTTAGATAGATGAATAAATGTTACGGTTTTTGTTTTTCTCAAAGGCAAATAGCACTACTCCACAATAGTCTATTGCTTGAGAGTAAAGGACTGTAATGTGAATTCAGTATTTTGTAGATAAATGTGTTGGTTGATAATCTTGAGTTATCTGCAGCAGGCTCCTGTAAAGCTTTTTTTTTTTTTTTTTTTTTTTTTTTTTTTGGGCTTTGGGATACATGTGCATGTCCTGCATCCTGCAAGAGTTGCATAGGTACATACATGCCATAGTGGTTTGCTGTCTGCATCCCCACAAAACGCTGCCTACCTCAGGCATTTCTCTCGGTGTTATCCCTCCTCCTCCTCCTCACCGCCCCCCCATCCCAACTCCCCACCCCTCCACTCCGCCACCTGGCCCTGTGAGTGTTGTTGCCTTCCCTGTGCCCAAGTGTTCTCATTCTTCATCACCTGCCTATGAGTGAAAACATGCAGTGTTCAGTTTTCTGTTCTTGTGTCAGAGAATGATGGTTTCTAGGTTCATCCATGTCTCTACAAAGGACAAGAACTCATTGTTTTTTTATGGCTGCATAGTATTTCATGGTGTATATGTGCCACATTTTTTTGTCCAGTCTGTCGTCTATGGGCATTTGGGTTGGTTCCAGGTCTTTGCTATCATAAACAGCGCCACAATGATCATACTTGCGCATGTGTCTTTATGATAGAATGATTTATAATCCTTTGGGTATATACCCAGTAATGGATTTGCTGGGTCAAATGGAATTTCTATTTCTAGATCCTTGAGGAATCACCACACTGTTTTCCACAATGGTTGAACTAATTTACACTCCCACCTACAGTGTAAAAATGTTCCTGTAAAGTTTATGTTCTTCTAGGAAATGGCAGATTAGTTCAGTGACTAATTGTTATTAGAAAGCATGCCATAAAATGATGATAATAAAATTTACTTAATTAGAATATATGAACATTGATGTGCTTGACCAAAAGGTCAAATAGCTGAATGTGGCTTCAAACTGACTGCCTGGCAAATTAAAGCCTGCCTTTCAGATGCAGAATTCTTCAGAAGAGAAGTTTAATATTGGCAAACATTTTGCAAGTGGGCATGGAAGGTGTCATAATTAGGGGAATTGCCTCGAAGCTGCTTTTGCATTAAATTTGACTTGAGTTATGAAAAATTCAATTGCTCATATCAGAGAACAGAGAGACTGATGATGAAGATATTACAATGGGCTGTACTATATCCTTCCCTTTCTCTGTAGGTTAAAAAGAAAAACAAAACAAAAGCCTTTGCAATATTACTAATATGGAAAAAAATGAGGTAATATATTTTTATTCTGTATTTCTCTGTTTAATTTTCAAGACATCACAATGTGTTGTCATTATTCTGACCCGACAATCAGTGGGTCTTTAATAAACCTTCCAGCCTCCTTCATTTCAATATTTCAAAGCTTGAGGCTACTTAAAATAGTAAAATAAAATAATTCTCCCTCTCACCTACCAAAAAAATATATTAAATGAGGGCTCATGCCAGGTTGATAATTTTAACAACCTTCTGATTATTTGAAATGAGCAACAGAAAAATTTGTCAGCTCATCTGGAAAAAGGAAACCTGGCAGAAATAAAGAAAGGGAACATTTCCTTGCCCATAATGGTTGAAAGGGGGATTTCCATAAAATGTTAGTACCTCCTATGTTTTCTTTTAGATATTTTTATAAAGATGCATATATGTCTCGTCTCATTCACCAGAATATATGTGCAAAGAGAGATTTTGGTGATTCACTGATAATTTTAAGCCATCTTTACAGCAAAACCTGTTACCATTTATGTTTATCGACTATTGACCTTGAAGTGGCACTTTGTCACAAAACTTTCTAACATTTGGATGTGTTAGAAAGTTTTAATATTTCTAACATGTCTCTAGGCAGAAGATTGTCTATACTGTTTAAAGGAATGCATAATTTCAGTGTTCACATTTTAAAAGGTTGGCAGTAATGTGGGGAAGAAGTCCAGTGGGATTATTTTTTAAATGTAGTCATATAACATATTAAACAATATGCATACTGAATGTAGACACATAGAGCTACTTTGTGCATAAAATATTAAAATCAGCACAAATTAATCCTTTAGCATTTAAAAATATTAAATTATAAATTAAAGAACTTAAGGTCCAAATAGCTTTTAAAATTGTAGCTCATATATGGAAAGGAATCCCAAATGAGGTTTGTGAAGAATTTTATCTTTTTTATTTCAATTTCTACTAACATTGCACTTAAAACTTATTGAAATTAATTTAAATAATCTATAAATACTTAATACAAAAAGATAATTATAATTTTTGAACAATTATTTGTGATGCCCTAGTGGAATTTATAATGCTCTAAAATATACATCAAGAAGCATATATTCTACTATAAACAATAATAGAGTATAAATATGTGTTTCATAATTTCTGAGTCTAAATACTGAGTTACATAATTACTAGAATAATATCTATTTTTTTTTACTGTTTACTAATTAGTAACTAAAAAAATGACTTCTTTTAGTTGCTCATTTGGAGGAATGTTAATGTTTGTTCTACATGCTAATATTCACAATTTCATATTTTAGCTAATATATTCACACTTGTCCACAATTATTTAACAACTAGTAAAAATTTGTCATATTAATATTATATATATTTTACATGTGAAAATATGCTAATTAAAATTAAATACTTCTTAATTACAGAAATAGTTTGTAGCAGTATCAAATAGTAAATTAAATGTAACTATGTAAGTGGGGAATAATTTTATAAATAAAATGTCTATGGTAAGCAAAGTGTTTAAACTGGTAGTTTTTTCAAAAGTTTTTAAGGTCTTGAATTTTTTCAGAAAGGATTCATTTGTCTGCTGGCAATTTGTTTAAGCATAATGCGCTATTAATCTAAAGAACACTTTAGATACTGTGGCCCTGGGTGACAGACTCCTTGTTAAATTTTACTTTCCAAAAAAGTCAGTTAAAAAGAAAAGATAAATGAAATTCATACTGTGAGGAACACATTTTCTGATCTCAGATACAAATACGAATGCCAAGTGTATTTGGAAACTGGGCATAATTTACCTAACAAGTTAATTATATTAAGACTTATTTATTGAGTTCTGTGTTAGAGTTAAAATTTGTAAAAGTAGTTATTTGGATATCACAGTGCTACCATATGCTCTGAACACAAGCCTGGGTACCATAAAAATATTTTTTAAAATTGCCCTTTCACTAACTAGTCTTGAAATATTAGGGAATTTAATAAGCTTTCCTAGTCCTTATTTTTGCTCTTCTGGATAATATGGAAATTACCACAAAGTCTATGAGATACAGTCAAGCTTTAAAATTCTTGTCTATAATTTCATGTGAACAATAATTACTTCTATTATTTCCAGAGGAAATAATCACTAAAAATATTCTAAAATGTTGCTAAGTATCAGTGTTTCCAAGGGTCCAACACGTGGCATCTTTTATGTTCTTTTGGCATTATACTAAAGAGCTTAGGTCATCATATATTTTGACAAAATGAATATTGATTAATCAATTTTGTTCCTGTGGCCCAGGTTCACATTATCAAAAGAGCCCTTTCACTTAACATTGTATATTGCTAAAACAATTTGTCATAAGAAAATTTAAAGAGGCCTCACTGTGGAATAGCCATGTAGAATTTTCTGAGCTGCGATTTACGCAGATACGAATGCAAATGCATATAGGATCAACCACATCTTTTTATAACCAAAATGCAGATTAGAGTGTTGTTAAAGTATTAGTGGATCCTATCAAATATGATGTAAAATTGAAACTATGAACATTGGAATACTGTTTTAAATACTTTTGTCTAGATAGCTTTGAATTTGTTTTCACCTCTCTGAGTTTTTGATCCTTCATTTGTAAAGAATACAGGTAAAACTCAGTAGATTCTGATAATGCATACAGTGCATTGTTGCGATAATTGTTGTATTTTTGTCTGTTTGTTAACTGTATTTTCTTTTATATCCCCATGCAGACTCATTAGTGTGGGTGTGTGTGTGTGTGTGTGTGTGTGTGTGTGTGTAAAAAGAGAGAGAAAGAAGATAGTTTTCTTTTTAAATGGTAGTGTATCAACAGGAACTCATGCACATAAACATCCTGTTCTTATTTTGGACACTTCTGTGATATATATCACTAGAGATACTTATATAGCTGTAAAATATTTATTATGGAGTTTTGTAATTATCCATTTATATTTATACAAAATTTTTTTATCTAAACTTTTGTGTTTTGTCGTTGACCCAGTCAACAGTGTTTTACATGATATAGTCATGTTGTAGTATGTAACAGTGATGAAACACAAAACAAAATATAAAAAACAAACAGAAAAACCCACAAGATTTACATCACAGCTAGAACACTTTAAAAAGTCAAATATGTATTAGTTCCTGAGGAAAGCCTCCATAAAATCCATAGATGATTTTGGCCTCTAGCAGTAAATGCAATTAAATTAAAATAAATAAATAAGTTATTATTTTAAAAACGTATCTTAAAACTAAAAGTATAATATGAAAATCATTTGTGCTAAATAAAACACAAGGAAATTACAAAATAATTAAAATGTAAAAGCGATAAAAACACTACAAAAACAACTTGAGTAACACAATGTCACCTCTTTAAACCTATATTAAAAGCTAAGAACAAATATTAAAGATGAGTTAACTGTTGAGCTCAAGAAGCTTGAGCAACGAAATAAAATCAAATAGGTAAGATGAAATTAAATGATAAAAATAGAAACAAAAATATTTAAAGGAAGAAATAACATGCAGGGTACATCAATAAAAAATCAGATGACTGGAAAATGATTAATAAATATTAACTACCACATGAAACTTAGAACTTTAGAATAGTTGTGAAAATAGTTGAGTCAATATTTTATGTAAAAACATGATTTAGGAAGAAGAGCAAATTAGAGATCAAACTGTAATATAATAAATGGCAGTTGCATTGACTCAGGCTGTATTAATCCGCTACTGTTTAAAATTAAAGATAAAAATAACATATGCAAATTAGATGTAGGTAGTATTAAATTTAACAAAGAGAGGTTAAACAATCCAATTTGATTTACCTGTTTGGCAGGTAAATATTTTTTCAAGAGGTATTGTAACATTAAACCTTAGTTAAAAATGGCCTTTTTTATTTTCCAAAGTAACTTAGAATTGCAGAAAATTAAATTTTCAGGAATTAAAAATATTTCCTAGCATGCCGCATGGTCAACAAATTTATTAATTAAAGTATATTTAAGAAAAAATTTTCATAGCTTTTATGTTTACTTTATAAAATCTTCCACAAAATTTTGTATCAAACTTTAAAATCAATTTTGCTCTTATAGCTTATTATATTACATCAAGAGAAATATTTAATTACTGGCCTGTTCTTTTTTAATATTCTGGTGTTTTACAATTTCTCCCAAATGCAGGAATTTCTATTGTATTAGAACAAATGTACATTAAGGCAGTTTGTTTATTAGTGTAGTATAGGAAGATATATTGAATACGTAAACGGTAACTATTATATAGAGTCCAGTGACTAGCTATTAGTAACCCTCTATAAATTTTAGCTTTGGTAAGGACTATGCTAATGTTGGGCCAAAAAGCTGTGACTATGTAGACAACTTACTTAGTGCTGTTGAGCTTCAATTTCCTTTTAACTAAAATTCAATAAAAAGACAGATATAATGACTCTTACTAAACTTTAGTTTGTAAAATTGTAGGAGTGCTGTTTTTTGTTTTTTGCCTAATAATCCATATCCACATTGTTCTGAATGTAGAACAGAAGAGGGATTGCTTTGATTTTCCTCATTTCTTGTGTCCATTAAAACTATGGTAGTTTTGAAGAACTAACGGTAGCAACAAGTTTGAGAGGGACTGACAATATAAACATCCTAGCCAGAATACTAGCCTATAAGAAAGCAAAATCATTAAAGGAAAAATGCAATATGACCATTTTCTGCAAATTTATTTCTCAAAGACAAAGCTCTACAAAAAGTTCCTTTACAGATGTGTTTTGACTGCAGGAAAATTGGACAAATTACTTTTCTCCCTTTCATCTGCCTAAGTTTGTCTTTAGTCCCTAATCACCCAACGTAAACCAATTTAGGTGTGACCTATTTTCCACTGCCCAGCCAGATAAAGTTTTATTTGGTTCTCTTCAACCAAATTAATACTAGATCCATGTTCTTTCTTCCATATGTAATACAGCACTTCAGATTCCCAATACTATAAGCTATCCAGAATTTCTGGTTCACTTAACTTTATTTTCAGCAGGAGAATAATAGCTTTAGGAAAAGTAAAAACTTGCTCCAATTTCTGTTGTAATTGGCCTTGCAATGCACCTAGCACATAGTAGGAGCTCAAAGCCTAATGAAAGAAAGAGAGAAAAAGAATGGATAAAAACAGAGAAAAAAGAGAAATGTATAGGCAGCTACTGTGGAGTGATATTGCAAGGATAGCATAATAAAGCAAAATAAGTAATGGATATATTATAATTTAACATATAGATACTGTTATTTCCTAATTATATCATAAGTTATCTGAAATTTTCACATTTTTTGAAATTTAATTATGTTTTACTTTTTGATTTTGAACAAAACCTCAATCTCACTGTCATACTCCTCAGCATTGAAAAATGAGCCTTTAGAATTCCACATTCTTCTCCTTTCTCCATAACTCACTGCCTTCTTACTAAACACTGCCAAAGATATTAGTGCCAAGAAAGAAAGCAATGTTAACTGCTTAACCATGTCTTTCCTAGAGACAATGGGGATTAGCCCTATCAAGCTTCAATCCCCCTAAAAAAATTCCAGATTCAAACTACTCTCATTTCTGTACAGCTAGGTATACCTCTTGAATTGGTTCATTGTCTCATCCGACAAAATTACCACCAGACCTTCTCCTGAGCCCTCTGGATCTCTCTCTGTCAGATCTATCTCTAGAGAGAGATCTAAAACTCTAGTGATAGATCTGGATGTATCTCTAGATACAGATCTAGCACTCTGTCAGCAGCAAAATTTCTTGTATCCTCAATACCTTTTCTTATACTCTTTATGGTCACTTGATTTCTCTACTCAAAACCAAATTGTCAGGCTGGGCATGGTGGCTCATGCCTGTAATCTCAGCACTTTGCAAGGTTGGGGTAGATATACATATGTATATATACATATGTATGTCTCTTTCACACACACACACACACAGAGAGAGAGAGAGAGAGAGAGAGAGAGAAAAAGAGAGAGAGGGAGAGAAAAAAAAAAGGCCATTTCTTACTCTAGAATTACTATAATCACTTTTAGTTCCAGGATGAATCTTTCTGCCAAATTATATCGTTTTATCTGCCCTCTTCACTTGCATTCTTGCCTTACTACAGCCTCACTTTTGCATACAGAATTCTGTGTATCTCCACTCAAATCTTACCAACATTTGTGTCTCAGAATAAAATCCAGTATCCTTACCAAGATCTAGAAATTAATAGCTAATCTGACTATGTGTGTTTTCTGACTCACCCACTAGCTTACCTTGTTCTAGACACTTTGGCATTTCTTTTTTTTCCTAGTTTTTAGAAAGGCCAAGTATCTACCTCAAATACCACTTTGAGAACTGAAATTACTGTTACTTCTTTGTGGATTCTTCCCCCGGATATAAGCTTGGCACTTACCCTCTTAAAAATATTTCCAGGGAAGAGTGGTAGACTGAGCTTCACAATTGCTAAACAAAAATATATAGTTTGAAATTGCGTATAAATATCAAAAAGAATTTTATGAAACATATTTGTTAATTAACTTCTGTGGTTTTCTATTTTTCTCAGAACTTTTTCTCCATCCTCCTCACATCATTGGGAAACATATTAAGAACATTCATGAAAATAAAAACACACTTAAGTTCATTTATTTTAGAGGGATAATTAATTATGTCTACAAAGTAGGTAAAATGCCAATAATATCTTTAAAGAAAAAGGAAAACAAGGATATTCAGAGCATCTTGTCGTAATATTATTAAAAGCAATACTGTTGTCAGTAGCATCTACAAAGGGCTGTATATTAAAGAACTGTTTGGAGAAGCTTCTCTTGTCTGTCTTCAAAGGTTTTTCAATAGTGACATTGCACGTCCTTTAGAAAAATCTCTCAGTGGTCTAGTGAAGCATCTTGGCATGAAGTGGTTTGCCTATAAAGCCTCTTAAATTTTCTTTCACTCTATTTTCACTAGTTAATGTCTAATTCGTACTCACTGATTCAGTCAACATATATTAACTCCATCAATAAATGTTCAATATTTTCATTTTAATGATGATATTTTGCATATCTGCAAGAAGTCCCACATCTACTTCTTTCTCCTGTAATTAGTATAGTTTGCCGAATTGTTTCACTCCAGAAGTCAGTCTCCTTTATATATAAAACAAAAGGAGATGCAAGCAAGCATTCCACTTTAAGTTTCTTAAGACATATCTTTTTGTGTGAATAACAGCTATTGGTTAAAACATTATCATTTCATGTATTTGAGGATTGGCAGATAATTAACTATCTCAGGGAAAATTGTAATTATTTCATTTGTTTAGAACATTTTAGAGTGCTAATTTAATGGTTACTATATAATTGGAAATTATTACTTTTCTTATGAAAGGAAAAGAGATTTTGCATTTATTCTTACTATGTTTCTACTAGCTCAATTTTAATGTAATAAACTGAAAGAAACATCAAATTAAAGCACATGTGAAAGAAAATAATAAGAAAGGAATCAATTGATGAGGAAGGATTAGATATAGTCCATATTGAAATTGGCTATTGAACTCTGTGTCTGAAGTGGAATTATTTAGATTCAGTTTGGAGTGTTCATCTCAAGTGATTTGAGTAAACTCGTCTAGGCTCATACAAGTGATAGTCTTGGATTTTTCAGTCCTTACCATTTACTCAGAGAAAATATAAATTAAGTAGGATCTTTGGCTATTTTGGAGGGCTACTATGTTATTGACGATTATGATGATGTGGATTTTGAGGTCTTTCGAAACTGAAGGAATACCCGACCTACATAATTTGCCAGTATCTATAATAGCTTTGTAGGTGTTGTCAATGTATTTGTGTTTTGCTCAATAAAGGTGTTTTAAAAATGGTTGGTGTTTAGTTAGAGTAATTTAATTTAGTTGTTGCTGTTGTTAAAACAAAGTTCAAATGTCAATGGCTTAAGAATATAAAATATTCTTTCTTACATCATAATTAAAAGCTATTGAGAGACTCAGGTATATCTCCTCCTATGATCTATAAATTTATTCTCCATCCATCTGTGACATTGCCATATTGAACACCTGGCTGAAGAAACACTTGAAGATAGAACAAGTTGTTTTTGTGGATCAAGTCTATAGATTGTGTCATATTAGTTACAACCATATTGCATTGAACAGAGCCTAGGTATAAGGTCCAAATATAAATGAAAGTGAAGCTATAAAATGGTATAGTTCTGTGTGCTTGGAAAGAAAAATAAGAGGGTAAACTAGACAGGATTTTATAAAAGGCAGAGAAATGGATAATGCTATATTTATAATTATTAATTTATACTTTTATATCTAATAGTTATACACAAATATTCCAAAATATTTTTGTTAAGAAAATAAAATATCTGTGTTCCTATTATAGTCTAGGTGAAGGCATAGGATATTGAAATAAAGAACATCTCCTAAAACAGAAATAGTATATTTGATAACAGCAAGGTATCTTTATTCCTTGTTCACAGCAATTTTTTTGGAGTCATAGAGGAATGATGTGTTTAACAAATATTTTAATTGAAGAAGTATACTATTGTTCTAATTTATATTCTCATCACACTAATATTTTCTGGGTTACTTTATTGTGAAGACATTGAAAACATTCAATTAAACACTTGCAAGTATAACAGAAGATTTTTAAGAAATTTTTTTGTTGCAGGCAATGCAATGTTTATGGATACAGAACATATACATAGCAGAGTGATTGATAACACTTGCTTAGGACCAAGGTTGTATCTATTGAAATAACAATTTGATTACTTGCAAACTAAAAAACTGAATAAAGAGTGTTGGGTTAGAAATCTCCATGAATACGTTGATAAGAGCATTAGTCAACTTTGTTAAAGGATAATTTGATGGCAATCATGACTTGAAAATTAGAGATTATGTATTGGTTTTGGATACTTACATACCTGTCTTTCTCAGAGCACTCTGCTTACATTTTAGGGAGACTTTCACGTTTTCTCCAAAAAAGTTATTACTATTATTATTATTTTATCCCAGAGTAAAGATTTCTTTCCTAGGGGAAGACAGATCAGTGTATCAGCCACCATCTATAAGCTCCGAGTCTCGTAATTTTTGGGCTCTCCTTTAGTGATACAACCTCACTGTGTGAATAGGTGAACATTTGGCTCTTATAATCTCATGCCATGGAAAACTGTGACATGGGGAATTGTTTCTTAGTTGCTCTGTGAATAATAAACTGTCTTATGCAGAGATCTAGTATTTCCCTTCAGGGCTATTTATTAATATATAGAAACTAACGTGGGCTTACAGCATGGTCAAAAACTTTAGGAAACTATCCTTAGGCCTGTAGAAGCAGAAAGAAGGAGTGGTCACTGCAAAGGAGGAAGAGTAGTACAATAACTGATAATTAGGAGTTTGCAATCAAAAGGAAAAATTTGCTAATTCTACTTCATTTTCTTTCAATTGTGTTGGGAATAACAGCAAAGGAGAAAGGACATACAGAGGGCCTACATAAATTGGTTATGTGTAATACATAAACAAGGGACAACAAACTGCAGAAAGCCGCAGGATGCCTCTGAGGAGGAAGGCCTCTTCATGCCTCATGTTCCGGTGCAGGGTGACCTAGGCTGTGTTACCATAAACATTGTGCTCAAGGGCATAAAACCCCTTCATAGCACTGTGACATAGCCAGACTCGTAGGCTCCTTATAAGGCCCGAGTTCCATCAGCTGTACATAGATAATAGGGTAAAGCTAACCACATGCTCTTGTTTTGTGAAACTCCCAAACCTCCACTGTTATCAGTCCTTGGGATGACACACCAGTTCCGGCTCACTAATTCACTTTTGGCTCTCTGATTCACACCACTCCTACCCTATAGATCAAAGTGATTGTAATCAATAAATAGTGTGAATGATCAGAGCTCGGGGTCTTCACGGTTTCCTCCAGAGTAATAAAGTGATGGCGCCCCTAGTCCCACTATCTCTCTTAATCTGTCTTTTTCTCATTCCTTTGTTGCCACCAAACTCGGGGTACCCACAGGTGATGTCGGCTCCCTACCTTCTGGTTCCCAATGTGGGGCTCATGGACTCCTTACATTCTGGTGCACCAACATGTGGGCCTCATGGATTCCCTACATTCTGGCACCTAACATGGGGCTCATGGATCCCTATGTTCTGGCACCCAATGTGTGGGGCTCATGGATTCCCTGTATTCGGGTACCCAACGTGGATCTCATGGATCCCTACATTCTGCCACTCAATGTTTGGGGTGCATGGGTCCCTACACACTTGGATCTTTTTCACGTGTCTTGTTCTGGCCAAATACAAGTGGACATCAGAAAGCCAATGGCTCCATTGATGCTGTTCATAAAGTTTAGCTTCCTGAGGTACAGAATGTGCTACCAAAAGGTGGAGAGTACATTTGGAAAAGCAAATGCAATGCAGCACAGTTCCTATGCTAAAAGATAATGTGCTTTATGCTTAAAAAATTCTTTTATTAAACACACAAACTTCTGATTATAGCTGAACTATGAGATATGGCTCTAACTATGAGATGTGGCTGAACTTTTCCCTCAAAAACTCCCTGAACTAGAAATTCTTCTGCCTTAAAAACTCATTCATATCCTGAATACAAATGAATTGTCATATTTTTCCATTTGTGTGTTTTTCTTATTATTTTAAAAACACAATCTCTTTCAACAAAACTTCTTTATAATTACTGTTTAGCACACACCCTGTGGTGATTACTAACATCTCATACTGTTGAATGAGGATGGAACCTGTGAATTGAAGAAATGAACAAAATATGGCAAAGGCAAGGGACTGTTACTGCCTTTATTGGGTTACATTATGTAAAATTCACTGTTAAGCAGATGAGTGAGATAGACTTCCATGCTGACCTCGAAGTTTTGTGCTGCCACTTGTACAAAGGCCTCTGAGAGAAACACTTGACAAACAACTATGGCCTTGAGGAGGTGAGAGTGCCTCCTACCTGTAACCAGCAAGAAAACCCCCCATACCTTCCAGGGTATAAATTATTTCAAGTACATGAATGATATAGGAAATAGATTCTTGCCAGTCAAGCCTCCAGATAAGAATGCAGCCCACTGAACATTCTTGATTGAAGCATTATGAGGGTTCAGTCTCAATAATCTTAATAACCATCAGACTGCATTGGCATAAAACACAACTAAGCTGCATCTGGACTCCTGTTTGTAGTTTATAGACTCTTGTAGAGTCTATAAGATAATAAATGTATGTTGGCTTAAGCCTCTAAGTGCGTAGTAAATCATTACAAATAAGAAAACCTAATAATGTTAATATGGATAATATTTTAAACATTATTTTTTACAATGATCTTAGCTTATTGTGTGATCCTGAATTCCTCATTACCTCCATTCCAGTTTTCCATAATTCATTGTATTTTATCAGAAAATATAAGTATTAAGCAATACCATGACCACGACTTCAAGTTAACTTAGGCTGATTAGGAAAAATATTCTAAGTATAAAATTTGAATATAAAGTATAAAAACCCCATATATTATGTAGATTTTGATATTAAAAATAAAAATATGCTTGCATAAAAGGAGAAGGACTTTGATATTGTTGATTTTCTGAATATGATTCCTTCTCTGATGTAGATACTGATCAAATGAATGGGAGAATGAGGAAGCATAGTATAAACTTAAATGGCTTCATGTTAAGAAGCTATTCTCAAGCACAAAGGGAAGGTTAAAGCTAATTTAAATTATCTTTTACTTATTATAGACTATGTAAATTTATTTAGAGATTTTCATCACCTGAACAAAGATGCATTAACTGTAACTGATTAACAATCTAATAATTATCACACCACATTATTTACTTCTTTCATGCTGTCAACTTAAACGTTTAAAGCTTCAAATTTTTTCCCCTCTGTATAGCTGGAGAATGATTTTCTATAAGTACAGATTTACTGGTTTCCCTTTAAATATAATTGCATCCCAGCGAGCTTCCTACTATCTTTCTAGGTGCCTGCTGCTGTTATGACAGTCAGTACTGGCCCTAATCTTATTGTTAATGTCAAAGACCAAGCGTGACAGCTCAAGACAAGATAGGCTCCAGTGAATGGCAGAGTAATCAGGCTGGAAAAGAACTGGCTCATCCATAAAGGATCAGACGTTGGAAGGCCACTATCAGCATGTTCACGTTTGCTTCTTTTCTAATTCTGATGGCAGCTGGATCATTTAACATTGTATCCTTATGTCAAAGATTATTTGAAATTTGTATTCTTCTAATACTCTAAACCAAACTGAATAAAAATGTTCTATATGACAGTATTATCAATATATAAAATTCAAAATATCAGGGTATTCTGTGAAAAAATGGTATTTTACAAACTGAAAAGAATATTCCTTTACCATGTCACACTTGATTATCTAAAAGGCAATATGAAACAGTTTCTGTTCAAGTTACAAAGGTATATAAGTTTTCTTTTTGTCTTTATGGTTTCTATTCTATTTGATAATGACATTTTCAAGCAATTAATTAAAATTTATATTTTATGCTCCAAAAGGCAAGTACACATTAGTCAACTTAGTGTATTGTATGTATACAATAAATTTTAAGAAAATGAGGAACATCTAAGTAGTAACATTTTACTTCTCTGAAATATATTATCTCATATATATATATATATATATGAGATTATATATATATATATATATATATATATATATATATATAGCGTTGTGTGTGTGTGCATATATATATATATATATATATATAGCGTGGAAAAAATAAGATCTATTTTTTTTTATACTTTAAGTTCTGGGGTACCTGTGCAGAGCATGAAGTTTTGTTACATAGGTATGCATGTGCCATGGTGTTTTGCTGCACACATCAACCCATCATTTGCATTAGGTATTTCTCCTAATGCTATTCGTCCCCCAGCCCCCCACCCTACAACAGAACCTGGTGTGTGATGTTCCCCTCCCTGTGTCCATGTGTATTCATTGTTCACCTCCCACTTATGAGTGAAAACATGGGATGTTTGGTTTTCTGTTCTTGTGTTAGTTTGCTGAGAATGATGGTTTCCAGATTCAGTGATGTCCCTGCAAAGGACATGAACTCATCCCTTTTTATGGCTGCATAATATTCCATGGTGTATGTGTGCTAAATTTTCTTTATCCAGCCTGTCATGGATGGGCATTTGGGCTGGTCCAAGTCTTTGCTATTGTGAACAGTGCTGCAATAAACATGTGCATGTGTCTTTATAGTAGAATGATTTATAGTCCTTTGAATATATACCCAGTAATGGTATTGCTGGGTCAAATGGTATGTCTAATTCTAGATCCTTGAAGAATTGCCATACTATCTCCCACAATGATTGAACTAATTTACACTCCCACCAACAGTGTAAAAGTGTTCATATTTCTCCACATTCTCTCCAGCATCTGTTGTTTTCTGACTTTTTAATGATCGCCATTCTAACTAGCCTGAGATGTTATCTCATTGTGGTTTTGATTTGCATTTCTCCAATGACTAGTGATGAGCTTTTTTTCATATGTTCGTTGGCTGCATAAATGTGTTCTTTTGAGACATATCTGTTCATGTCCTTCACCTACTTTTTGATGGAGTTGTTTGTTTTTTCTTGAAAATTTGTTCAAGTTACAATTTTCTCTCATTCTGTAGGTTGCCTTTTCACTCTGATGACAGCATCTTTTGCTGTGCAGAAGCTCTTTAGTTTAATTAGATCCCACTGTCAATTTTGGCTTTTGTTGCCATTGCTTTTGGTGTTTTAGTCATGAAGTCTTTGCCCATGCCTATGCCCTGGGTATTGCCTAGGTTTTCTTCTAGGGTTTTTATAATTTTAAGTTTTATGTTTAAGTCTTTAATACATCTTGAGCTAATTTTTGTATAAGGTCTAAGGAACGGGTCCAGTTTCAGTTTTCTGCATGGCTAGCCACTTTTCCCAGAACCATTTATTAAATAGGTAATCCTTTCCCCATGGCTTGTTTTTGTAAGATTTGTTAAAGATCAGATGGTTGTAGATGTGTGGCATTATTTCTGAGGCCTTTGTTCTGTTCCATTGGTCTATATATCTGTTTTGTTCCTAGTGCCATGTTGTTTTGCTTACTGTAGCTTTGTAGTATAGTTTGAAGTCAGGTAGCATGATGCCTCTAGTTTTATTCTTTTTGCTTAGGATTCTCTTGGCTGTACAGGCTCTTTTTTGGTTCCATATAAAATTATTTTTTTTTTCTAATTCTGTGAAGAAAGTCAGTAGTAGCTTGATGGGGATAGCAGTGAAACTATAAATTACTTTGGGCAGTATGGCCATTTTCATGATACTGATTCTTCCTATCCATGAACATGGAATGTTTTTGGATTTCTTTTTGTTCTCTCTTATTTCTTGAGCAGTAGTTTGTAGTTTTCCTTGAAGAGGTCCTTCACATCTTTTGTAAGTTGCATTCTTAGGTATTTTATTCTCTTTGTAGCAATTGTGAATGGGAGTTCACTCATGATTTGGCTCTCTTTTATCTATTATTGGTGTATAGGAATGCTTGTGATTTTTGCACATTGATTTTGTATCCTGAGACTTTGCTGAAGTTGCTTATCAGCTTAAGGAGATTTTGGACTGAGATATTGGGGTTTTCTAAATATACAATTATGTCATCCACAAACAGAGACAATTTGACTTCCTCTCTTCCTATTCAAATGCCCTTTATTTCTTCCTCTTGCCTCAATGCCCTGGATAGAACTTACGATACTTGGTTGAATTGGAGTGGTGAGAGAGAGCATGCTTGTCTTGTGCCAGTTTCAAAGGGAATGCTTCTAGCTCTTCCCATTCAGTTTGCTATTGACTGTGAAACCCATAGTCATAAGTATCTCTTGTTATTTTGGGATACATTCCATCAATACTTAATTTATTGAGAGTTTTTAGCATGAAAGCTGTTGAATTTTGTGAAAGGACTTTTCTGCATCAATTTAGATAATCATGTGGTTTTTGTCGTTGGTTCTGTTTATGTGATAGATTATATTAATAGATTTGCATTTGTTGGACCAGCCTTGCATCCCAGGGTTGAAGCCAACTTGATCATGGTGGATAAGCTTTTTGATGTGCTGCTGGATTTGGTTTTCCAGTATTTCATTGAGGATTCTTCTATCAATGTTCATTAGGGATATTGGTCTGAAATTTTCTTTTTTGTATGTGTTTCTGCCAGGTTTTGGTATCAGAATGATGCTAGCCTCATAGAACGAGTTAGGGAGGAGTCCTTTTTCTATTATTCTCAGTAGTTTCAGAAGGAATGGTCCCATCTCTTCTTTGTATCTCTGGTAGAATTTGGCTGTGAATCTCTCTGGTCCTAGGCTTTCTTTTGGTTGGTAGGATATTAATTACTACCTAATTTTCATAACTTGTTATTGGTCTATTCAGGGATTTAACTTCTTCCTGGGTTACTGTTGGGAGGGTGTATGTGTCCAGTAATTTATCCGTTTCTTCTAGATTTTCTAGTTTATTTGTATAGTGGTGTTTATAGTATTCTCTGATGGTATTTTTTATTACTTATCATTTTCTCTTGTGTCTATTGGATTCTTCTCTTTTCTTCTATATTGGCCTGGCTAGTGGTCTATCTATTTTTTTAATGTTTTCAAAAAAACAGCTCCTGGATTCATTTTTTTAAAGTTTTTTTTAAATGTCTCTATCTTCTTCAGTTCTACTCTGATCTTAGTTTTTGCTTGACTTCTGCTAGCTTTTGAATTTGTTTGCTCTTACTTCTCTAGTTTTTTTAATTGTGATGTTAGGATATCAATTTTAGATGTTTCCTTCTTCTGTGGGCATTAAGTGTTATAAATTTTCCTTTAAACATTGCTTTCGCTGTGTCCCAGAGACTCTGCTACATTGTGTCTTTGTTCTCATTAGTTTCAAATAATTTATTTATTTTTGCTTTAATTTTGTTATTTTCCTAGTAGTCATTCAGGAGCAGGTTGTTCAGTTTCCACATAGTTGTGCGGTTTTGAGTGAATTTCTTAATCTTGAGTTCTAATTTTATTTCACTGTGTCTGAGTGACTCTTTGTTATGATTTCCATTCTTTTGCACTTTCTGAGGAGTGTTTTACTTCCAATTATGTGGTTAACTTTAGAATAAGTGTGATGTGGTGCTGAGAAGAATGTATATTCTGTTGATTTGAGGTGGAAATTCTGTGGATGTCTGTTAGGTCTGCTTGGTCCAGACCTGACTTGAAGCCTAGATATCCTTGTTAATTTTTTGTCTCATTGTTCTGTCTAATATTGACAGCAGGGTGTTAAAGTCTCCCACTATTATTGTGTGAGAGTCTAAGTCACTAAAACTTGCTTTATGAATCTGGGTGCTTCTGTATTGGGTGCATATATACTTAGGATAGTTAGCTCTTCTTGTTGCATTGATACCTTTACCATTATGTAATGTCCCTCTTTGTCTTTTTTTATCTTTGTTGATTTAAAATCTATTTTACCAGAGACTAGGATTGCAACCCCTGCTTTTTTTTTTT
>NW_016107344.1:4753703-4764210 GCF_001604975.1 Cebus imitator
CTATTTGCTTGGTAAATCTTCCTCCATACCTTTGTTTTGAGCCTATGTGTGTCTTTGCACATCGTATGGGTCTCCTGAATACAGCACACCAATGGGTCTTGACTCTTTATCCAATTTGTCAGACTGTGTCTTTTATTTGGGGCATTTAGCTCACTTACATTTAAGGTTAATATTGTTATGTGTGAATTTGTCCTGCCATTATGATGCTAGCTGATTATTTTGCCTGTTAGTTGATGCAGTTTCTTCATAATGTCTATGGTCTTTACAATTTGGTATGTTTTTGCAGTGGCTGATACCATTTTTTCCTTTCCATATTTAGTGCTTCCTTTAGGAGCAGGCCTGGTAGTGACAAAATCTCTCTGCATTTTCTTGTCTGTCAATAATTTTATTTCTTCTTCACTTATGAAGCTTAGTTTGACTAGATATAAAACTTGAGTTGAAAATTCTTTATTTTTTTTTTATTTAAGAAGGTAGAACATTGGCTCCCACTCTCTATTGGCTTGTAGACTTTCTGCAGAGAGATCTACTGTTAGTCTGATGGGTTCCTCTTTGTCAGTAACCCAACCTTTTCCTCTGGCTGCCCTTAATATTTTTTTTTCTTTATTTCATCCTTGTTGAATATGACAATTTTGTATCTTGGGGTAGCTCTTCTCAGTAAATACCTTTGTGGTGTTCTCTGTATTTCCTGAATTTGAGCATTTGCCTGTCTTGCTAGGCTGGGGAAGTTCTCCTGGATAGTATCCCGAAGAGTGTTTTCCAACTTGGTTCCATTTTCCCCATCACTTTTAGGTACACCAGTCAAACGTAGGTTTGGTCTTTTCACATTGTCACATATTTCTTGGAGGCTTTGTTCAATCCTTTTGAATCTTTTTTCTCTAATCTTGTCTTCATGCTTTGTTTCATTAAGTTGATCTTAAATCTCTGATTCCATTTGATTGATTCAGCTATTGATACTTGCGAATGCTTCATGAAGTTCTCCTGCTGTGTTTTTCAGCTCCATCAGGTCATTTATGTTCTTCCGTAAACTGGTTATTTTAGTTAGAAATTCCTTTAACTTTCTTTCAAGATTCTTAGCTTCCTTGCATTGGATTAGAATATGCTCCATTAGCTCGGAAAATTTTGTCATCACCCACCTTCTGAAGCCTACTTCTGTCAATTTGTCTAATTCTCCATTCAGTTTTGTTCCCTTGATGGTGAGGAATTGTGATCTTTTTGGAGGAGAAGAGGAGTTCTGGTTTTTGTAATTTTCAGCCTTTTTGCCCTGATTTTTCCTTATCTTCATGGATATATCTACCTTGGGTCTTTGATATTGGTGACCTTTGAATGGGGTTTTTGTGTGGGTGTCCTTTTTGTTGATGTTGATGCTATTCATTTCTTTTCGTTAGTTTTGCTTCTACAGTCAGGCCCCTTTGTAGCAGATATCCTGGATTTTGCTGGAGGTCCACTCCAGACCTTGTTTGCCTGGGTATCACCAGCAGAGGCTGCAGAACAGCAAAGATTGCTGCTTGTTCCTTCCTCTGGAAGCTTTGTCCCTGAGGGACACCTCCAGACCCTATTTGCCTGGATCTGAGAGTTTTTGTCATCCCCTTCTGGGAGATGTCTCCCAATCACAAGGCACGGGGGCTAGGGATCTACTTGAGGAGGTTGTCTGTTCCTTAGCAGAACTCGAGTACTGTACTGGGAGATCTGCTGCTCTCTTCAGAGACTGCAGGCAGGAATGTTTCAGTCTGCTGAAGCTGTGCCCACAGCCGTTCCTTCACTCAGGTGCTCTGCCCGAGGGAGATGGGAGTTTTATCTTTAAGCCACTTACCGGTGCTGCAGCCTTTCTTTCAGAGATGCCCTGCCCAGAAAGGAGCAATCTAGAGGGTGATATATATATATATATATATATATATATATATATATATATATATATTTTTTTTTTTTTTAACCTGAAGAGTGTTCTGCTCACTCTCCTTTCTGCTCTGTGTTAACATTACATGTCTTTGATTTAAATTTTTATTTTATTTTATTGCATTTTAGGTTTTGGGGTACATGTGAAGAACATGCAAGATTGTTGCATAGGTTCACACGTGGCACTGTGATTTGCTGCCTTCCTCCCCGTCACCTACATCTGGCATCTCTCCCCTTGCTATCTCTCCCCAACTCCCCACCTCTCATTGTCCCTCCCCTGTTTCCCCCCAACAGACCCCAGTGTGTAGTGCTCCCTCCCTGTGTCCATGTGTTCTCATTGTTCAACAATTGCCTGTGAGTGAGAACATGCGGTGTTTGATCTTCTGCTTTTCTGTCAGTTTGCTGAGAATGATGGTTTCCAGGTTCATCTATGTCCCTACAAAGGGCACAAACTCATTGTTTTTGATGGCTGCATAATATTCCATGGTGTATATGTGCCACATTTTCCCTGTCCAGTCTATCATCGATGGGCATTTGGGTTGGTTCCAGGCCTTTGCTATTGTAAACAGTGCTGCAATGAACATTCGTGTGCACGTGTCCTTATAGTAGAATGATTTGTAATCCTTTGGATATATACCCAGTAACGGGATTGCTGGGTCAAATGGAATTTCTATTTCCAGGTTCTTGAGGAATCGCCACACTGTCTTCCACAATGTTTGAGCTAATTTACACTCCCACCAACAGTGTAAAAGTGTTCCTATTTCTCCACATCCTCTCCCGCATCTGTTGTCTCCAGATTTTTTAATGATCGCCATTCTAACTGGTGTGAGATGGTCTCTCAATGTAGTTTTGATTTGCATTTCTCTGATGACCAGTGATAATGAGCATTTTTTCATATGTTTGTTGGCCTCATGTATGCCTTCTTTTGTAAAGTATCTGTTCATATCCATTGCCCCCTTTTGAATGGGCTTGTTTGTTTTTTTCTTGTAAATCTGTTTTAGTTCTTTGTAAATTCTGGATGTCAGCACTTTGTCAGATGGGTAAACTGCAAAAATTTTTTCCCATTCTGTTGGTTGCCGTTTCCCTCTAATGACAGTTTCTTTTGCCGTGCAGAAGCTGTGGAGTTTGGTTAGGTCCCATTTGTCTGTTTTGGCTTTGTTGCCAATGCTTTTGGTGTTTTGGTCATGAAGTCCTTGCCTACACCTATGTCCTAAAAGGTTTTGCCTAGATTTTCTTCTAGGGTGATATATCTTTTTAAATGTATAACAGCATTTAAATTTCTTAGAAAATACATATGCCATTCAAATAATTGTATTGTGTGTTTCTAAGTTTCTTATACTTTTTTGAAAAATGTATCATACCTGATTTCAAGAAATTTTACAGTATGTATATATAGATACATATGTATATGTTAAAACAAATTTGCCACAAATACTTTATAATATTTAGCATCACATAAATTTATCAGGAAAAGAAAAACATGAATAACCCTCCAGTTACTTAAGAGCTCAAATTAATTCCCTAAGGGATATTATATAAATATATGATACATATAATAATATAAAAATACTATTAAAAAGAATGTTAATTGTTCCCTTTAGATGATATACAGAAAAAGATGTTCTCTTTTTAGTAAACTTTTTATAGATTTTAAAAGTACCTGAGGATGTATTCAGTATTTGAGGGATATGTAGCTAGTAAAAAAAAATACAACAGAAAATGACTGTCGTCTTTTAAATTTTAAGACAATAAGCTTATTATAGTTTTGCTGATACACATTTTGATGTTTATAATAATCAAATCACAATTTTTAATAATATTAATTTTCCATAACTGCCTGCTGAGCTAGTGAAGCAATATTGGTTTATATTAAAACACATATGTATTAATATACTGATTTTTTAATAAATTTTATATTTTTATATTTATTTAACTTTATTCCTCAAAGTAACCACCAATTCTAGATATTTTACCATTATGTAAAACCTCGATTTGAAATACAGATTTATTTTAAGTTGTATTTTATAATTATTGACTATAATCAACAGTAATAAATATTTCAGCCAATATACCTGTAAGAGTTAGGTTTTTTATTGATTTTTAAAGGGACTGTGTTATTGGCAGAGAATGGAGAGGGCTAGCTGTCTTCTTCCAACAAAAACATTAACTCTGTCATGGAGTTGGGGCAGGTCTCACCCTCAGGACCTAATTACATCTTAAAGTCTCACCTCCTAATATCATCCTTTTCGGGGTTAAACTGTCAATATAGAAATTTTGGGGAGGACACAAATATTCAGTCCATAAGATCCAGTATGTGTACATTTGCAAAAGCCAGTGTAGTGATTAGTGGAAAATTATTGAATGAACTAGTCATTTTTCTGCCATTGTCCCTCAGCTCACTTCTGTCACCAACAGAAGCAATGATGGATTAATTTTGTATACAGAAAAATAATGAAACCTCAATATCCTGCATAACTCTCATCTTTCTGCTTTTCTTCATCAGTTTTCCATGAAGTGGGAAGCAATTAATATTTCCAGCAGGGACCCTCATCCAATGTGAGAATAGGAGCTGGCATGCAAATCCTGCTGAAGGGCCATCACAACCTTTGTACTTCAGACAGTCTGGACCACATTCAGAAGGTTCAGGAGACTTGGGTCACAATGGTCCATAGCAGTAGCCTCCCAAGCAAAACATATTCCTACAGCTCTTCCATTTTCCCTGTCTCACACTTGCACCCTTCCTGCTTCCTCGGATGACCTCCAAATAATCTACCTATACCCAACTTCTTCCATAGACTTTGCCTTCAGTCACTGAAATATACAAATATAAAGGTTCTTTCTTTCTTTATGTAAATTATACAAGAACAACAGTGACTAAATATGTTCAAGAATGAGGTACAATATAATTCTGATATTTCCCTAGCCCTCATCTTCCCAAAACACTCTATTTGTCAACACTTGATAGGGGTGAGAAACCCTTCAGACCTTTAAGAAGTTTATATTGCACTTTCAATGTGTATTGATATAAATTCTTGGCCTTTGATTTCTTTTTCTGGGAAGTCTGACTACATATCTGTTTGCCTACCACACTGCAGGTACCCAGAAAACAAAATCAAAACATTTTTGAAAAGCTGCAGTCTCCTGATTATTGATTCTGAGTGTGAATTGAAGGCTAATTTGCCAGGTGCACCATCTCCATTAGTAGCCATCTCAGTCTTTACATCTGCTTGAAGTGCATTCTTTCAGTCTGAGAAAAACTGGGCTTCCCCTCAGAGGGGGCATAGAAGGTGGAAACAGACATGAATTTCTAAAATGTGAAGCAGGTTATTTTAACTCTAGTAAATTAGATTCAATAGAAATCATTTATATAATTTAAAGTTTCTTGCTCAAGTAGCATATTTAAGTAAATAAAAAGATTATGGGAAATTTGTCCAGATTGGGACCTGAGATTGGCCACTTCTCACAGTTTCTTAGGTTGTGTGTATTATGATTTCAGGGTTTGTCATTCATGTTGTACTATTTAAAATAGAGCCCATATTGTAATCATTTTTTCTGCACACAATAGTAACCAAGAGTTCATTACATCTTTGTGTGAATGTGAAACATTGATGCCAGATGTGCATCATTTGTAAACCCACTGTCTAAACCATGTGGTTTATAAATCCTATTTACCTCCCAATGTCTCATCTCCATAGGTTAGAGAGAAACTTTGTCAAATTCAGTCTTTAATGGAGCAAGAGAAAATTGGAATTGTGTTTTCACAAAGACCATGCATTCAGCCTTGGAAAAAGTAGTAAATAGACCAGAATAATTACTCTGTCTTTTGTAAGGCAAACTAAGCTGTTCTCCAAAATTCTTTGATGTAAACTGGGGGATAATCTCTCTGAAGTCATCCCTGAGCCAGCTTCTGAGCTCTATCGGCTCTAAGATTTAACAGCATTTCAAAGATTCACATCTGTGGCAGAGGACTAAAGGTAATAGGATAATATCTCAATATTGAATGGCATTGCATGCACTAGATATGTCAAATACTTAGATTATTCTCTGAATTTTAGTTTTATTAAATTTCTATCACTTTACAATTAAAAAATATACAGTTGTGGCCTGGCTCAGGGAAAGAGGCCTTCTTAAGTTTTGATAAGCATTGAACTGTAGATTGATGCATCTTTGTATGTAAAGTTAGAAAGAATTATATATTACATTTCAGTTAGTTTTTCAGTTTTTCAGTGGATTTGTTTGCTATTCTTAGACCTGAGGGGATCAGGTGGTTACATTATTAATTATTTTCTATTAATAGTACATCATCAGAAATACATCTTTAAAAAACTGAAGTAATTCTGGTGAAGCATATGTATCATTACAGATCATATATATATATATATATATACACACATACACACATATGTGCACATATATACAGGTATATATATATTAATAATTACTTTTTGTAATTGTTAGGATTTTCTCTATATAAGGATCAGATAGTCTTTAAAAGGATAATGTTACTTGTTCCTTTCTAATTCAGATGTCTAGTATTTATTTTCTTGTCTAAATTGTGGCTAGGTCACTCATTATTATGTTGAGTAGAAGTGGTGAGAGTTGGTAGCCTTGTGTATTTTAGAGGAAAATTTTTCCGATTTTCATTGAGTATGATATAGTTATGAACTTACTATATACAGTCTATGTTATGTTAAATTGTATTCCTTTTATTTCAGTGTACATATTGAGAATTTTTATCATGAAAGAGTGTTGAATATTTTGAAATGCTTTTTCTGTATCTTGAGACAATCATGTCAATTTTACCTTTTATTAAATATACATATGCACATTTAATATGAACTATTCTTGCAATCAAGAATGACAGAGAAATGGAGAGAGTATCTTAATACGTTTCTGTATATAGAGAGTAGCTAGATGAAAGCTGGTATCTCCTACTCCCCTATCTTGGTCTCAGAGTAAAATTTACATGTATTTTTCTCTACCACCGTATATTATAACTTGTGTATAATGTATTATGTATAAACTCATAGAGAGATAATAATGGTATTCAATGAAAAATCACTGGATAATTGTCAAAAATACAAAGCATTGTTAGAACAAGCTACCCAATACGAATTGCCAAACATAACAACCTAAATAAGTATTTCCTAATTTAATAAAAATAAAGAGCCAGAAAATGAATAAACCAGTTGAATGTACAACAGGAGCTTCAGATTTAGCTACTCATCATATGTATGAATATTATTACAAAAATTCATTCTTACATTCATATGAATTATTATTTATTTTAAATTATAAGTATTTTCTTTTAAGCATAAAGATTACTATTTTTATGATGTCACTTAAAGTTGATGGCCCACATGTATGGTAAAACCAATTAAATAATATATTAATTCCAATAGCTTAAGACAAAAATGCTTTCCAATAGTAAAAGTAGATGATGTGAAACTGCTTGACACTGTCAGTGATAATTTTTTTTATTCTTTTGAAGTGATTAATAGTATGGTTCTGATAGTAAGCTGATATATACGCCCTTGGGGAAAAAAAACTTTCCTTGATTTTGATTTTCATGTATCTCCCTCTCAGAAAATAGCTATTTTTAAAGATTTTTTAAGCTCCATTTAACCAGGCTTTATAATAATATTTGAGCAAATTTTATACTGGACCACTTTCTAACACTGTGCAAAAATCTTTTCTCATTCTGCTCAGCAAAAATTGAAAAGTTTCAGAAAATTTATTTTTGGTCTTATGAAAAGTATTTCTTTTTTAAATTCTCTATTTTACTGCCTTGTTCCATATAAGAGGATTACGGTTATACAAGTCCTTATTTCTCCTGGAGGAGAGAGAGAGAGAAGAGAAAAGGGGAGGGCAGGGAAGAGGAGGGAACCAACCAGAAACGAGGGAAGGAGAGGGAAGGGGGGAGGAGGGAAGGAGAGGGAAGGGGGGAGGAGGGAAGGAGAGGGAAGGGGGGAGGAGGGCAGAGGAGTGAAGAGGAGGGAAGGGGGGAGGGGAGGGGAGAGGAGGACAGGGGAATGAAGAGGAGGGGAGAGGAGTTCTACCTGGTCAAGAGGGTAATTAAAAGAACCTCACAAAAACAAGCAATGGGGAAAGGATTTCCTGTTCAATAAATGGTGTTAGGACAACTGGCTAGCTATATACAGAAAACTGAAACTGGATCTCTTCATTACACCTTATACAAAAATTAACTCCAGATGGATTAAAGGCTTAAATTTAAAATCTAAAACCATAAAAACCCTAGAAGAAAACCTAGACAATACCATTCAGGACATAGGCAAAACACTAAAAACAATGGCAACAAAAGCCAAAATTGATAAATGGGAGCTAAGTAAACTAAAGAGCTTCTGTACAGCAAAAGAAACTGTCATCAGAGTGAACAGAGAATTTACAGAATGGGAGAAAATTTTTGTAATCTATCCATCTGACAAAAAGCTAATACCTAGTATCTACAAAGAACGTAAACAAATTTACAAAAATAAAACAACCCCGTCGAAATGTGCCTGAAGGATATGAACAGACACTTCTCAAAGGAACATATTTATGCAGCCAGTGAACATGAGAAAAAATTCATCATCACTGGTCATTAGGGAAATGCAAATCAAAACCTCTGTGAAATACCATCTCAGGCCAGTTAGAATGGCAATTATTAAAAAGTCAGAAAACAAGAGATCCTAGAGAGGCTATGGAGAGTTAGGAATGCTTTTACACTGTTGGTAGGAGTGTAAATTAGTTCAGCCATTGTGGAAGACAGTGTGGTGATTCCTCAAGGATCTACAATTAGAAATACTATTTGACCCAGCAATCCTATTACTGGGTATATACCCAAAGGATTATAAATCATTGTACTGTAAACACACATGTACACATATGTTTATTGCAGCACCATTTACAATATCAGAGACATGAAACCAACCCAAATGCCCATCAATGACAGACTGGATAAATTTGGCACATATACACCATGGAATACTATGTAGCCATAAAAATTAATGAACTCATGTCCTTTTGCAGGAACATCACTGAAGCTAGAAACCATCATTCTCAGCAAACTAACACAGAAACAGAAAACCAAACGCCTCATGTTCTCACTCATAAATAGGAGTTGAACAATGAGAAGACATGGACACAGGGAGGGGAACATCACATGCCAGGGCCTGATAGAGGGTGGGGGCTAGGAAAGGGATAGCATTAGGACAAATACCTAATGTACTGAGGGCTTAAAATCTATATGAAGGGCCGATCACCATGGCACATGTATACCTATGAAACAAACCTGCATATTCTGTACACGTATCCCAGAACTTAGTATATAATTAAAAAAAAAAAAAAGCTTCATTACTCATTTATCATGTTAAACAAATTCTACCTTATCTCACACCCTTGAATCTCAAATCTCTCTTCATGTTTTATTCATCCTAGATGTTCTCATCTTAATTCAAAATTATCTTGCTTCTGTTTTTTTTCTCTTTATTATATGAAACACTTAAATTAAGCAGTTGGAAATAATTATGTCTAAAGTAGTACCCTAATTTAGTTAAAACTTACATGATTAAAATTATTCATTTAGAAATAAGCCCTCTCAAATCACATTCCATAAAATAAAGTAAGTCCATCTAATAATGTTTTTGAGAAATGTAACATGACTGGACAATTTTTTTTGCACCAACATGCTGGCAATATATTAAATATATATAGTGATACTCTTAATAGCCATATTCAAAGGCATTATTATATTGATTGTTCTCATGTATATTACAGAAAAAGAGATTGAACTATAAAATCTATGTTTAGATTCATCATATACAAATAAAACAAATAAAATAAGTGCAATCAGAAATTTCAGGAAAGATTTGGTTAACAAAATCCATGGTTTTCTTCTTCCTCGGCCCACAGCTTGTCTTTTTTCCAAGCATTGTATTTTGCTGTTTCTCTGTGACTGCATCTGAGCCCATCACAGGCAGTATGCTGGCGTGCAGGTGGGTACTGGCATAACCAAATACAAATTTGGGTACTACTTTAGTCACAATTATTTCCAAGTGCCTAATTTAAGTGTTTCATATAATAAAGAGAAAAAACAGAAGCAGGGTATTTGCCAAGTTTATCGTGGCCCATGGGTATATCTCACAAGCTCTCTTCTACGCTTTTTCACCTTCTGATGGTTACTTAGCTTTTTGCAGGGCAACTTTGGTATTTTAATGACTTCAGAGTCATCTCACTTTTCCTGGGCAGGAAAACCATCGTTAGAATATTAATAGATTTATAAATAAACACATTTATGTTAGGCCACAAATAGACAGGTATTAATTTATAATAGCAGATAGTATAACTCAATTAATGTATTGAATCCATGGAATATGAAATAATAGTGAACAGACAAATGGATTTTCAAGTGTATCATTCTTACAAATAACTCAGATAAAATTTTAATTTTCAGGCAACTAAATCACTAAAAATTTTGACAACATATTCTTACCTTCTCTTGATTGTTGAAAGGTAACTTAAAATTATAACTAATCTGACTTTTTATCCTCATGTAATAAATAAGCTTTAGGGAATATGGGCAATACTAAATCATGTTTTTTTTTTTTTTTTTTTT
>NW_016107344.1:4769980-4783864 GCF_001604975.1 Cebus imitator
ATTTCCTAGTCTGTGGGCAATAAAAACACGGCGTCCACTCACCCTCTGCGCTTTCACTGGGAGCTGCAATCCTGAGCTGTTCCTAAACGGCCATCTTGGATCTGAAGCCATCATGTTTTTGTTTTAAATGACTTAGGTCATTAGTAAAAAGCTCCTTTCTTCAAAAAAATATTTTACATTTTTCTTATCTCCCAATTTACCATAACACAATCATCTACAATGTATGATGGCAAACCCTGAAAGAGAAGAATTATAATGATGAGAAGCAGATAAATACACTTGTAAGTACATTGCAGCCATTCTGAGTGGAGATTGTTTTCCTGTGGTGACTTATGATAATACAAACCATAAATCCAGAAAGATATTTTGCTACCATTTGAGGATACATCCCTTCACTTTGTCCAGATGAATACCAAAAATTGTTATATATAAAATAGGGGACTCAAACTTATTCTGAGAAAGTAAAAGAGATTAGCTTACCGCAGTGGGATTTTGTTTAATTGTCTGTAAAGGTAAACATTTACTTAATCCAAGAGCACTGGGTCTGTGAACTTCTGGTGCTTATTTAGGTTTGAAGGGAGCCTGGAAGGCTCAGATCTTAACACTTGGAACCTAAAGGTTCCTAAAATTTTCAAATAAAACATATACATGAAGCAAAAATATGACATAAATATATTCTCATAAATATATTAATATATTCATGTGAATATAAATAATTATTTTGGGGGCTGATATGAGCTTACTAAAATTCCTAGATTGAATTTCTATCTTCCTAACTTCTGAGTTTGAATTAGTCACTAATTTCTCTCATTTTACTCAATCAAAACAAGGTGATAAAAGTTACCTTATAGGTTTATTGTTATAATTCAATGGATAGAACAATTTTCTGCTCATAGAAACTGTTCAGTAAGTAACTTACCAACATGCTGTTTATTACCAATAGTCATAATGGTAATTATAGTACAGTAGTATTAGTAATTGTCTTAAGGTACTTTTTCTATTTGTTTGGCCATGTATGTATCTGAAAAACATGCTTCTTAGATTAATTACAAAATTCTACTCATTTCATGAGATATCCACGTCTTAAACTTTTTAAAGAGACACAGGCTTAGTATTTATGAAAACAGATTTTAGCGAACTGAATTCTAATAGGTTAGTGCCAAATAGCAGATCAGCAGATAGTGCAACTTTATAGTTGTCATTAATTATATCCAGGAAATAATATTATTTTTTTATCTTAAAGATTTATCAAATTGTAATTTTGGAAACTTGGATAAGCTTAAATATTTAAAACAAATTAATGAAGTAAAAGCAGTAGTCTTGTTTTCAATACTAGTTAATTTTGCTATTCAACTCAATAACATTTAAGATGTTGAATACTGAGAAAAAATATGCCATATAGAGATGTTGGTCTGATTTTTCCAAAGATTTAATTAGTACAAACTCTGTATATTATACAACTAGCATTTTTAAAGAATTTAAAGTACATTGAAATCGATTACAAAAATGTATCATCTATGCATATTAAGAAAACAAGTTATAGTGCCCTGTGTTAAATATCAAATAAAAAGAAATCCTGAGAACTAAAATTTACTAATAATTACACTTTAGAATTTTTTAAAAATAATTTCAACCTTTATTATAGGGTATGTATGCAAGCTTGTTAGATGGGTATGTTACATGATGCTAAGGTTTAGGATACAAATTATCTCCTGACCCAGATAGTAAGCATAGTAACCAATAGTTGGTTTTTCAGCCTACAACCCCCTCCATCCATCTGCCATCTAGCAGGCTTCAGTTATTTTTCCTGATCTTCTTCCTCTTCCCAGCCTCCGAAAGGCCTCACTGTGTGTTGTTCTTCTCTTTGTGTCTATGTGTTTTCAATATTTAACTCCCACTTATGAGAACCAAAGTGGAGTTTGGTTTTCTGTTCTTGCTTAGGACAATGACCTTCATCTCTGTCCCTGTTGCCTCAAAGACAAGAGTTTCACTCCTTTTTATGCCTAAGTAGTAGTCCATGGTGTTTATGTACCATATGTTCTTTATCCAGTCCACTCTTGATGAACAGCTAGGTTGACTATATGTCTTTGCTATTATGAACAGTGCTGCAATGAACAATGAGTGCATGTGTCTCTTTGATACAATGAAATATTTTCCTTTTGTACATAACCAGTAGTGAGATTGCTGGGTCCAATGTTTGTTCTATTTTTCATTCTATGAGAACTCCCCAAACGGCTTTGCACCTTCACTGAAGTAATTTACATTCCCACCAACAATGTATCACAAGCATTCCCTTTACTCTGCAGCCTCTCCACCCTGTTATTTTTTGACTTTTTAATAATCACCATTATGATTGGTGTAAGGTGATATCTCATTGTAGTTTTGATTTGCATTTCTCTGATAACTAGACATCTTTAGCATTCTTTCATATGTTTGTTGGTCGCTTGTTTATCTTCTTTTAAGAAATGTCTGTTCATGTACTTTGACCATTTTTCATTGGATTATTTGATTTTTGCTTGTTGATTGTTTAGGATCTTTGTAGATTTTGAATATTAGACCTTTGTCAGATGCATAGTTTGTGAATATATTTTCTAATACTGTAGTCAGTCTGTTTATTCTGTTGGTAATTTCTTTTGCTGTGTAGAAATTCTTTAGTTTAATTAGGTCCCACATGTCAATTTTTGTTTTTGTTACAGTTGTCTTTGGGACTTAGCCATAAGTTCTCTGCCAAAACAGATGTTGAGAATTATATTTTTTTAGGTTTCCTTGTAGGAATTTTGCACTTTGAGATTTTACATTTAAACCTTTTATCTATTTCAGGTTAATTTTTGTATAATGTGAGAGATAGGGGACCAGATTCATTCTTCCTCATGTGGCTAGCCTTTATCACAGAACCATTTCTTGAGTGAGATGTCCTTTCCACATTGCTGTTTTTCCTCAGCTTTGTTGAAGATCAGATGGTTGTAGATCCATTTTGTTCCATTGGTCTTTATGCCTGTTTTGTATCAGCACCATGCTATTTCAGTTACTATGACCTTATAGTGTAATTTGAAATCAGACAATGTGATGCCTCAGGGCTTGTTCTTCTTACTGAAAACTGCTTTGGTTATTTGGGATCTTTTTTGGTTGCAAATGAATTAGTAAGTAGATTTGTCTTGTTCAATGAAAAATGCCTTTGGTATTTTGATAGAGTCAATCATTGAATTTGTAAATTTGGGGGCAGTGTGGCCATATTAAAAATATTGATTCCTCCTATCCATGATCATGAAATTATTTATATATTCATGTGTGTTTTCTCAGATTTATTTCAGTAGTGTTTATAGAGCTCCTTGTGGAGATGTTTTTACTTCTTTGGTTAGATGAATCCCTACACATTTTATTTTTTTTGTGGCCATTGTAAATGAAATTTTGTTGCTGATTTGGTTCCCAGCTAGAATGTTATTGGTGTATATTAATGTGACCAATTTTTGTACATTGATTTTGTATCCTGAAACTTCACTAAATTTATCAATTCCAGGAGTCTTTTGGCAGAGTCTTTAGTGTTTTCTATTTATACAATCAAATCATCAGCAGAGAGATAGTTTGATTTCTTCTTTTCCTATTCTGATGCCTTTGAATCCTCTTCCTTGCCTGATTTCTCTGGCCAGAACCTCTAGTATTATGTTGAGTAGGAGTGGTGTAAATGGCTATGCTTATCTTGTTTTGGCTGTCAAGGGAATGTTTCCAACTTTTCCCCTTCAGTACGAGGTTGGCTGTGGATTTGTCATACATGGATACATGGCTTTTATTACTTTGAAGCATGTTTTTTCAATGCCTAGTGTTTTGTGGGTTTCTATCATGAAGGTGTCTTGGACTTGATCACAAATTTTTCTGCATATATTGAGATGATTATATATTTTATTTTTAAATTCTGTTATGTGGTAAATCACATTTATTAATTTGCATATGTTGATTGAATCCTCCATTATAGGAATAAAATATACTTTTTGATTTGCTGTTGGATTTGATTTGCTAGTATTTTATTTAGGACTTCTGTTTCTGTGTTCATCAGCAATATTGTCCTGTAGTTTTCATTGTTGGTCCTGTCTCTGCTAGAATTTGTTATTGGGATGATGCTAGCTTCATATAATTATGATTAGGGAGGAACCTCTCCTTCTCAATTTTTTGGAGTAGTTGCAGTAGAATTGGTATCAGTTCTTCCTTGTATATGTGATATAATCTGGCTGTGGATCCATCTGATCCAGGGCATTTTGGGGTTGGTAGGGTTTTTTTTGTTGTTATTGCTGTTTTGTTTTCTGTTTTTTGTTTTTATACTGATTCAAATTCTAAACTTGTTATTGGTCTGTTCAGGTTTTCACTTTCTTCCTGCTTCAATTTTGAGACGTTGTGTCTTTCTAGAAATTTACCCATTTTCTCTAGATTTCCTAATTTATGTTGTAATAGCCTTTGAGAATCTTTTGTGTTTCTGGGAATTGGTTGTAATCTCATCATTGTAAATTCTGATTGTACTTATTTGGATCTTCTGGCTTTTTTCCCCCCTTTGTTAATCTGGCTAGCAGTCTATCAATCTTGTTTATTCTTTCAAAGAACCAATATTTGAATGTATTGATCTTTTGTATAAACATTTTAGTCTTCATTTTATTCTTCTCTAATTTTAGTTATTTATTTTCTTCTACTTTGGTGTTGTATTCTTTTTTTAATTCCTATAGGCTCAATGTTAGATTATTAATTTGAGATTTTTCTTAACCTTTTGATGAAGGCAGTTAACACCATAAACTTACATCTTAACACTACTAAGCTAAGCTATATCTTAAAGATTTTGGTAAGATGTTTTTCTATTTTTATTACTTTCAAAGAAGTTTTTTTATTTCTGCCTAAATTTTTTTGTTCATCCAAGAGGTATTCAGAACAAGTTGTTTAATTTCCACGTTTCTGTATCTTTTTAGATATCTTCTTGGTATTATTTCATTTTTATTGTAATTTTGGTGCAAAAGTGTGCTTAGTATCGTTTTTAGAAATTGATTTAGACTTGCTTTGTTGCTGAGCATGTGGTCAATCTTAGATTATGTTCTCTGTAAGGATGAGAAGAATGAATATTCTTTGGTTGTTAGGTGGAGTGTCCTAGGTTTAACTGGTCAAGTGTCTATTAGGTGTAATTGGTCAAGTGTCAAATTTAAGCACAAAAATCCTTTGTTAGTTTTCTGCCTTGATGGTCTACTGCTGTCAGCAGGATGGTGAAGTCCCCTACCATTATTTATGGCTGTCTAAATCTTTTCCTAGGTCAAGATGAAGTTGTTTTAAAAATCTAGATCTTTCCATCTTGGGTGCATACATATTTAGGATAGTTAAGTCTTGTTAAATTCAACAGGCTATTGTTATGTAATGTTCCTCTTTGTACTTTTGTCCTGGTGTTGGTGTATAGTCTGTTTCATCTGATATAAGAAAATCAATTGCTCCTCTTTCCTTTTTCCATTTAAATAGCAGATCCTTGTCCATCCCTTTACTTTGAGCCTATAGGTATCATTATATGTGAGATGTAGCTTTTAAAGACAGCAAATGAGTCTTGTCTTTTTATCCAGTTGCCAATATATGCCTCTTCATTGGAGCATTTAGACCGTTTACATTCAGGGTTAGTATCAGTATAGGAGATTTTGATCCTGTCATCATGTTGTTGGCTGTTTCTTTTGTAGACTTGAGTGTGTAATTTAATTGCTTAGATGATATAATTGCTTTATATCGTCTGCAGGCTATGTGCTTTACTGTTTTTGTGATGGCAGGTTTTAATGTTTACTTCCATATTTAATACTCCCTTAAGAATTTCTTCTAAGGCTGGTCAGGTGGTAACCGATTATGCTCTTAATGCTTGCTTGTTTAAGAAGCTTATTTTGGCAGGATATAAAATTTCTGGTTGAAATTTGTTTTTTCTTTAAGAATCATGAAAATACAATTTTTTAAATGCAGAAAATAGTACTCTAATTTCTTTTTGTTTGTAAAGTTTCTGCTGAAAGCTCTGCCACTAGCCTGCTGGGGATCCCTTTCTAGGTGACCTGGCGTTTCCCTCTAGAAGTCTTAAAATTTGATCTTTTTTCTTTTCTGTTGATGTTGGTGAATCTTGCCATTATGTTCCTGTATTTTGTATAGAGGTTTTTGGATTTCTTTAATTTTGATGTTCTCCTCTCTAGCAATATTGGGGAAATTTTCATAAACTATATACTTAAATATGTTTTTAGAGTTGCTCACTCTCGCACTCTCTCAGGAATGCCAAAGAATCACATATATTGGCTCTTTACATAATTCCATATTTCTCAGAGGTTTTCTTCATTTTTAACAATCTCTTAAATTTGTTTTTATGTAACTGAGGTGATTCAGTGTTCTGGTCTTCAAGCCCTGAAATTCTTTTCTCAGCTTAATCTATTCTGCTTTTAATGCCTTCAATTGTTTTATAAAGTTATTGAAGTGAATTCTTCAGTTCCAGAAATTCAGTTTGCTTCTTTCTTAAAATGTCCATTTCATCCTTTAGCTCATGGATGGTGTCACTGTATTCTCTGGATTCCTTGGATTAGGTTTAGCCTTTATGCTGGATCTTCATGCGCTTCTTTGCCATCCAGATTGTTCCTTGCCTATAAGCCCAAGATGGTATATCTCACCCATCTAGGAGCAGTATGGATAGGTCGAGACTCCCTATCAATCATATGGATCTTCCTAGGGGAACACAGAACTTTACCAACCCACAAAGTTCAGGCATAGATGGCCATGCTGTGTTGGCATACCCAACTAAGATGTACTGCCTGGTAATGAGGAGCAGGGGTGGATGGAGTCACCCAGTGCACCCTTTGGGTGTCTCCAAAGGGAACACAGAGCTACACTCATCTGAAGAGACTGGGGAAACCTAAAGCTGAACCTACCTGCAGAGTTCAGGCAGAAGCCAGCTTGTTGTGCTGGAGGCAAGCAGCCATGACCACCTGGCTATGAGCAGCAGAGATGAGTGGAGTTACCTGCTCTGCAAGCACCGTGTTTCCCATGGGAACATGGAGCTGTGTCTCCATCAGAGTTCAAGCAGAAGTAAGGCTATTGTACTAGAATCTGGTGCCAAGCCTTATCTGGCAAAGAAGTGTGGAACAATCTTACTGCTCCTGGACATCATCACTGTGGCCTCTATTGAGGTTATAGCATCTGTCGTTAGGTTATCTGGGGTCCAAGACCTGTGGACATCCCTATGGACTTGAGTGTTTTCTCTGCAAAAACTCTGAGTACCTCTCTGTATCATTCTAAGGCCTGAGGGGATGAGGAGGATTCCCCTGTTCCTAGAATTGCACAGGTTCCTGTGGGAAGTGAGGATATCCTGAGGGGTGTCACTAGTTCACTCTTTTCCTATGTTGGGGAGCTTCGTCTTCCTCCATAATGATCCCAGATGAGGTGATGCCAAGCTTCACTCTCCTCTGGTTTCTGTGTCCTTTCATTCCCTTGATGGATCCTGATATGGTTTCTTAGACAATTAGCATGCAGTTCAGTGTTTAGCCACCACTTTGTTTCCTCTTTGTAAGAACAGCACACACTAGCTACTTCTAGTCCACCACCTTGACTGGAAACTTTGGAAGGTTTTGAGATATAAATAATAATTTCACATGTGTAATTGCAAAATGACAAAAATATCTGTGTTGATATTCATTTCCAGCTTCATTAATCTATTTTGTGGGCTTTAATATTCTTCTGTGTTCCAAGCCTAAGAATTTATAGTATGGAGCAATAATGCATAAGAATATTTTCCTCCTCACATATAGCTTTCCAGACATTATAAACCCCTAAATTATGTTAGACATGAAAGGTAATGGCAAAGACACACTCAGGCCTCATTTTATCCAAAGAAAGTAAAAATTGTTACTGCAATTCCCTATGATCATGGGAAGAAACAGGTAGAAAGTTCTAAGACCTCAAAGTGATTGTTATTCAAATATTGAGATTGTGTATTTAATATATTTTCCTTCATAACACTCAAATATTTTATGTTCTTTATAATTTGTTTCCTGCCATTAATGGACATTGATTTTTAGTGAATTAGTATCCCATGATAGTGAACACAGTCTGTCTGGAATATTGAAATTGTAATTTTAAGGTTGTTTTTAAAAATCAGCTTAATAGAGACTAAACTCTCATACATTATAAATATAAATAAAATAAAAAGGGCAGGTGTATTTAGTAAAGAAATTTTTATTTTAAAAGAAAAGGTATTATTAATTACAAAATATATAACTTTATACATGATTAAATTATTTATGATTAGTAACTTTCATTAATGTTTTTAAAGAAATAATATTTCTCCATTTTTATTTTTGTCACCTGGAATTTATTGAACACCTCCCTGAGCTTGGTATTGTTAGAGGTGCTATTAATGTAGCAGTTAACAAAACTGACATCTTTCATTTTTTCTTGTAATTTACAATCTGTGAAGGGTAAGTAGAAGCAAATAAGTAACCCAATGAATGATAAAAATAATCTCAAATGAAAATATGTAATCAGAAGTAAAGTAAAAAGGGTAATGGAATAGAGAGCCAGTTGACAGCTTGCCAACTCTGCCTAGGAGATGTACAATTTAGGTGATAATGCTTTATCTGAGACATACATGTAAAAATAGACAAAACCATGTGGTGATACAGACTCAGTGGTGGGATGTGATTCTATGCAGGAAGAGTGACAAGAGTAATATTTACAATGAAAACATTTAACCTACATTTCAATGCTAAAATAAATGTCTAAGTATACAATTTAAGAAGTCAAATAAGCTTCTCAAAAGGGTTACCAATTTGTGAGAGGGTGTGGGTGTGTGTGTGTGTGTGTGTGTGTGTGTGTGTGTGTGTGTGTGTATGTGTGTTTATGGAAAAGCAGAGGGAAGGGAGAGAAGGAGAAAAATGGAAAGAAAAGGGAGAGGGGAAAAAAAAGGAAAGAGCATAAAAGAGACTGATGTATATAAATTTACATTCTGCTGTTTCTGTACCTTACTGAATGTAATCATTGATGAAATTTAAGACACAACTCAGTTTAATAACTATTATCATAATAGAATACTTCTTAAGCAATATTTTCCAAAATGAGATGTGACCAAAAATATGGTAAAATATTTGGACCCAGTTCAGTTATTCATTATTTTTATATTTCTAGTTAATGTGGCTTTATAGCTAAATCTGTTAAATGTATTAATTTGTTAATCTTTTAATAGTTTAATTTGTTAATAAATGTTTCTGACACAAACATGGTAAGTTTAATATCCACTTTGTACTATTCATTATGATTTTTTGTTTTCTGTCAAGAGTTACTGTTGTTCGCTTTGACAGAGAACTGGGAAAGGCAGAGAGGTGATAATACTTGGAGAATTTGAGCATGCCATCTGTTTGGATGAAGATGCAAATCATCACAAATATTGGGGGCTTCAACACTCTCAATAAAACTGGATTCATATTAATTTTCTTTTCTGAAAAATAACACTTTTTTGTTATTTTGTAAAATCAATTAATTTAGTAACGTTTTCTTGAAAGAAATTGTTATCCTGTACTGGTAAAAGGCATATATCTCCAGAACATGTGCAAATATATTTGATAAACCATTTTTCCTAAAAAAATTGACAATTTATTCAACTATACCTGAATATAAAATGCCAAAATATAACCTGCTAAGTTGAAAGACTTAATTAAGGAAAATTTATACCATTTTAATTGCTTCTCATCTCATATTATTTTTATCTTAATTACCTGTGCTTTGGGCAAAATAATAAGAACTAAAGTGAGTGGAATAAGAATTAATCAAGTTATAGTGAAATTACTTGCTTGTTACTCTTGTAAATTATATTTTGGAGAGGAAAATAAATCCTTTGGGCAGCCTCAGGTTTGAAGTTATGTTTCAATAACTGGTGCCATTCTTAGCTCAGTTTTCATCAGTGATCAAGTTTAAATCGTTTTTAAAAGATGAATGTTAACTCACTCAGTTTGCCTAGCTTTATTAATTACAGGAAGAGCATTTTATGGAAAACATTTAAAACCACTTCAGTTAGGGCTTGAATCTGTTTTCCACCTAAATTGACCAGTGTGAATTTAACTAATTTTCCACTTCTATTCCTGATGAAATAATGATCAGAAAGGAAACAAATATAAGTGATGTAAATAATTTGCAATAAAGTCCAGGTATTTTTATGATTATTTTATATGTTATAACATTATCTAATCAATTATAGTTTAATAATTATTTTCTTTCTGAGATGACTGAAACTATGACATGCTTTGTCCATTATAAATTTTATAGTTTTTATAAAAATAAGAAAGCACAATCTATAATTTTAATAAAGTTAAAAGCTACCATAGACAGAAACTTAACAAATGAGAAAATGTAAACTTCAAATGAAGGTAGCTCTTTCTTGATAGTGAATAACCTATTAATTGAATTTGTGATTTCAGAATATTTTTTCTCTAAAAAAAAGTTAAAAAAAAAAAAAAACTTGTTTAATCAACAGTCCCAAAGAAGTCCATATTGCTTTCTGTAGAGCAGATGGCTGTCCCGCTGCTTCTGTTGCCACCTTGTCCTCTAGCAGCTGTGATTATTAGAAAAAATAAATCCTTTATTGCTCACATGATGTGACCATAACTGCAATCAAACATTTAAGAAGTTACTAATCGGATCCTTTAAGAACAGAGAAATACAAACAATTTTAAAATTAAGCACACCTGTATTTTCAAAATTTCCACAGGCAACTCTAAAATTTGGGTAACATATCAATGAATTTTTTCACTCTTTAAATCTCACCTCTCTTACTCCTAGCCTGTTGTCCATATTGTTTCCACCACAGACAGAATGCTATGCTGTTTATTTCTTTAAAAGTCTTGCTTCAGTTGAAAAGTAGGTGTGAAATTAAGATAACAAAATAAGGAAGATCATTAGTAGCTGGGTATAAATGTCCATATAGATTTTATTCTATAATACTTTAACAGTTCATTTCAGTTATACTCAAACCTGCGTATTAGATATGTCTTATTTATTAAATCAATCTTGTTGAGTTAGAAGAATAAGTTATTATACTTTTGTATCTTAATTTTGTCCTGCTGTCATTTAAAATCAAATTGAATTTAAAAATTTTGATGTGGGGCTATAATATCCCAATCAATTCAGACTTAATATAAAACATATATATTTTAGTTTGGGCACTTTTTTTTTTTTTTTACATAGACTCATACCCAGGTTATATGACTGGAAAATATCCTTGTTAAGTATGTAGCTTTCTTACTTTTATTCTCCAAAATTTATAACAAAAAACATATTAAAACAATTAAGACAATGTTTCTAGTGGCCTGAAATTCTGATTTAGCTTATAATGAATAGACAAATTTTAAATATTTGTTGTAAGTGAGATATAAATCTGTAACTCACCCTTCAAATTTCCTCAAAATGACCTTAGAATAAAACCAGAAGCAAACAAGCAAAAGCTACTGATTATATATGTATTTATATATAAGTACATTTGTATATTTCATGCATTTTACATATATTAAATATGTATACATAAATATACATGATTTTTTTCATGTTTCAGATAAAAGAAAAACATAAATTCCCAAGGACCTGAATTACAAAAGAAATGGAAAGCCAAAACTGTGAACAGGAGTCGAAGTAGCTATTACCTTTGCAGCTGTCCATATCCCTATGAATGCTCTCTAATTAATGAGGAAAGGGCAAAAATTGTTCTTATTAGATAACAAAAGTAACTACTCCGAGACTTAAAAGTATCAGAACTTACTAATAGCAAATGAAACATTCTCTTAGACAGCACTCAAAAACGAGTAATCAAAGAGAATCATTCTGGAAAAAAAAATATATTACAGAATATAATCAAGAAATATATAAAAAGTTAAAATAAAATAGCATGAATAAAAACATGGAAATGTAAAGATAAACATGGAAAGAAAAGTAATAGACTAGGTAACTTGATGAAAAGAGCTAAAACACAATAAAACAGATTAGTTAGACATAGAGATAGGAAATTTTAAGAAGTCAATTGAGGCACCTGATAATTAATTAAAAACCCTGTGAGAGATTAGATAAATATAAATATAGATAGATATGTACAAATGGATATTTATGCATACATATTCTAAAAGACCACATATATAACTATTAAAATAATAAAAATATGAGTAAAGAAATAAGTAAATTTTTTATATTTCTAATTTCTTTGCTTCTAGAATATTATATATTCAATTCTGAAATATTCTTTAGCACTGTATGTGTGTGTGTATATATATATATACACACACACACATATTCACATGTATATATACACATATATGTACACACATGTACATATAGTGCTGAAGAGTATTCTAGAATTGAAGACATTCATATTGAAAATAGCAAACAAGACGAAAAAATATTAAAATGCAAAATATTAAACAGAAAAAGACGTATCCGCAGAACAGAATTACGAAACATATATTTTTAATGAAATAATAGAAAATAGACCCATAAGAGGCTAATAGGTAGCAACAGAGAGCAAGCAGTGTCCAAGAGGAAATATTGTTTAGAATATTTTACCTAGCTGTTCTTATTGAAGACCTTATTAGATAACTATTTTAATAGAAAATTCAGAAAAGTAAAAAGTTAAAATCAAAAGAAAAAAACTGAACACACTACTCAAAGATGGACACAGTAATTGACAACACTTTGTAGGCAAAGAAAATTGTGATTAGTGTTAAAAATGGGTAGAAAATAAGATCTAACTAAAAGCCTAGATTTCAAGTATGTGAACAAGAAGAAAGGAAGGGCCAGAGGAAAGTTAAAATATTCTAAATTTTTAGTTAAATTGGGGAAGTAACAATTAGATTCAGAATTTCTTAAGATAACAGTGTTAAATACATAGCAAGAAATTTATACAGTCCAGGAAAATTAGTAAGATTCAATGAAATGAGGGGCCAGTGTAAATGAATGAAAGCCCTAACTTAGAAATTACTGGAATTATCATTTTATTTTCTGGTGGAATCATTGCTCCCTTTGAAATTAAGCAGGGTATAAGATCCTGGAAACAGGAAGAAAAATTTTTCAATATACACCAATGGTACTATAGTGCCTAATAATCTCCACACTTTAGTTTTTGGGCCTCTGAATCTGGGCTTTAGGAGTAACAGCACTATGTATTGGAAGCTGATTTATAGCACATAACAGTTCCTGGAGGACATTGTTCCGGTACTATAACAGCACTATAAGGTATTACCACCTAAGTGGCAACTGCTGTGTCTTTAAAAGAATATTCTATCATTCTCTCAAACCAGCTATTTCAGTATGTTGGTAAACAAAATAAGCCTATTGCCACACTTTGCTTGAATTACTTCCTTGGTCAGAAGTAATGCTTTCTCAATCACTATGATGGGTGCCAAAGAATTAGGTAATTGGGGAAATTCAGACACAAGCTCTTATCATGTGAATGGCTGACCTGCAACAAAAGATGTATGCTTAGTCTCACCAGGTGTCTACTGTTAAAGCGAAGTCATTGATTGGAAAAGAATGGGATCCTGAAATCTGGAATGGGGACATGTGGGAGGACCCTGATGAAGCTGGGGACAAGGAGCTTGTAAACTGTGATGAGCCTCTTTTACCAGAGGAAACAGCCTCCCTAACCCTAGTGGTAGCAGCATCTCCACCTCTTATTTACATTGCTGTCAGCTTGTCCACCTGTGTCTGAGGAGGCTAACCATGCACTGCCTGATGCAACAGTGATGGCCTCCCCTGAGGCATTTGTCAGGCAAGACAATGGTAATTCTTCTTAGTTACTGTAATTGACATCAGAGGCAAAGCAGCAATCAGAATAGTCTGACTAGTGTGGAGCTCTGGCATTGGCCAATTAATCATGGT
>NW_016107344.1:4783874-4888385 GCF_001604975.1 Cebus imitator
TCAACCATCAAAGGCAAGGTAGGCGTAGCCACCATAATGGACATCAGAGGCAAAGTGGCAATCAGAATAGTCTGACTCATGTAGAGCTCTGGCATTGGCTAATTAATCATGGTGTTGCTAGAAGTGAAATTGATAGGAAGCCTACTGTATTCTGACTTAATTTGTATAAACAGAAAACTTCCATTACAAGTGGACAAAATACTAAGTTAAATTATAAAAATAGAGAATCACAGCCTCTCAATCAATTTCTAGACTGTTCACAGACTCAGAACCCCTTGAATAAAAAAGAGGCCTGGTCCCATTGAGGAAGGATCTGGCTACACTATTGACAATTTATGCTGTTTATCTTTCTCCTATCCTTTCCCAAGGAGATCTCTGGCCTTTTACCAGTGTAACTGTACATTAGGGAAAGGGGAATGATCAAACCTTTCAGGGACAACTGGATACTAGCTCTGAGCAGATGTTGATTCCAAAAGACCCAAGCACTGTGTTGTTTCAGTTAAAGTAAGGGCTTGTGGAGATGATGCAATTACAGTAATGGAGCTTTAGCTCAAGTCCAACTTACAGTGGATCCAGTGGTTCCCCAAAGTCATCCTGTAGTTATTTCCCCAGTGTCAGAATGCATAATTAGCATAGACTAATTATGCGTTATAGCCCCACATTGGCTCCCTGACAGGTAGGGGGAGGGCTATTATGGTGGGAAAGGCCAAATGGAAGCCATTAGAGCTGCCTCTGCCTAGAAAATAGTAAATCACAAACAATATTGCATCTGGGAAGGATTGCAGAGATTAGTACCACCATCAAGGACTTAAAAGACACAGGGCTGGTGATTTACACCACATCCCCTGTTCAACTATCCTATTTGGCCTGTGCAGAAGGCAGACAAATCTTGGAGAATGACAGTGGATTATGGTAAACTTAACCAAATGGTGACTTCAACAGCAGCTGCTGTACCAGATGTACTTAAATTGCTTGAGCAAATTAAACACATCTCCTGGTACCTGGTAGGCAACCACTGATTAGGCCAATACCTTTTTCTGCATTGTTGTCCCTAAGGCCAACAAGAAACAATTTGCCTTCAGCTGGCAAGGCCAGCAATATACCTTCATTGTCATACCTCAGGGGTATATCAACTCTCCATCTTTGTGTCATAATCTTGTTCACAGAGACCTTGATAGCTTTTTGCTTCCACAAGATACTACAGTGATTCATTACACTAATGTCATTATGCTGACTGGACCCAGTGGACAAGAAGTAGCAAACACACCAATCTTATTGGTGAGACATTTGCATGCCAAGGGATGGAAAATAAATTGGAATAAAATTCAGGCACCTTCTATGTCAGTGAAATTTCTAGGGGTCTAGTGGCATAGGGCCTGTCAAGGTATTCTTTCTAAGATGAAGGACAAGTTGCCGCATTTGGCACCTCCTGCAACCAAAAAAGAGGCACAATGCATAGCGGACCTATTTGGAGTTTAGAGGCAACATATTCTGAATTTGGATTTATTACTGTACTCTGGCTCATTTATCAAGTGACCCCAAAGGCTGCCAGTTTTGAGTGGTGTCCAGAACCGGAGAAGGCTCTGCAACAGGTTCAGGCTGCTGTGCAAGCTGCTCTGGCACTTGGGTCATATGACCTAACAGATCCAATGGTGCTTGAGGTATCAGGGGCAGATAGAAATGTTGTTTGGTGACTTTGGCAAGCCACAATAGATGAATCATGCTGCAGGCTGAGCCGGCTCATCAGTGCCTGGGAAATCTGGGTCCGGACCCCCTGGCCATGGCTCAGGACCCTCCTCCTTTACAGTGGTTGAAGAAGGGGGGCCACCAGGCTGAGGGGCACCATTTACAGGCAGGGGGGTATCCAATGGAGGCCTCTAGGGTTTTGGAGCAAGGCCCTGCCATCTTTTACAGATAACTGCTCTCTGATTAAGTGACAGTTCTTGGCCTGTTACTGGGCTTTGGTAGAAACTGAAGGCTTGACTCTGGGTCATCAAGTCACCATGTGACCTGAACTGCCTATAATGAACTGGGTGCTTTCTGACTAGTCTGGCCATAAAGTTGGGTGTGTGCAGCAGCATTCTGTCATCAAATGGAAGTGATATATATGTGATTGGGCTCAAGCAGGTTCTAAAAGTATAAGTAAATTACATGAGGATGTGACTCAAACGCCCATAATCCCCATTTTTGTCACGCTGCCTTCTCTCTCAGCCTGCAACAATGGCCTCATGGGGAGTTCCCTGTGATCAGTTGACAGAGGAAGAGAAGACTAGGGCCTGGTTTACAGATGGTTCTACAGGATATGCAGGTGCCACCTGAAAGTGGACAGCTGCAGCACAACAACCTCTTTCTAGGACGTTGTGAAAGGACAGTAGCGAGGGGAAATCTTCCAGTGGGAAGAACTTCTAGCAATGCACCTGGTTATGCACTTTTCTTGGAAGGAGAAATGACCAGATATGCAATTATATACTGAATCATGGGCTGTAACCAATAGTTTGGCTGGGTTGTCAGGGACATGGAAGAAGGATGAATGAAAAATTGATGACAAAGATATTTGGAGAAGAGGTATGTGGATAGATCTCTCTGAGTGGTCAAAAACTATAAAGACATTTGTATGCTGTGTGAGTGCTCACCAAAAGGTGACCTCAGCAGAGGAGGATTTTAATAATCAAGTTGATAGGATGACTTATTCTGTGGACACCACTCAGCCTCTTTCCCCAGCCACCCCTGTCACCGCCCAATAGTCCCGTAATGAAGTGGCTATGGTGGCAAGAATGGAAGTTACATATTAACTCAGCAAGGTGAATTTCCACTCACAAAGGCTGACCTGGCTACAACCACTGCTGAGTGCCCTGTTTGGCAGTAGCAGAGACCAACACTGAGCTCTTCATATAGCACCATGCCTTGGGGTGATCACGCGGCGACTTGATGGCAGATTGACTATATTGGACTTTTTTCATCATACAAATGGCAGTGGTTTGTCATTCCTAGAATAGACACTTAATGCAGATATGGGTTTGTCTATCCTGCAGGCAACGCTTCTGCCAGGATTGCCATCTGTGGACTCATGGAATGCCTTATCCACCATCATGGTATTCCACACAGTATTGCCTCTGAACAAGGCACTTATTTTATAGCTAAAGAAGTGTGGCAGTGGACTCATGCTCATGGAATTCACTGGTCTTACAATGTTCTGCATTATCCTAAAGAAGCTGGATTGATAGAACAGTGGAAAGGCTTTTTGAAGTCCCAATTAGATTACTAACTAGGTGAAAATACTTTGCAGGGCTTGGCAAAGTTCTCTTGATGGCTGTGTATATTCTGAATCAGCATCCAATGTGTGGTACTGTTTCTCTCATAGCCAGCATTCACAGGCCTGGGAATCAAGGGGTATAAGTAGAAGTGGCACAACTCACTGTTACTCCTGGTGACCCACTAGCAAATTGTTACTTCCTGTTCCCCCAACATTACATTCTGCTGGCCTTAGTTCCAGAGGGAGAAATTCTGTCACCAAGAGACAGAAAAATGATACCATTAAACTGAAAGTTAAAATTGCCACCTGGCCAGTTTGGGCTACTCCTATCTCTAAGTCAACAGGTTAAGAAAAGAATTACCTGTTGGCTTGGGTGATTCACCTGGACTATCAAGATTAAATCAGGTTACTACTCCCCAGTAGAGGTAAGGAAGAATATGTGTGGAATATAGGAGATCCCTTAGGGCGTCTCTTAGTAGTACCATGCCCTGTGATTAAGGTCAGTGGAAAACTACAACAACCCAATCCAGGCAGGACTACAAATGGCCTAGACCCTTCAGGAATGAAGGTTTGGGTCACTTCGCCAGGTAAAAAACCACAACCTGCTGAGGGGCTAGCTGAGGGAAAGGAAATACAGAATGGTTCGTAGAAAAAGGTAGCCATCAATATCAGCTACGACCACAAGACCAGTTGCAGAAATGAGAACTGTAATTGTCATGAGGATTTCCTCTTTACATGTTTGTGCCTGTATTCACTTCTACTAAGAAAATACGTTTATATTTCCTATCTTTTCTCCTTATCAAGTAAAGTTATTAACTTCATATCAGCAGTTCAGTGTTGTTAAATTTATGTAATAGCATTTAGATTAAGAATTAGTTCACTTTCAGTTGTATGAAGGATTGCTGTATTGTTAGGCATAGTTATGACCTCATTATTGTCTTTATTTGAATATTATGTGTAATTTCAGGAGCTGTGTGTGGGTTCAAGTTCACAAAAGGTGTACTTCTGATGGTTAATATTGAGTGTCATCCTGATTGGATTGAAGGATGCAAATTATTGTTCCTGGGTATGTCTGTGAGGGTGTTGCAGAAGGAGATTAGCATTTGTGTCAGTGGCCTGGGAGAGGCAGACCCACCCTCAATCTGGGTGAGCACCAACTAATTAGCTGCCAGAGCAGCTGGAGAAAAGCAGGCAGAAGAAGGTGGAAAGAGCTGACTTGCTGAGTCTTCTGGTATTCTTTCTTCTATTCTTCTTTCTTCTTCTGTGCTGGTTGCTTACTGCCCTCAAACGTCAGTCTGCGAATTCTTCAGCTTTTGGACTTTTGGACTTACAGCAGTGATTTGCCAGGGACTGTAGGCCTTCTTTACTAGCTGTAAAACAACAGTAGATTTGACAGAAGCATTCCATGAAAGGAAAGCAAATCCATATTCAGGTGACTAGTTCAGTAAAAACAAAGCTGCCCTTTCATGATGGAATTCAGGAAATGCAGTTGGCCTGTTCCAAGTGGCTGGCTGATTGCACCAGTGGATAGCCCCATATCAGGGAATCAGAGGTGGTCTCCTCTTCTTTTAGAATGAACACTTAGCAATGGCTATGGCCAGGTTAACTGTGATGAGTGGAAGTCTATTTTGCTGAGCCCATTCATAACCTTCATTTTTACTAACATGCCCACTTTGTTCATGAGTGCCCTTGGTAATGATAGGAGTTGCCAGGGAAAGAGGCTGAGTTGTACACAAAGCATGGATCTTTCTATCCACTTGATTGTTAAAGTCGCTCCCTGTTGAGATCACTCTTTAATGGATATTCACATGGTACAAAAACATCTTCATGATTCCATTTTGGAAGTAGGATCTTTTCAGAGGTAATCAAGTTAAGACGAGGCTGCACTAGATTAGGGCCAACCTTAGTCTAATCACTGGCATCTTTATAAGAAATAAAAAGAGCCTCAGTCACAGAGGGAAGAAAGACATGTGACAGTGGAAACAAAGACTGGAGTTATGCAGCTGCAAGCCGAGGAGTGCCATGGATTGCCAGCAACTGTCAGATGCTGGTAAAAGGCAAGGAAATATCTTCACCTAGCACCATCAGAGAGGACAGAGAGCCTGCCAACACCTTTATTAGATTTCTAATCTCCACAGTTGTGAATAAATATATTTCTGTTGTTTTAATTTATCCACTTTTTTTTTTTTTTTTTTTTTTTTTTTTTTTTTTTTTTTTTTTTTTTTTTTTTTTTTTTTAGACAGGGTTTTGCTCTTGTTGCCCAGGCTGGAGTGCGATACTAGAATTTTTAAAACTAGATTTTCAAAACTGAGATTACTTAGAGAAAATAAATCTATAATTTCACTACATCTTGATAAATACTCCTAAAGAAAAATGTCACCACTAATTTTATATATGTACAAGTGATATATGAGAGTCCCTGTTTTCCCACAACTATTTAAAATGCATGTCAAGCTTCTGAATTTCTGATAGATAGGAAATTGCATCTTTGTTAATTGTGTATATGCAGCTTCTTATCATAAGTGTTACTGAACATTTTCTGTATAGACACAGCCATTTGCACTGATTTACCCAAGAACTAATGGTTTATAAATTTCAAAAATTTTTTAATAATGACAGTTTCTTTCCTAAATTTTTAGTTATTTATATGTTCAGATATTAATGGTGTGCATAGGTTACAATTAGAATTTTTTTATTTTTTGGTTTTCTGTTGTGCTATTTGTTTTGTTTGTAGTTTGTGTTTTGATTTTTTTTTTTTAACTTTAGGCTTAAGTGGTACATGTGCAGATTTGTTACATGGTTATGTTGTGTGATGCTGAGGTGTGGACTTCCAAAGATTCTGTAGCCCAATGAATGAGTGAACGTAGACCCTGATAGGTAGTTTTTTAACCCTATTCCTCCTCCCTCCCTCACCTCTACTTAAATCCCCAGTGTCTAATGTTCCCATCTTTGTGACCATGTGTACCAATGGTTGTCTTCCATGTATAACTGGGAACATGCATTATTTGGTTTTCTGTTTCTGCATTAATTCACTTTAGATAATGACCTCCAGCTGCATCTGTATAACTGTGACTTTATACTCATGGCTGTGTAATATTCCATGGTATGTATATACGACATTTTCTTTATTCAGTCCACCATTGATGGACACCTAGGTGGATTCCATGTCTTTGCTATTTTGAATAGTGCTTTGATAAACATGCTATTCCAGGTGTTTTATTTTGTTGGGGGTGTTTTTGATAGAACAATTTCCTTTCCTTTTGGCATATACAAAGTAATGGGATTGGTAGGCAAAATGGTAATTCTAGTTTTAGTTTTTTGAGAAATCTTCAAACTGCTTTTCACAGGGACTGAACTAATTTATAATCCCACCAACAGTATATAAGTATTCACTTTTTTTCCACAACCTGGTCAACAGCTGTTTTATTATTTCTTTCTTTTTTTTTTTTTTACTTTTTAATAGTAGCCATTCTGACTGGTATGATATATTATCTCATTGTGGTTTTGATTTGTATTTCTCTGATGATTATTAACATTGACCATTTTTTTCATGTTCATTGGTCCTTAGTATAGCTTCTTTAGAAAAGTGTCTCTTCATGTTTTTCAGCCACTTCTTAATGGGATTGCTTGTTTTTACTTATTGATTTTTCTTCCTTATAGATTTTAGATATTAGACCTTTTCTTGATGCATAATGTGAAAGTATTTTCTCCATTCTGTAGATTATTTGTTTACTCTATTGATAGTTTCTGTTGCTGTGCAGAAGGTCTTTAGTTTCATGAAGTCCCAACTGTCAATTTTTGGTGGTGTTGAATTTGCTTTTGAAGTCTTAGTTATAAATACTTTGCCTAGACCAATGTTCAGAAGAGTATGTCTGAGGTTTCCTTCTAGGATTTTGATGGTTTGAGGGTTTACATTTAAGTCTTTAATCTATGTTGAGTTAATAGTTGTATATGATGAGACCAAGGAATCGAGTTTCATTCTTTTGCATATGGTTAGCAAGTTTTCCTAGCACCATTTATTGAATGGGGTATTTTTTCCCCATTGTTTATTTTTGTTGAGTTTGTCAAAGATAAGTTGGTTGTATGGTGTGTGGTTTTCTTATGGCTTCTCTAGTCTGTTCCATTGGTCTATGTGTCTGCTCTTGTACAAGTACTATTTTGTTTTGGTTACTGTAGCCTTGTAGTTTAAAGTCGGGTAATGTGAGATCTCTGGCTTTGGTTCTTTTTGCTTAGTATTTCTTTGGCTTTAGGGCCCTTTTTTTGGTTCCATTTAAATTTTAGAATAGATTTTTCTAATTCTGTGAAGAATAATGTTGATAATTTGATAGGAATTTTATTGAATCTGGTAGTTTGTTTGGAGTTGTATGAACATTTTAATGATATCGATTCTTCCAATCTATCAGCATGGATGTTTTCCATTGTTTGTGTTATCTCTGATTTATATCATCAGTGTTTTGTAATTCTTCTTATAGAAATCGTTCATCTCTTCGATTAGCTGTATTTCTAGTACTTTATTCTTTTATGGCTATTTTAAATAGAATTACATCCTTGACTTGGCTCTCAGCTTGAGCATTACTGGTGTATGGAAATGCTACTGATTTTTATACATTGACTTTGTATCTTGAAACTTTACTGAAGACATTTATAAGTTCTCAGAACCTTTTGGCAGAGAGCTTTTGTGGTTTTCTAAGTATAGAATCATGGCATCAATGAAGAAATATGTTTTGACTAATTATTTTTCTACTGATACGACTTTTATTTCTTTCTATTGGCCTGTCATTCTGTAGATCTTCCAGTACTGTGATGAATATGAGTGGTGAGAGTGGACATCCTTGTCTTGTTAAAGTTGTTAAGAGAAATGCTTTCAACTTGTGCTATTTAGTGCCCTATTTGATTTTTTTTTAAATTTTCTCTGTTTGCATATATATATATATATATATATGTACAACAGTAATCTTAATGGCCTAAAGGCAAATTTGGGACATTCCTTTTTGGAGGCTTTTGTGGAAAATCTGTGTTTCTGCCTTTTCCAGCTTCTAAAAGTTTCCAGTATTCTTTGGCATGCCTTCTTACTCCATCTTTAAAACCAGCTGTTTTCTATCTCTCTGACCATAGTTCATAATCATATCTCCTACTGACCAGAGTTGGGAAGGTTTCTTTACTCACAAGAACTTATGTGATGATTTTGAGCCCATGTAGAAAATCCGGAATTATCTCCTTATCTACAAAGTGCCTTTTGCCATATGCAGTAACATATTTACAGGTTCCAGGGACAAGTGTATAAACATTGTGGGTGGGGGTGGGGGGCAGAGGTTATTCTGCCTATTATTTAATTGTATGTACATGTATTTTAGGTTTACTAAACAAGACCAAATAATTTTATCTTCATACTTAATGTATTTATTTTATTTAATTTTTAAGGTATATGTGTCTTCCAGTATTATCTCTGTGGAATCAAAGGGGAGATTCTAAACGTAAGTAAAATGTCTGTGTAACTAAATCACCAACATTTTCTCTAACATACAAATATGTTTTTCTACCAGATACCTACATAACAGGAATATTTCTTATCTCATTATATTTTAAAATATATTTACATTTATATTATGTAACCTATTTAATTATATAACATATGCATATACATTAATTTTAATGTACATTTTGAGCATAATTGTTTTAAGTGCTATGGTATTGTCATCTCTTCTCAACATGACTGATTTAAGCCTGCCTTAATGGATGATTTCAAAGTTTTAATAACAACTGCTTTTTCTTCAACTAGGTACTACAAAATACACTTAGAAATTCATGTTGAAATTAATTTATTTTCCATTTAATTTACAACTGCATGAGTCGTAAATTATGTACCACTGAGACTTAATTTCTGGTAATGCTTACAACATAGGAGTCCAATTACAAATGAAGAGTTAAAGTTATAAGTATTTTAAATTATTAATAGATTGCCAATGTTAGAAATCTAGAGTTGGAAATTTCATTTTATTTGTTTTATTGTTATTTGATCTGTTATTTCTAACCTTAGGTTATTTTTTCACTTGGCTTTCATATCCAGTATGGCATATTTATAAAAATTATACAAGTTTTGAGGTAGTTGACAATATGAATATAGAATGTATGTATTTTTTAAAGATCGAGAAAATAAACAATTATTGGTTTGAATAAAATAGGAGGGACACTTAAGGTTGTTTCTACAACCTGGCTATTGTGAATAATGCTACAATGACTACAGTCAATAATTCTATATTATATACTGAAAACTTTGCGAGTATATTTCAGTGCTCTTACCACACATACAAACCCAGCAACCGTATAAGGTTATGAATGTGATATTTAGCTTGAGAGTGCTGTACGTCTTAAAAACATGCAATTTTTATTTAAAAATTAATTAAAAATGGGAGCTTGGCCTTGAGCAATTAACAATACTAACCACGACAATATGACCATAAGCAATAAGATATGTGACAAACTGCAAGAGCACTTTAAATTTTGTTCCTATCACTCTAATGTATGTAATTAACCTAAAGTTAGGGACATAGATTTGAGGTTTTAGCAGATGCCTCTACAGACGGCAATGAGAGAGTTTTTGCTGTAAAATATTTAATATCTTCTCTCACCTATGTTCTTTCATTATCAAAAGGATTAGCATTTAATGTGTCAGAGTGCATAGGCAATATTAGAATCACAGAAGTCCCTGGTAGTGTTGAGAACTGATGAAAATATGTGACACTCAATGAGTTTGCCTTTAGATTTTATTTCTTCAGTATTTAATCCTCAAAATATCCAGGGAAGATGGCTGATTATGAGAGTGACTGTATTTTTCAAATGTGGTTTGTTCCAATAAAAGTTAAACTATCAGATGATTATATTTGATGTAGTAGTAAACAAGACAGTTTTGTTCAGTAGCACCTTCATGTTCTGCCTAGGGGCTCATCTCTTTCCTTTTGAAAATCACTTGAAGTGAAACAGAATAGATCCTGCCCTCTGTGCTTCTCCATTAACCTCTTCCTGAAGAAAGAGCTAATGCTACCACTAAAAAACGCATTAAGACCAAAATAATAAAATGTCTTTATATAATAACATACAAATTGTCAGTAGTATATGCTCTCTAAAGTGAAATTAAGATACACTAAAAATAAAGATGTTAGATATATTTAAGAAAATTAACTTAATTATTGGTAATGTTGTACAAGAATCTAAAATCATTAAAAATACAAAGTAGATACTAATTATGAAAAATACAACATAAAACTAAGAAATAATTAGATGTAATAAATAACACCATAAATAATAATGTTGAGGAAGGCAGAATAATGTTGAGAAGGCAGAGCAAGGTAGAAAATAAGTATATTTTATATGAATAAATTTATAGAGAATATATTTTTATAAAAAGTAAAGAACAAGAAAAAAGGAAAGATTTTAGTATCAGAATATTGAAGCAAGCAGTTATTAATAGTTTTTCAATGGCAGAAGAATTTAAAATTAAATGAAGAGTCAAAATAGAGGAATGTCCTTAGTTACGTATGAAGTTCCAAATGAGAGATAAAGAAAACCATGTCATAAATTTAAGACTTCAATTTTAATAAAAATATTTTACCTTATTTCAGAGACAAATAAATGCTTATGTAAAAAATTGAGTAGATTCAGAAAGAGAGGTAAAGAAAAGAAATGGTGAAATAAATTTAGCCTTAAAAGAAAATGATTTGCAATTGGATTTCTATATCCTGGCCAGGTGTGGTGGCTCAGGCCTGTAATCTCAGCATTTTGGGAGGCTGAGGTGGGTGAATCACCAGAGGTCAGGAGTTTGAGACCAGCCTGGTCAACATGGCAAGCTCAATCTCTACTAAAGGTACAAAAATTAGTCAGGCAAGATGTCAGGTGTCTGTAATCCCAGCTACTCAGGAGGCTGAAGCAGGAGAATTGCTTGGACCCAGGAGGTGGAGGTGGCAGTGAGCTGAGATTGTGTCACTGCACTCCAGGCTGAGTGACAGAGGGAGAGTCTGTCTCTAAATAAATAAATAAGAATTCTATATTCTACCATCTTTAATTTCTGTATTTTAAATAATTTCAGACATGTGCAACCATTTATGTACTATGAAAAGTTCTACGTTGAAACATTTTTAATAAAATTCTAAAATAGGAAGATAAATAATTCAGGATGATTCTATGAGAGATGTGAGAAATTACAGAAAATTAAAATTTTAGCTAAATAATAATAATAATAATAATACAGTAAGGTAATCCATAGGCCAAAAGAACATGTGGCATTACAGATACGGGACAAAATCAATATATTTTCAAGTAGAGATACATATTTTGTGAGTCTGAAACATATGTAACTTTTATATCTATTTTTAGGGAAAAAAATTTAAATATAAATTAGAAAAGAATGTCTTTTAAGAGTTATTAAAATAAATCACAGATTTGAAAAAGTTGAAAATGACCACAATTTCAGTTTGTATTTTGACTTCCCCTGAGAAACTACCAACATGTTTGAATTTTAGTATTACCAGTAATTTATTTAAAATTACAAATATTATAAATGTTTATATACATACATACTTACACGTATATCTGTGTGTGTGGGGCGGGGGGCAAATGTACTTTAAGATTTCCTTATACTGTATCTGCCTATATATTCATGTCATCAAATTATCCCCACATTATATGCATTTACTTATTAATGGATATGTGTATGAATTTCTTCACTGAACACTTTTATCTTAAGCCAGTCTTTCTGTGTCAGCAGTGACTTATATGACACTTAATTTGTAATTGGAAGTCCTCAAAACAAGTTGTGTGGTAAGTTATGTAATATTGAGATGAATAAACCTGAGATTTCACATACAGACTTAGTACTGTGCATAGCGCCTACACTCTCCAGAAAAATAAAACATACTACTTTCCTTGATTTTTGTCATAAAGTGTAAATTGGTGTATTTATATTGTTTGCACAGCATTATCAAGTGTATTCCTGACAAAGGAAAGTTCAGTTTTGAAAAGGTATCAAGAGAACTCTGTGCTTCTCCTGCAATTTTATATGTCCAGTAAGGGAAAAATTCCATCTACTGTTTCTTGCTCTGTGCATTTCAGATTGTTCAGCGCTGATGACATAGATAAAAGTAATCACAATACATCCCACTCATGCCTGTCACAATGCCAAATGAGACTGTACTGTGGGAAGACAGTACTGTAAGAGGATGACCAGCAATAACTGAATAATACTTACATATAATTGTGGTCAACATAAATCTCTCTATTCAAACTAAATATAATACCCACAAAACTGGGTAATTATCATTAGAAAATGTATATATGGATATATGCCATGAGGTATGTGCTATATTAGCATCAATGGACAAGATGAAAATACACATTACACATGAGTAAAAACATATATTTTAAAAGAGCACATATTAACAAAAGTATAGCTACTAACACATTACAATAGCTATCCATGTGAGAAGAATAAATGGAAATGGAAAGAGCAAGTTAAAATAAATTGGTGTAAAAATAAACTAGAAAATGATAATGATAAAAAGTTCAGTGACATGAAGCCTATGTTGTTGTTGTTTTTTAGAATCACATTTAAGAACCCAAAAAGTGAATGTCCATTAAAAAATAAATACATATGTAAGCAACTAGAGAGTCTTTCAAAATTAAAAAGTGATGCCAATATTCCCCTTTTTCCTTTCTTTTGAGATGAGATAAAAGATTTTTCAGTTTCTGCCTTCAGAAATCATTATCACATCTTGAACATATTGAGCTAAACCTGTAAAAATTCAATAATAATTCAAATTGATTTCAAATTATCCTCAGTAGTTTATCATGCATCCATCAGCATTTAATAAGATCTTCTCCTCCAACAGAAAAACTTACCTTTGAATTTAATTGATACTTTTGTGATAATAAAGAATAGTATTTAGTACATTACATGGAATATATTTTAAAAACAAATTATAAAATGTTATTTTGTAGTTTTTACTTCCTAAAGATTTTCAGGAAGTGAATGTTTCACTGTAATAATACTTTATAGCTGCTTTTGTGTGAGTGTAAATTTTATACTGATTTTGAAAATAAGAATAAAATGTCATATACCTTATACTTTTCGATTCTGATTTGACGTAATTTATGTCCTAAGCAGACATGAATGTTTTGAAATGTAATCTGCAGTATATAGGCATCTGAAGCGTCCTTTTTAATTAATTTTCCCTGGATTTTAATACTTTTAAAAATTAGAAAAATGTATGAATGTAGATCAAAGTATTTTCACCCACACTTTGTTAAACACATTAAAAATTTTACTGTACGTAGGTGTGGTAAAACTAATCTACAATTTATAGTCCAAATGATAGTTTGGTACATAAATTTATTATAATTTAGAGTTGGAAAATTTAGAAGTATTTGAGAGTCTTACATAATTTTACCTGATTTTTTGAAAAGCTTCTGAGTATTGTAGCTGAATTATGCTCAACACCCACTGAAAAATGTACACAAATATATCTCATCATATCAAATTTGAAAGTGCAAGTATAAACTTATATCAGTTTAAGTGAAAAATTGGGGATGTTACTTTACACCTCTTTATATATGCCATAGAATCAATCTACTACTGAAAAATAATAAATTCAATTTGTGCATTCGAACAATAATTTTAATGGTAAAATGCAAACATGCTAAAACTCAATATGACTTTTTGGAATTACCAGCCAAATATGAAAAGTCGCTTAAAATATTATTACAAGTTACATTAAATAAATTAGAATTGTTACATATAAGAAATATCTCTTTATTATCTGTTTTAGTCAAGGTTTTTCAGAGACACAGAACCAGTAGGATGTACAGGGAAACATATGAAACAAATTTATTAGGCAGATTGGCTCGCTCAATTATGGAGGCTGAGAAGTTTCATGATAGGCCATCTGCAAATTAGAAAACAAGTAGCTTGGCTCAGTGCAAGTCCAAATGCTTGAGAGGCTGGAGGGCCCCTAATGTGTATCCCTAAGTCTAAAAGCTAGAGAACCTGGAGTTCTAACATGCATGGGCAGCAGAAGAAGAGTGTTTGAGCTCCAGAAGAATGAGCAAATTCACCCTTCAGCAGAATAGGGACAGGCTCAGTGCCTGTTGATGCATTGAGAATCAATCATGCATTCTCAGCTGATTTGACACCTCCAAAGCAATCATAATAAATCTATCCGAACACCCATGTATACATCCTTAAATACTACCTAATCTCCAAATAAAGACAATAAGAAGGTCACAGTTTCACCTAACATAATGCAACTATCCTGTGTACACCTGAAAAACACTAATCTATTTCTCAGAAGAGGAGGTAAAGCCCTTGAGTGATGTTTATTCCTCTCCTTATAGTCTGCAGCTTAAATACCATGAGGAAGAATTAACAATAAAAATGGCCCCTGACTTGTCATCGTTCAGGTTATAATTTTTTTTTTTAATTTAGGTAGTGAGAAAGTGGTATCCATCCAGTAGAAACTATATCTTGAATTTCGAATGTGGATCTTTGCCAATGCTATCAATGTGGTGCAATTCTCTCTCAGAATGCCAGACAGCTGCTCTGAACAACAGCTTCCAGTCAGCCATGTATTATCATGAGATTAAACAACTGATACTCAGTAGTGTATTATAAATGCATTTTGACTTATGGTATTTTCAGCTTACAATGGGTTTATCAGAACATAACTTCATTGTAAGTTGAGTATCAGTACTTAAATATATAACCCAAAAAACCTGAAAACATCAGTACAAGGCAAAAGAGGGGAAAAGATACTTGCTTAATATATGCATATGTTTACATAAATCCATTTGTGACAAAATAGGAAAGAGTAGGTGATACTCAATGCTTTCTTTTCTGTTACTGGTGACATTATCTTACCTCGTATTTAAAACTACATACACTCTTTTACCTCCCACACTGTATTCTCTTGGAAGGCAGCAATCATCACCTCAACTAATCATAGTTCTTTACTAGGTAGAGTAACTTAAAACTTCATTCCTGAGCTTGAGCCATTTGTAGTCCTGGCTGGTTGAGGATGTTGTAATTTCCCATTGATCTTAATCACAGGGTATGGTAATACTAAGAGACACCATAAGGGATCTCTTGTATTCCAAATATATTCTTTTTTGCCTTCATTGTGATGTAACAATCTTAGATTTAATTGATATTCTGGATCAACCACTCTAGCAAACACCATTACTTCCCCCTTAGCCTGCTGGCTCAGAGGCATGTGAAGCCCCAAGTAGCCAGGTGGCAGTCTCAACCTAGAGTTCAGTAGAATCATTGTTGTGTCTCCTAGTGCAAGCACTTCTCCTTCTGGAGCTAAGACCTCTAGGCCAGCTCAAAGCATAAAGTTATAGGAAATGGAAGCAGGCATTTTGCTGGGACGTCACTAGTGATAATGGTGAATTGTGTCGCTCTCATTTCCAACCCTTGATTCCTGGAACATTAAATTACCACATGAAATAAAACAGTACCATGTATTGAATGCTGTCTCAGAACATCTATAGCATTCTGGTGAATGCCTGGAAAGTATTGTCACCTATCTGACGCTGTAACTGGGCCTACCAAGGCCATTCCCCCTTTCTGTCAGGCCACCTGCTTCAGCACAGTAGAACCTGGTAAGACCAGTGAATTTCATAAGCATGAGCCCATTGCAGACTTCTTTGGCTGTGAAGTAAATTTCTTGATCAGAAGTGAATGTCCTGTGGGATACCATGATGGTGGCTAAGTCATCCCTTAAGTCTATGGATGGCAGTTTTGGCAGAAGCATTGTGTACAAGGAAAGCAAATCCATGTCCAGAATAAATGTCTTTTCCAATAAGAACAAAACCTTACTCATTCCACAACAGAAGTGTTCAATGTTATCAGCCTGCCACCAGTTAGCTAGCTGATTACCCCCAATGAATAGTGACATATCAAAGGCTTAATGTTGATTTCTGCAGTTGGCAGATTGGGCACTCAGTGGTGAACATAGCCAATCTAGACTTGGTAAGTGGAAATTCAGGTGTCTGAACCTTTGAGTAACCCCATCCCTGCCAACCATGTCCACTTTTTTCATGAGCTCATTGGGTGATGACAGGGGTGGTGGAAAAGAGGCTTATTGGTATTTACGGAGTAAGTCATTCTACTTACTTGACTGTTAAAGTCCTCTACTGAGATCATTTTTTGGTGAACATTCACATGGGACACAAATATTTGTATGTCTTTGCCCACTGAGGAAAGTCTATCCACATCCCTCTTTCCTCAATTTTTTTCGTCAGTTGTCCAGTCATGTTATTTCCAGATCCCTCACCATCCATCCAAACTACAGCCCATAAATTGGTATGTAATTGCATATCTGGTTATTTATTATTCCAAGCAAAGTGCACATCCAGGTGCACTGTGTGAGGTGCCAACCACTGATAAGTTTCTTCTTCACCAATGTCTTTCAAGGATGTCCCAGAAAAGGGTTGTAGTGCCACTGTTGTCCACTTTCAGGTGGTGCCTGTATATTGTGCAGCACAGATGTAAAGTAGCCCTGAGTCTTTTATTCTTCTCAGTTGATCACAGGGTATTCCTTGAGAGGTTATAAGTACAGGCTGAGAGAGAGAAGGCAAGTAGCATGAATAGGAATCAGGGCATTTGGCCCACTTGTTCAAGTAACTTACTTCAGGACATGCTCACATATATGCCACTTCAGTTTGCGGATGGAGTACTGCTGTGCATGCCAATTTATGGCTTGGTAGTTAAGATAATTACAGTCACTGCCGGTCCATGATAGATAGCTCAGGTGTCATCGTAATGTGGTGCCCCATGGTCAAGTGTTCGGTTTCTACTAAGGCCCAGTAGCAGCCTAAGAACTGTTCCTCAAGAGGAGAGTAGTTACTTGCAGATAGTGTCAGGACCTTGATCCCAAAACCTAAAGGACTGTGCTGTGATTCACCTACGGGGGCCTCCCAAAACTTCCAACAACGTCTTTGTTGGCCATTGATACTTCAGGTACATGTGGAGAGCCATTATAGCAGATGGCCCAAGTGACAGAGCAGCTTGTACAGTAGCCTGGAATTGTTGTAGAACTTTCTACTGTATTGGACCCCACCAAAAATTAGCAGCTTTTGGGGTCACTTGGTAAATGCATCAGAGTTACACACTCAAGTGAAGAATATGTTGCCTCCAAAATCCAAATAGGCCCACTAAGCACTATGTTTCTTTCTTGGTTGTAGGAGGATCTAGATGTAACAGTTCATCATTTACCTTGGAAGAGTTATGTCAAAATGTCCTATACCACTGGACCCCTAGAAATTTCTCTGAAGTAGAAGGACTCTGAATTTTAGAATTATTATTTTCCAACCTCTGACATATAAATATCTTACCAATAGGTCCTGACTCATTTCTAATTATCACTCACTAGGTATAGTCAGCATTATGTCATCAATGTAAGGGACCAATGTGATACGTTATGAAAAGGAAAAGTGATCAATACCTGCATGAGCTAACTTATAACACAGTGCTGGAGAGTTGATATGCCCCTGAGGTAGAATAGTGAAGGTGTATTGCTGGCCTTTGTAGATGAAAGAAAACTGCTTCTAGTGGGCCTTGTTGACAGGTGTGGAGAAAAAGGCATTTGCCAGTGTAATAGCTGCATACCAGGTACCAGGAGATGTGTTTGTTTGCTCAAGCAGTGAAACCACACTTGGGACAACAACTATGATTGGAGGAGTTGACACTTGGTTAAAGTTACAGTAACCCACTGTCACTCCCCAGTATCCATCTATTTTCTGTTCAGGCCAAATAGGACTAAATAGGTAGGAATCACCACCATGCATCTTTCACATGTATGATGGTAGCATTAGTTTCTGAAATTCTGCCCAAAATATGGTATTCCTTTTAATTTACTAATTTATTATTTTCCTAGGTAGAGACAACTATACTTGCCTACATTTCACCTTTTCCATCATAAAGGACCTCTTTCCACAGGTTAGGGAAACCATGTGAGTATTATGCCAGCTGCTAAGTATGTCTATTTCAATTATGGATCTGGAACTGAGAAAATAATGAAGAATGGTTTTGAGGACCCATTGCACCCACTGTGAGTTGAACTTGAGCTAAAACTTTATTGATCACTTGCCTTCCATGAGCCCCTACTCTGACTGCAGGGCCACAATGATGTTTTAAGTCTCCTGGAATTATTGTCAATTTAAAGACAGTGTCCAGTATTCCCTAAAAGCAGACTTAATATTCCCTAATGCACAGGTCTCTGGTAAAAGGCCAGAATCCCTTTTGGGAAAGCTGGGAGAAAGGCAAACATTGTAAATTTTCAGTAGGATACTAGTGTCCTAAGACAGTACTCCTGTTTTCAATCTGCACATCTTAAAAATAAAATCTTATAGTCATTTGTATTCCATAACCCTTGAATTTTACCCTATAGATAGACTCACCAAACTCCTCTGGTCACTTTCAACAAAGAGCTCAGACAACCTGACCAGTCCTTTCTTAGACAACCTGGCAATCTAGGATGTGTCCATCTGCTTTTATGTCCTTCTTTCATTTATGGATATACTTGCATCAAAGTCTGACAGTTCTTCCATCATTCCAGAACACCTTTTCATTTTTTGACTTATGGTAGCATGCCTCCTCATAAAATCTTTGCACTGTTGTGTGAGTCAGAGTTTTCCAGAGACAAAGGATGAGTAGGAGAGAGAGAGAGATAAATATAGATATATGAAAAGGGATTTATCGAAAGAATTGGCTTACAGGATTAAGGAGGATGACAAATCCCATGACTCTCTGCATTCAAGACCTGGAGATGCTTATAGCGTAGATCAGTCCAGGTACAAAAGCCCCAAGACTAGGAAAGCTGATGGTGTAAGTTTGATTCCAAGGCCAGAGATCTGAAACCTCAGGGGGACACTGATACAAGTCATGGAGTTCTAAGGCCTGGCAACCTGAAGTTCTGATGTCTCTATACATGTAGTGCATGCTGGACAGTATCATAGCTCTGAGAGAGGGAAAGAGACAAAATTATTTTTTCTTCTCTTTTGTTCTATCTGGATCCTCAGCCAATTGCATGGTTAGTACCCACATTAAAACTTGATTTTCCCCACTCACTTGATTTTTTCCCCTTACTCTTGTGCTAGTTTCTTCCAGAAATACGCTCACAGACACACCCAGAAATAATGCTTTATGAGTTCTCTAGATATTGCATAATCCAGTCTAGTTAACACCTAAAGTTAACCATCACAACTGTAAATTCTTTCTTGATGCTTCTCAGAGACCTTAAAACACACACACACACACACACACACACACACACACACACACAAACACACAAAAGGCATCTTACATAGGTATACAGAAAAATTTTAATTAATTTTGATCACAAAACTTGAATAAGATAAAACTAATAATGTTTCAGTTTATAGTGAATATATTTTACTTACATGAGGTAAAAATATTTATAGTAGACCAATAGACATATAGGACATATATATGGTTTTACAGGTATTTACATACCTAAAACAAACATGTATGCATATGTCCATGATTTGATTATACATAAAATTAATTTAAAATAGCAGAAGACATAAATAATACAAAATCCTTTATTTACCTTAAGGAAGAGATATATATTATATATCAAAACCAGAGAATAGCATGTTTAAAAATGTTTCGAAAAAGTAAAGTTCTGCTATCTTAAGTATATGTCAAGGTAGCTTTTTACGGTAGTTTTCTTTTCAAAAATTTTGATGTATTATCAAGAAAATTTAAAAAATAGTAGTAAAACAAAACTATTGAATGAGATGCCTACCTATAAAATGTTATAGTCAACGGAATGAAGAAAGAAGTAGAAATGAAGTTACCAAATATAATTACTCAATCTTTACTGTTTTTATTTCTTAATGAGTTTGAAGAAGAAAAGAAAACTGTCATGGAATTGAGAGGAAGATTTAGTTAAATATTTGTTTTAAGAGAGGTATTTGGCACTTAAAATTCCACTAATGCTTAGTGTAGTAATAAGAAACATTAATGGACTGAGAACATTGTGTTTTAACTGTACATTTAAATTTCACACATAAAAAAATCTAATTCTTGCTATGAAACATGAGTGATTTGTATATTGATTTTTCCCAATTCTACTTGTCACTACGATCTATCTTTGCCTAATATTATATTTCATTAATGAAATATATACATATATAAATATATATATGCCGTGTATATGCATATATATACATATGATATTTACATTCCTTTCTGTGATCTCCTTTTCTCTTTTATTTAATAGTAGTCCATATTCATTTGTTTCTTTCTGCTCTTGGAAGGGGCTATATCATATTAATGACTAGGGATATGAACAATAAAAACAGATAGCTTTAGATTTGACTTCTGTCTCGATAACCTTGGACAAATTACTTAATTCCTTGAATTTGACTTTCTTGATTTGCAAAGTGAGAACAATAATATACTGCTTTGTGGGTTTATGTGAAAATTATGTGTACAAATCTTAGAATAGCTCCTGGCACATGAGAACTCAAGTGTTAGCCATTCCTCCCATCTCCAAACCTAGAATGCCCCATTCTCTGCTACACTGTAAACAATATGAGGACAGAAATTTTTGTATTCAAATACTAGGAACAATGACTGGCACATAATAGGTGCCTAATAAATGCATAATGGATAGAAGAATGCACAGCTTTGTGGATGAGTTATTCTCTTTTAGATTTATTCCATATTTATATTTGATAATTTATTCTATTTTCATTTACTTTTGTATTTCCTTCAAGATTGACTTCAATTTTCCTAGCAAGGCTTCAGTTGTATTTTTCTTCCTTGTGTAGGCTTTACAATGGCGGTAACTTAATAAAATTTCACTTATATGTTTGTTCACTGGATTCTCTTTGCTTGTTCTACTTTCATGTTTTTTCTAAATAAAACCATCTTGCCATTAGTTTCTTTGAAAATCTATAGAATTATTTCTTGACAATTTTCCTGTTTCTTGGGGTAGTTTTCTGATATCTCTAAATATTCTTTTTTCATGACACCTTATTCCTTTTAAGTATCTTTACATCACATAGCATAACATAGCATAAAAAAAGTTTATGAAGATTTCTTTCGAGTTATTATTTCCTTTGAGAACAGAGAGCTATTTGCTGATGGCATGCTGAGAATAGATGGAGGTGATATACTGAGCTCAAGCAGCTAAATTCCTCTTACAAATCAGTCATTTTCTCTTTCCGGAAACATATATTCTCTGTTTTTGCAGATCAAGGTAGCTAATAATAAATTACCACGTATTCAAGCCTTTTTGGAAAGTGATCTTGTTATTCCTGTTTTTCTTCCATTCTTTTCCACTTCTTATTTATAAGAGACTTCTCAGGCAGGAGGCTGCTTTTGTTGTTGTTCTTTTTTCTCTTTCCCTTAAAATAGTTGAGTATAGTTTACAAAAACAAAATGCATAATTTCTAATTGTACATCTTAGTGAATATTATACAATATATGTCTACAGATGGGTAACAAACCCCCGGGTTGAAACTGAATATTTTCTTTAACCTAGGAATTTTGTTACACCCTTGCCATTCAATTCTTCAACCTGCCTTCATAATCATTCCTCTAAATTATATTAAAATAGATTAGTATTTCTTATTTTAGAACTTCTTATAAATATAATCATGTAATATGAACATTAATTTCCTTGTAGGCAGTTTATTTGGCTAAAGTTATCTTCATTAACTTAAATTTATGCAGTTGTATGTATCGTTTTAATTTTTGTTTAATATTTAATTGAATGAATATACAATTTGCTTATCTGTTCTGATGATGAACATCTTGACTGTTTCCAATTTGGTGTTATTATAAATGAAAATTCTGTAAACTGGAACATCCTAAAAACATAGATATATATTATTTTTTGGTGTACATGTATTCTCATTTCTTGTGTATATTTACCTTCTGGGAGAAGTGCTTAGTTAGATTAGGTATGTGCTCAAATTAATTGGAACCTGCTAAAAATACTTATTGTGTTCTTTGCAGCTAACATTTCACTTGTTTAGTTGGTTATTCTTTTAATTCCAGTCATTCTAATGGGATATAGTGGTAATTCAATATGGCTTAAATGTGTATTTCACATTTAACTGTTAACTAATCATGTTAATCTATTTGGAGAAATGCTTATTGAAAGCATGTATCCATTACTTAAACTGGATTATATAAAATTCTGTTATCTATTTGCAGAAGTTCCTCAAATATTCTAAATATAAGCATTTTCCTGGTAAATGTATTTCATTTGTTTTCTTCCCTCTTTGATTGCCCTTTTATTTTGCTTAATAGCACCTTTCATAAATAGTAGTTTAAAAAAAATGTTATAAGTCCATTCTTCCTATTATCGGTTTTGAAACCTGACCAAGAAATCTCCCACACTTGGGTCACAAACCTATTCTTCTTTACTATACTCTAGAAGCTTTACAGTTTTAAGCTTCCTATTTAGATTGATGAATAACTTTAAATTAAATTTTATATATGATACAAGGTAGAAAACAAGATTGACTTTTAGCCATATAGATATAGTGTTGATCCATCACCATTTATTAACAAGATTTTCCTGTCCCATTGAATATCATTGATATCATTGTCAAATATCGAGTGTCATTTATGTACAGTTCTATTTTTTTTTTTTTTTGAGGCAAAGTCTCACTCTGTTTCCCAGGCTGGAGTGCAGTGGCTCAATCATGGCTTACTGCAGCCTCAACTAACCAGGCTTAAGTGACCCTCCCACTTCTCAGTCTCCTGAGTGGCTGGGACTACAGAAATGTACCATCATGCCTGGCTAATTTTCGTATGCTTTGTAGAGACAGAAATTAACTTGTGAAAAGTTAATGATGTTCCAGGCTGGGTGCAGTGGCTCACACCTGTAATCCCAGCACTTTGGGAGGCCGAGGCAGGTGGATCACCTGAGGTCAGGAGTTTGAGATCAGTCTGACCAACATGGTGAAACCCCATCTGTACTAAAAATATAAAAATTAGCCAGGCATGGTTGTATGCACCTGTAATCCCAGCTACTTGGGAGGCTGAAACAGACGAGTCTCTTGGATGCTTGAACCTGGGAGGCAGAGGTAGCAGTGAGCCGAGATTGCGCCACTGCATTCCAGCCTTGGCGGCAGAGCTAGACTCTGTCTCAAAAAAAAATAAAAACTGGGGAGGGTGGGGAGGGATAACATGGGGAGAAATGCCAGATATAGTATGCACCTAAAGTAAAACAAAAAAAAAAAAAAAAAAAGGAAAATAAAGTTAATGATGTTCCAAATTAACTAGTGAAAAATAAAAGTCAAAATCTGCTAAAAAGTGATCAGCTCAGTAAAATTCTAAAAGCAGCATTTCACTATGTTGCGCCAGCTGGTCCTGAACTCCATGGGCTCAAGTGATCTGCCCACTTTGGCCTCTCAAAGTGCTGGGATTATAGGCGTGAGCCACTGGACTGGGCCAGATCTATATATAAAATAGTTTATTTCTATTTTATTGGTCTTTTTGACTATCCACACTTTAATACCGCAAATTACAGTATTTTTAATAGTCTTGGAATCTAGTATTGTATTTAATAGTCCCTCTAAATTACAGTATTTTTAAGAGTCTTGGAATCAAGTATTGTATTTCCTCTAATATTATTTTTCTTCTTCATTTTCAGTATAGTCTTAGCCTCTGATGTCCTTTGCATGTCAAATAAATATTAGAATTTGCTTGCCAATTTCTGTAAGATGACCTGATCTTTACATCATTTCAAATCTCCATTTGAGACTTGACTTCATAGATTATTATAAGGGAAATTTATATCTTAACAATATTAAGCACTCCAAATTATTTCATCAGATTATTAAACGTTTTTCATTTCTGTGCAGCATTTTTTTATTTGTTTGGAGTAAACAAGTTTTGCATCAATTTTATTCAAATTATTTTTAGGCATCTTTTTAATTTGCTTTTTTTCCGCCAAATCTTCGTTGCTATATATAAATCAAACAGAACATTTTGTGATTACTTTGTATGCACCAGTCTAATTACATTTATTTATTAATTGTACTAGTTGTTTCTTAATTGTTAAAAGATTTACTGCATGCACAATTATATCATCTATGAATAAATGCTATTTTGTTAGTACAATATTTTCAATTATTCAAATAGTTATATAATTGTGACTCTTACACAATACATGATTTTATTAAAGACTTACCCGTCACTACTAAAAATACAAAAAATTAGCTGGGCATGGTGGTGCATGCCTGTAATCCCAGCTATTCAGGAGGATGAGGCAGGAGAATTGCCTGAACCCAGGAGGCAGAGGTTGCGGTGAGCCGAGATCACGCCATTGCCCTCCAGCCGGGGTAACAAGAGCAAAACTCCATCTCAAAAAAAAAAAATGTACAAAAATAATTAGAAATAGAAATTTATTCTGGAGAAGCCATATCAGTCATAGGTTTCAGATTGTCTCTTTTCTCCCACAATAGGCTATCTTTGACTTCAGATGAACACAGCATGAATTCTGAACAATGTGTGCAGAAACATCTTTCTCAAAATATATTGTTTTACTTTTAAAAATACTTGATTTTATATTTTATCAATTTATACATATTTAACATACCGACCAATGTCCCTTGTTTTTTTTCTCTTCAGCCCGCCATGCCAGATAAATTTGTAAGTTTGCACTTAATTACCAATATGTCAGGTAGAAATCCTGTTATAAGATTTAAAATCTTATCAAGATAAAAAGTAAGATTAAAAATTATAAACTTCTTATAGTTTATTTCTGCCTGCAGATACTCTTCACATATATGTAGAAAGCTTTCTTTATAGTCATCAGCATGCTTATTAAAAGGTCAGGTGGAGGTGTAATTTTATTGTCTTTTGAAGTCTATTGTTTTTATTTAAAAATCTGCCATTTTGCTTGATTTCTTCCAGACATAATGTTTATTTTTTATAGTTGCTATTAAGATTTTCTTCATGTATTTGTTAATTATGTGATTAAAGTCTGTCTCATTCTGTAGACTGAACTTTGTGAGCTCATTTATATAAAAATCTCCAGAGCTTAGAACAATACTTAATATATAACAAATGTTTTAAAGGCATTCATTGGGTTAGTTAATGCCTTAATATTAATTTGGATAATTAAATGAAGAGCCCAATAATATGACAGAGAACACTTGATAGTGCGCATACTCTTCACTTAAAAAATAAAAATATTTATTGGATTATAGGGTTTTATAAAAGACTTATGATTCTCTGAATTAAGACAATTTTAAAAACATGCAGTTTATAGGAATTGATGGGAGATTAAAAAGAATAATGGTATTTAATAAATTTTTCAAATAGGAAAACAATGGTGCTTTGGTAAGTGGAAAAATTGATATTTAGCTTTCATTGTCAATCATATAAATGTACAGAATCATTTTTAATATGGAAATTTTTCTCGGCAGAAATTTTCTAATTTTGGATAGTGGTACATACATTTCTAAAGAACTAAACAACAATTTCATAAAAGCTTGATCTGTTTTTGAGAGATGATAGTATAAGGGGCAATATTTAAAGGTATTTGGATTGTGATCCAAATTAGTGAAAAATAACATTCAAAATCTACTGAAATGTAGTCAGTTCAGCAAAATTTCTAGAAATTTGCGTTAATCACCAAATGTCTAATAACTGCATAGCAATCAAAATGAACTTTTGATATATGCTACAATTTAGATGGATATTAAGAGAATTATACTGTTTAAAAAAAGCCTCAAAAGCATATATAGTATAATTGCATTTATATAATAATTTGACATAACAAAATTATAGAGATGAAATACAGTCGTGATTTTCAGTGGTTATCTAGTTTTATAATATAATTCTTCAAATAGTGAAGGATATCCATTATCTTAATAAGCTTACCTTCTTAAATTAGTGTGATAAAACTTTAACAGTTAAAATATTTACTGATTACAAGCATTGGATTCTAATTGTTCTAACCATGGAAATATATATACACAGTATTTAATAAAATCCCTACCAAATACAAATGACATTTTTCACAGAAATTCATATGGAACCACAAGAAGACCCTGAATAGCCAAAGTTATTCTAAGCAAAAAGAAGAAAACTAGAGTAACCACATTACCCTACATTAAGTTACACTACAGAGCTATAATCTGTACTGGTACAAAAACAGACACATATAGTAGTGCAAGAGAATAAATAACCCAGAAATATATTTTTCTGTACTGGTACAAAAACAGACACATAGAGGAGTGCAAACATGTGTCTAACATAGAAACATATCCATACATCTACAGTGACCTCATTTTTTGAAAATGTTTCTAAGAACATACATACAAATTATCTCTTCAATAAATGGTTCTGGAAAAACTGTATATCCATATGCAGATGAATGAAACCATACCTCTATCTCTCACCGTATACAAAAATTAAATCAAAATGTATTAATGACTTAAATCTAAGTCCTTAAACTATGAAACTACTAAAAGAAAACATTGGAGAAACTCTCCAGGACTTTGATCTGGGCAAACACTTCTTCGGCAAAACCCTACAAGCACAGGCAATCAAAGTAAAAATGGACAGGTGGGAGCACATCAAGTTAATAGGCTTCTGCAAAGCAAAGGAAATAATCAACAAATTTAAGAGAAACTCCGCCTAATGGGAGAGTTTATTTGCAAACTATCCATCTGATAAGGGATTAAAGACCGGAATATAAAAGGAATTCAAACAACTCCATAGGAAAAAAAAAAAAACTAATCCAATTAAAAACTGGGCAAAAAGTCTGAATAGGCATCTCTCAAAAGAAGACACACAAATAACAAACAGATATTTAAAAACGTGCTCAACATAATTGATAATCAGAGAAACACAAATCAAACTACCGTGAGATATCATCTCACCCTTGTGAAAATGGCTTATATTCAAATTACAGGCAATAACAAATGCTGATGAGAATGTGGAGAAAAGGGAACACTCATTTGCTCTTGGTAAAAATGTAGATTAGCACAACCGCTATGGAGAACAATTTGGAGTTTTCTTAAAATACTATCAATAGAGCTACCACATGATCCAGCAATCCTGTCGGAGGCGTTTGAACCAGAAAGTCTCCATATTGAATTGGGGTTAAGAAAAATAAGGCTAAGATCTACTAGGTTACATTCCCAGGTGGTTAAGGCATTATTAATCACAAGATAATACAGGAGGTCAGCACAAGATGCAGGTCACAAAGATCTTGCTAATGAAATAGCATGTGGTAAAGCAGCCAGCCAAATCCCACCAAAACCAAAGTGGTAATAAAAGTGACCTCTGGTCATCCTCACAGCTCATTATATACTAATTATAATGTATTAGTACACTGAAAGACATTCCCAACAGTGTCATGACAGTTGACAAGTGTCATGGCAATGTCAGGAAGTTACCCTATATGGTATAAAAATGGGAGGAAATCTCAGTTACAGGAATTGTCCACTTCTTTCCCTAAAAGCTCAAAAATAATCCACCCCTTGTTTAGAATGAGGCTGCTCTGCCTATGGATAGAATAGCCATTCTTTATTCCTTTACTTTCTTAATAAACTAACAGATTAGGTATTATATTGATGCCAAAACCTAAAAGTACAGAGCAATACTGAAGCAAATATCTTAAGTAAAATATTAGAAATTAGAAGCCAGAAGAACTTTTAAAAGATTATGCAACATAGTAATTGGGCTTTATTTCTTGGTTAAATCATAGGAAATATATTTCTATATTTCAAGATATTATGCAAATAGAAATTATAATCTATAAGGAAAATATAATAGAAATAGAAAAAAATAATCTATAATTATGGAAGAATGTCCTTTGATAAAATACAGATAGATAGATATTTAGCAATATAGATCTATGTCAAATAGCAAGTTAGAAATAAGCTTAAAAAGGCAATAACTGGTTGAATGTAACCTGAATAGGCCTGTTATTACTCAAAGATTAGCTAAGAAATTAATGTAATAAGAGAAGCAATGATGCTAAATTTGGCAAGTAAAATTCAAAATAATCATTTTATTTGTTATTTTATACATGAATATTCCAAGAAAATCAGTTGAAAAATTCCTGGATATCATACTGAAATGGTACAGTTAATGTATAAAAATCAGTTTATTTTCTGTATACCGCATTTACTAAGTAGGTTATGCATGGAAGAAATGTTTATATTTCATGCAAAAATATAACTCTTAAAATACCTATGAGATAATTTAACAAGAAATGTTCAAAACGTTCCTGGTGGTGCATTTCTATTGCTGCCAGTGTCTGAATCTCTTTACATCAACCAATTAATAACATTGTAGTCACCCTTTATCCTTTGTTTTATTCATGTAATTGCTGAACAAATTTCTGAAAACATATGTATCCATCCCATTTCCCATATTCTCAACTGTTTATTTGACCAATGCTCAAAATACCTTAAAAGTTATGTGTAACATCACATTTGTGATATCCTTCCAGGAATTTTTGCAAAATTTCTAAGTTATTTCTTGCATGTTTTTAATCAGTATTGTTGTTGTGCAAACTAATGAATAAATCACTAGATAATGGGAGAAGAAGACATTATTAGCAGAGACAATAAACCCTTTGTTTAGTAAAGGGAAAGCACAGTAAACCAGTTAGGACACACATACACACAAGTACACACACAGGCAGATACACATTTATATGTTTTCTATTTCCTTGCAATATGAGTATGTTTTTATATACTTATTTTTATTTGTCCTTATCTTTTCTGAACTGCATTTTTGTATTATTTAACAATTTTACTACTAGGTGATTTAACTGTTCTTTGTTGATTCAAGATCTTTATATATGATTAATATTATTCAGTCATCAGTTATATGTATTGTAAAATTTTATGTAATTATTACTTGCCTTTATTACTTGTTGACTGTGTTTTTTTTAAAAAGTGAGAAATATAGGTAAAATTTTAAAGTTTGACAAGAGTATATACATGTATATACATATACATATTTCTGTGTGTATAATAAATTCCTATTGATGGAAGTATAATCAATTTAACTTTGAGGGAAATTTTAATCACAATGGCTATTGAAGGCTAAATTGTATTCACACTTGGTAATTATTTTTATATTATCCAATGTTGCATATACAAATACATTATGCATATGGTTGCAATCCAAATAAGCAGCAATAGGTAAATTGTTAATTGTTTCATGCATAATGTAGAATACAATGCGTTCTTTATAAAAGTTATGTAGATCTATAAATATTTAAAATCTAATTATAACATTACATTGAAAAAAATCTAAAGAGGAAGCAATTTACATAATATAACCCTATTTTCATAAAACAGAAGTTGTCTCATATATGTATACATACACAGAAGGATACTTATAGATGCACACAAACATTTCCAGAATGATACATGACAAACTGGTGGAAATAACTGTTTCTGGCAAGGCAAGTTGGCTCTTGATTTTGGAGATTGAAGGTGTTGAAATAAACTTTCTTTTTACACTCTAATATTTCTATAATAAATGGTATTTTTACAAGTAGACTATATCTGTAATATAAACATAAGGAAAAAATAAGACTATACATAAACTAAATTATGGCTTAATTGACTTAACTGACTTCCATATAGAAAACTCAGCACTGTAAAATGTTATTGGTTAAATTTCATTTGTCTTTTAAAATAATAAATACTTTAAAATAATAAATATTACTTTAATCAAATGTCTCATACACGTGTGTGTGTGTGTATATATATGTATATATATATATATATATATAGTGAGAAAATGAATATAAATATCAATAAGGAATAAAATTATAGTTATAACATGAACCTCTAGTAGCAAACAATATGCATAAGTGTTTTAAAAATTTAATTTTGTGAACAATATCATAAAATAAAAAATTTTCTCAAATTGTAGATTACATATATTTAAAAGCAATACCCAAGATAACTTGCTTATAGAATAACTAGAGACATTCTATATGAAATTAATAACAAAATAAGGAGTCCACACAAAATGCACTGCAATGGCCATTTACTAGATGGTTATGAGTAGAATCTCTGTCATCAGACTTCTTGGGTATAAATTTCATTTCCAGCAGTTAGTAGCCATTGACCTCAAGCAAGTTAATTAATTTAATGTATTCTTAATGTCATTTTCAATATCAGAAAAATGTTAATATTTATACAGTTTTTATAGAAATAAATATGAAAACACATAGTATCAAGTTACTAACACATAGCTTCAATTATAAACATAGCTCATCTAATATCCAGAGCCCTCTACAATTGGTTCTAGCAAACCTGTCCAATTGTATTCCTCATTTCTAATGCTTTATGTAAAACCGGCCTTTGTCACCACACATATCAGTTGGTATTGTCATCATTCTTTAAATACCCATCTTTTCCTCTTCCATTCTTGGCCAACTTACCTATTCTTTCAATGTGTCTGTTACAAGTGATGCTACTTGTATAATTTCTGTCAAAGTGTAAGAACTCAGGACTTATGTTCCATATAGCTAATCTATAGCTAGTCATTTTTCTCTACTTGCTATTATAACAAAAGAAAATTGTAAATTGGCAGAATTTCCTCCAGAAAAGTTGCTACTGAAAGAATGTGATTTTTCTAATTTTTTTCTAAATTGAATGCATTTTAATTTTAGAATAAAACTGCTAATTTCTACGGTTTCTTTATCCTTCTGGAAGAATCCTTAATGAGTTTCTGTCACACCTTATTTTTACTTTTATGTTAGGATAAATGACCATTTTGTTAAAAGTATTTATCTAAAATAATGTTTCTTTGATGGAAATAAAGGTGTAAGTATTAGCAACTATGAGGAAGAGCAAATAATAGAATGTACTGTTGAGTTCTTCAAAAATACTACTTCATACTCCTCTCTATTTTTCTATCACAGATATTAAGAATAGAGCCAATATTATAGCAAATAACCTTCATACCTGCAAAAACTTTTTCAGGTACTAAAAATAAGGTTATTTTACCTTTCATATATACTTTTCAAATGAAAGAAAAGCTGAATTCCTGGCAAATATGTTCAAAAATTATTATTACATCAAATGATTATGACTGCAGGGACTACAATAATAAATACCATAATTTTAAAATCAGAGTGTCTATATACATGAATAGTTTATTTTTAAAGTTTTTAAAAATATTAATTATATTGAGGACCTTTTCTGTATCATATAGACTTCTTATCTGTATGATATAGTTGATTGAATAATATGATCATATACACGTTTCTATTGACAAAGGGAATTTGTATATATACATACACATACATAAATATATAATGTGTATATATATTATATATTGTACATATATATAATATTTGAAACATTGCTTGGTACACAATGAATTTCTTGTGAGTGCTTTAAGTCGGATTGCTCAAAAAGCAGACAATGAGACGGCAATTACCATCCAAGAGTTTTATTAGATTTTTGTAGCTGTGAAACAAGAGAGTAATAAAGTAAGATTGGACAGAGCTATGGGTACAGGGTCAATAATAACGTAGCTGGCCCAATAGGGAGGCCCCTTCAGAGTTGTTCCAATATGGAACAAGGGGACTAATCTGGGTTGTTTAGTTACTGAATGAAGACTGTCCAAGGAAAGAGATCTGACCCTATGTGAAGTACTTTTTTGTGAGTGAAAAGAGAACTGACAGCCGAGAGCAATTTTCTGGCAGTACCTTCAGTAGTTGGAGTCATAGCACATCATAGCTTGCTCCACAGTCCACTCTTGCACTGCTCAGATACATTATTCATGTAGAATCCAGAAGCATTTCTTTCAGCCCTCTCATTTATTACTGCTTGGGTGAAACTGAAGTAAGACAGGTTTGGTGCTGAACTAAATAGAGCCCCTGGCATTGCAGCTGCCCTTGTGACTATAACTAATGTTCATAGTTTCCTCTACTGTCTCAGATTCCTCTTATGCTCACACAGAACTTCTAATTGTCTTTGTGGACTTATTGGTGGCATGACATGGATCCTGATACCTGAGAAACGAGCCATAAGTCATATAATCTTTGTTTCTTACCGTTGCTGCATTTATTCACTAAACCTCAAAATTAGGTAAAGGAGTATCAAAAGGCACAACAATAGCCTACCTGAATGTCGAATACATTCATCTCTACCTCCTCCTGACAATCAGGTTCAGTTCTCTCTGACAAGGAGGAATCCCCTTCTTGCCTGCTGGGCCCTTGGTACTAAGCCCTTGAAATACCTAAACAACAGCGGTAGTTTTCCTTGCTGTATTTCCCACAACAGAAATGTTTCCCCTCTGGAATACAAAATCTCTAAACCTACAAAATTAAGAATCACCTATATTGATTCCAAGAGCACTACATAGGATGATGCTAAGTGGGGTAATTACTCCCATAATATGTGTGTGTGTGTGTGTGTGTGTGTGTGTGTGTGTGTGTGTGTGTGTAAATATATACATATATATATGTATATATTTATACACATTATTTATACCTATTATGTACCCACAAAAACTGAAAATAAAAAAAAAATCATTTAAAAAAGTGGGCCTGTCCTTGTTTCCAGCTCTTGAATTCTGAACCATGCATTCTTCCTGCTGGGATTCATCACCATTTAAAAGTCTTTGATACATTGTGCAGGGTGGTATCTCACTTGCAAAAAATATTAGTATCAAGCTGGTACTTTTGCTATGCATTTGGCTGGCCATTCCATTGTTCTCATGGGCCTCTAGATTTTCAGTGCCATTACTATGAAATACTCAATGGATACCATGGACATGGGTGCATTTATGCACCTTTTTTTGTGTAAAGTATGCCCATTGATCTGACGTGTTATGTGAAATTCTGTGTAAGTGAATAAAAAACTTTTCTAAGTCTCTGGGAAGAAATGCTACTTTAGGGTCAGAAGGCAGGAATGTAATTAATTTTCTTGGAATATGTGTCTATTCCTTCCAAAAATGAATGGCTTCCCCCTCTATGAGGAGAGATCCAAGATATTCTATTTGCCACCAAGTATCCAGAGTCTCTCCTCAGGGATTGTAGACTTAGTGTGTGTTTTTGTTGCTGAGAGATTAAACATTAAAAGTGGTAATAACTTCACTATTGGAATTAATGCTGTAAGGGTACTGCATACCTGCCATTATTACTATCCTACTTACTTCATTCTTATGGTTTCTGTGCTAACTCTAGAATAGCCAATAACAATAGTTGGCTACCATCGACTGGCCAAATTGTTCTGTCTAATTGATTACTTAGTTCCCATTAACAGTGAATGCCCTCTTTTGGGTATTTACATGTAATGGTATTTTCAATTGTGGTCATTCTTCTATATCTATGAGAGTGACAGAGTTGTGGGGGAGGCAATGAGAAGAGAAGAAAAAAGGGAAGATAGTTTTTCTTCATTTGTAAAACTGGAAACCTGGTACCTACTTCCAAATTTTAATGAAAATAAAATAGGTTATTATATAAAAAGCAGAACATGTTTTAGACAGTTTTTTTAATTCTTTATGGAACCTCATTAATAATAAATGATGGACTCTGATTACAAATATAATGAAGTAATTTAGAAATTAGGGAATTGATAAAAATGCATGTATTAAAACATAGTTAATTTATTAAATGCACAAAAATTAATAAAAGGGATACTTGTTATCAGTGCTCAAAGACAAATGTCATGGAGGAAGCATTATTTCAGAAATATAAAAAGTAATCTTTAAAAACAGCTACAGTTAAATAATTTTAAAGTAATATGACAGTCACCAAAAAGAAAATAAAAATATTAGCAAACCATCCACAAGTTACTACCACAAATTATATGTCTCAAAAAGCTGTTAATCATGTCTTCATGACCATTTCATACATGCTTTGTTCAAAGTCAGTGGCTAATTGGTAGCTCCATCCAATAGGATTTGATTACTACATTGTCTGAAATAAAATTATACAAGCTAACCTTAATTATTAACCTTAATCAAGATGCAGTGAATCCTCTCAGGGTGGGGAACAAGTTCCTTATAGATTATAGATTCTGATTATCAGACCTTTCTCAGATGCATAGTTGACAAATATTTTCTCCTATTCTGGAGGTTGTTTGCTTACACTGTTGGTAGTTTGTTTTGTTGTTGTTTGTTTTGTTTTGTTCTCTTGTATGGAAGCACATTGATTTTATGCTATTCTTGTTTTACTGTACTCACAAATAACTTTAACCACTTGGCCTTCATCTATTGACAAAACCACTCAGTGACTACAACAAGAACTACCCAAAGAAATTATCTTGCCCCATCTCACTTTCCATTTATTTAACAACAATCTAACACAATTTGTATACAACTCAATATTCTCTAGGTCATAAAAAATTCCAGTTCATGTAAGTAATGTATTATATATACAAACAGACATTTTTAATAATCAAAACACCCTTCTCAAGTCACTATATATTAAGAAAATATATATCATTTTAATTTCCAAAAGAATGTTTTCCTTAAGACTAGAAAAATTCCATTCAGATTTTCTAAAACAAAAACAAAACATTTAGCTGTGCACCAGAATGTGAATATTTAAACTGCCTTACAAAGAAAATTTAATTTTTAGCTTTACGATGATGCATTAGAAAATACTATCTGAGTAGTTCTGACAGAAAGAACCATATTACCTGGAAAGAAAGGAGTATCTCCTTTATTTTGTTTCTGGGAATTCATACCTTGATGATTTTTTTATGAAGAAAAAACTGTCCTACTCTTGTTTAAGGCAGAATCATTTTTCTTTATTAATATGACTTGACTTGTAGTTAAACTAAACAATGCACTCTTTATCAACTACATTTTCCATCATAAGCTATTGTGAATGAAGAAAGTGAAAAAGATTTGTGTGGCAGGATAGAAACAAGTATGACTGGAATATAGCGAAACCTTAAGATGAGTGAATGATCTAAGAGAGACTAAATTGGAAGATAATGCTGAGCTCATGATTCAGAGCTCAAGAGTGTATGTGTGGGGAGGGAGTGGTCAGAGCCCATACCAGCTAAATACCTAGTCTTCAACTGAGTGAAAAGTATTTTATCTCCTCTGCCCAGGGAATGTAGCAGTAAATTTTCCTACTTCCATGTGGAAGTCATGATCATTTTTTGATAGACTACATCATTTATGGTTCATTGTAGGGATGCATGAGCCCCATGTTGGTCACCAGAATGTAGGGAACGAGTCCTATATCACCTGTGGGTACCCCAATTTTAGTGTTGACAAAGGAAGGAGAAAAAGACAGATTAAGAATGACAGTGGGACCAGGGAGCCATCACTTTATTACTTTCGAGGAAACAGTGAAGGCCCCAAGCTCTGATCAGCCACTCTGTTTATTGTTTACAATCACTTTGATCTATAGGGTAGGGGTGGAGTAATGGTGGGGAGAGGGTGATGATGGAGTGAATCAGTAAGCTGGAACTGAATCAGTGAGCCGGAACTGGTATGTCATTCTAAGGATTGATAACAATGGCAGCTTGGGAGTTTCACAAAACAAGAGCATGTGGTTATCTTCAGCTTATTATCTGTGTACAGCTGATGGAACTCGGGCCTTACAAGGAGCCTACAAGTCTGGCTGCATCATAGTGCTATGAAAGGGTTTTATGTCCTTGAGCACAGTGTTGATGGTAACAGAGCCTAGGTCACCCTGCACCGGAACATGAGGCATGAAGATGCCTTTCTCCTCAGAGGCCTCCTGTGGCCTTCCGCAGTTTGTTGTTCCTTGTTTATGTGTTACTCATAACCAATTTATGTAGGCACTCTGTAAGTCCTTTCTCCTCTGCTGCTTTTCCCAACAGTTCATCACTGTGAACCACTATGGTTCATCACTGTCTACATACAATATAAAACATATCAAAATATGTGTTTTATATTATATGCTGCAAAGAACCTCTGCCTCTCTCATCAGCACAATGGTGAGAATATTCTGCACATGTAGTTGTGTTGAGCTAAGTAAAGAGGCAAAATGAGAATGAAGGACCTCTGGCAAGTAATACTTCAGCAAGGTGTTGACAAATAGAAGTATAAATAAGTATTCCAAGTCAATCTGTAAGTATGGAATAAGTACTCCATATCATTCTCTAAACAAATACTTGAAATTTTTGTTGGTAATCACTATAGCAGTTTTTATCTATGATGTTTTCCTCTTTTATTTAATACTTTTTATTTCTCAAGTATCATCAATGTTTATCCATGTTAAATCTATGAGATTACCTTGTGCACGTTATATATTTTCTGTATCTTATTTCTCTATATTCACATTTGTAATATTGTATCAATAAATTTTCAACTTATTTTCCAAAGCAAATACAGAGTATTTAAGTTATATTTTGATTTAATAAGGTTTTGTGTGTTTGCTTTACAGCCTAACTAATGTTTGTGACTGATTCTTTAATACTATTGACTGAGCTGCTTGAAGTGAATTCTGGACAAAGTGGAGAGCATCTTCTGGATTTAGGGTCTGATAAAAACTGGTAGTCTTTTTATCTAGTCTTACTAGATAAAAACTTATCTAGTAAAATGGATCAGAAAAATACACTATATGGTATATTTTGTTTATATAAATTATAAAACTAAAAACATCATAACAATCACTGTGCTTCTATTTTAGCAGTAGTGTGTGAATGGAGGTATAATCTGTATTTTTTACCTTGCAAGAAGAGTTACACCATACCCATACACACAATGACTCCTTGAAACTTCATTTAGGAGGCAGACTCTGAGACTTATCTCCCTCGGCTTTCAGAATGTATAGGTCTTGCCAACTCATTCTGGATACCTCCTTCTTTTTTCCCCACCAGGTCTTGACATTATAAATGTTATAGACCAATATGCTATGTTATGGAGTACTGAAATGATCCATGTTCCTCTGAATTAATTCGAACTTTTAGCGGGAGAGTTGATGTAATACAGAAGTAAGAAAATTAGGGTCTACTGCTGTTTCCTGATGGATTTAATCAAACTACATCTGGTGCTTTCTTTTAAAGAATAGAGAAAAAGCCATTAGCAGATGGAGGGTTGCATACCAGGGGATGCATTAATTTTCTCCACTGTAATTTTTCAGGACTCATCTGTACAGACTAGTTAAGTAAGCTAAATATAGTTATGGTAGCTATATTTTTCAGGTATTTAATAGTAGAACTTATTTATGCAGCTCACCCAGAAGTGTTGTATTGCTATCACTTTACTATTTTGTTGAGAACGTTAAGTTCTAGAGGTTCCATTTCTCCCATTTTACTATAGTAACTCTTATGTTCAAGACAAGGAAAACAAGATTGTATTTTTGTTAACTGTGAAATATATGTATATAAATAACATATTCAGCATCTGGGAAAGTACTCATTGGTTAAATTGATGAATATAGAAAACCCGGCTAGGTGCAGTGGCTCATGCCTATAATCCCAGCACTTTAGGAGGCCGAGATGGGTGGATCACTTGAGGTCAGGAGTTCAAGACCAGCTGGCCAACATAGTAAAACCCTGTCTCTACTAATAGTACAAATATTAGCTGGGCATGGTGGCACACACCTGTAATCCCAGCTACTTGGGAGGCTGATCAAAAGAAATATGAAGAAGAAGAAGAAAAGAAGGAGGAGGAGGAGGAAGGAAGGGAGGAGGAGGAAGAGGAGGAGAATGGAAGAAAAGAAGAAAGAACAAAGGGAGAAGAAGGGAGGATGAAGACAGGGAGAAGGAGGGGGAAGGAGGGGGAAAAGAAGAAGGGAGAAGGAAGACAGGGAGGAGGGGGAAGGAGGGGAAAAAAAGAAGAAGAACAGGAAGAGGAGGAGGAGGAGGAAGAGGAAGAAGAAAGAGAAAAAGAAAAAGAAGGAAGAAGAAGGAGCAGGAGGAAGAAGAAGAAGGAGGTGGAGGGAGAAGAGACAACCCATGGTAAGATAAAGAAGAAGAAGAAGAAAGAAGGAAGAATGAGGAGGACAAGGGGGTGAGGAGAAGGAGGAGGAGGAAAGAAGAAGAAGAGGAAGAAGAATAAGAAGAAAAGAAGAAGAAAGAAGAAGGAAGAAAAAGAAGAAGAGACAACCCATGGTAAGATAGAATTGTTCCAACATTGACTCTTTGACTAGTGGACCACAGTGTTTATCTTCTGAATCATGAATTACTGATAGTTCAGAGACAATTTGTAGTAATAACCAAATAACTGGAAATGTTTTTTCTTTGAATGCTACTTACACAGTTAAATGGCCAAGTCTTTCTTTAATTGGAAGATTAAGAAAAGTTTATAATTAAGATATTAATACAGAGTATTTCTTTAAATCTTAAGTTTTACAATTTTCTTCCTTCCTTCCAGTGACACTTCCTCTATGGAGGTTTGGGATTTGGATGAAATGATGTGACTGTTCGTTTGGATGATTCATATCTGTTCTGCTTTTCATTAGACCCAGATATATGTTTTGACCATGCAAAAAACCATGGTCTTAGAGATCTGGTCATTTCATTATTTCCTAGGAACAGCAATTATGTACTGCCAATAACTTAGTTTGCCAAGCATTCTAATTATGATCCTTTTGCTAACTATGGTAATTATATCCATCTTAGGAAATTGTCTTACCTGCAGATGTCAGGTGATGTTTCTTTGCTCCTGACACTCTAGGATTCCATTATACCCACCAAAATTAATTAGCCAATTTCAAGCATCTCACATATTTATTCTTGTGCTATAGGGAATAATCATTGCAGTGTTTTCAATGATATATTTCTCAGTCTCTTTGTGAATTAAGCAGTTCCTTGGCCCACTGGGTACATAATTATGAAAAAGTCATATATTATGAATTATATTTAGCATTTATCTCTCTCCAAGTTTTGGAGTCTCTTTCAGTTTATTATACAAAGAATTTCAGGCATAACAATTTCAATAATCATATATTAAGTTTGATTGTTGGTTCAATGTACTAACCAAGAAAAGATATGGAAGCATTCTCAGTGGTATAAACTACCGTATATAATCCATAATCTTTATTAACTTTTCTCAAACTCTCATTTCCATAAGGCAATTCAATTTAATATTATGTTTATTTTCAACTAGTCTCATGTACATTCTCCCATATAATATTTCTTCTGAAGATAAGAAAATACTGTGTTATTTACTATGTAAAACTATTTTTTTGTCAGATTTTTGAGTTTAGTGGCTATGAGAAGTTATGAAAGTGGGAAGCAGGGAAAAGTGGTATATCTTGTGAATGTCTGGAGAAGGCTTGACCTTAAGTGAGGCTATTACAAGATAAACAAGGATAGCCTTCAAAAGCAAAGACAGAAAAGCTTTTATGATGAGAAAGAAGTCTCAGAATTTGAGAAGATTGTAATATTTACCATTATTTAATTCCATCCAAATGTCCTCATTGCACTTCTCAGAGTCGTGTTTTCCTAACTAACCTTCAAATCAAAGTTAGTTAAGTTACCAGGTAAAACCAGGCACTGAAAATCCACTGTAACTTAACAATCTGTAAAATAAGCTTCATTTTCATTATAAGGTTTTATCATAGTAGCTGCCATATCTATTAAAGCCTCCCCCTTCAACAGGAACTTCATTTTAAGTGGTAGAGATAATGAATTAATTGTTTTGTCACTGTATAATATGAAAAGGCATTATCTTATCCATAATGTACACTTGAATTTCTTTCAACCTAACTATCCAGAAAACAAAACCCAAATTTCTATATTTTGACTGCTGTTAAAGAAATTTTTGATTCAATTATTCCATTAAATAGAATACAGGTTGGAACACAATCCATTTCAGCTAGGATAAAGATGGAGAATTTATCTCATAGTGTTTGGTAGCTTACTGACTTATTCCAGTGGTTGAAAAACTTGCTTTAGGCTGATCTCAGACTTTTGAAGCCACAGTTCTGCAATGAATTTCCTTAGAAGCTGTTCTCTATCATAATCAGTAGCTGTAGAACCAATAATCACCCTGACAACTTTGGAGATTTCTAATAAAAATATTACTTCCAGATCCATGGCTTGCTTATGCTAGGGTTTAAATACTTGCATCTTCTTCAAAAATTTATAATAGAACTTGCTTTTAATGCAATAGTGTTAAGCAGTGAGGACATCTAGGAGGTGATTGAGTCATGAAGATGAAGGCCTCATAAGTGGGTTTACTGACCTTAAAAAAGGGTGGGAAGTAAATAGCTAGGCCCTTTTTTGCCCTTACACCATATGAGAATGCTGCAAGAAGGCTCTCGCCAAACAGTAAATGCTGGAATCTTGATCCTGAACTTCCCAGCCTACAAAAGTACAAGAGATACATTTTACTTGGTTATAAATTACCCAGTCTCAGGCATTTTACTATAGCAGTACAAATGGACTAGGACAGTGTGTCTGCTATAATCAGAAAGAAGTTTTTGCTGAATTGGAGATCTACCAGAATTTTGCTGCCTCTAGTTCCGTATGCAAAATGAATGTCCAGTTCTGTCCCTTTGCCCCATTTGACTATGTTCCAAATTTAAGTTTACTGTGAGTATATGTTATTGATGAAATCTTATGAGATTCTCTAATTGGCACCAAAAATACAGTTTTAGTGTTTGAGCTTCTTCATGTTAATATATGATATTGAATTTTTGTCAAGTGATATAATCTTTAATATAGGCTATATTTTTAAAAATTTATTTATACTGATGAGAGCCTCTTGCAATTTCATTTTTATTTTACATTTACCCTTTTTCTTTTACTTAAATTATTAATCATACTTTTTCTGAAATTTTTGAATGGAGATGAGATTAATACATATGATCAATTCTCTGTACTGTTGCAAGCCTATTGCATAATTGAAGGACTTTACTGAAATTGATGACCTTAAATTTCAGAAAGACTTTTGTGAACACATTTTATTTGTAGTATGTGCCTTGGTTATTACACTAAATGCCCTAGAACTTGCTGCCCTATAAGCACTTTTGGGAAAGAATTATGCCAAATTTCAATATGTCAGGCTGTGATTAATCAACTTTATTCCCCCAAAGATTAAATTACTACTGCAAAAGGTCAATAAATGCTAATGATTGTTATCTGGCCTTACAGCTATGAACAGAATTCTTAAAAAGTGATTTAAAAAAAGAAAAGTCATTTTGGAATAAATGATTAGAAAAAGTCAACTGAATTTGTTACTTTTGTTGTGAAAACCTTGTGATTTATAACTCAACAATTACTGAGTGACTGTTCTTCATAGGATATTGTGCTGAAAAGAACAAAATCAGTCATATGGAATAAATGCTGGTCTCTATTTTCATCGAAAGAATGAAACGGAAAGAAAATTCATGTTTTTGTTCAACAATACCTATTAAGTACCTAGTATATGGAGTATGTGGCTGGTATTTGTATTCTGAGGAGTGTATATAAAGAAAGTTATAGATGTCTCTTGAGTTTAAATACAGTGTATTTTCCAAATACTTTGTTATTAAATCTCATCAAAGTTATAGTATATATGAGTATTTTTGTTTACTATTTTACAAATTGAAAAAATGAAGACTCAAAAAGTTGATATAGTCACAAAGTCACATAGAGAGTGTTTTATCTCTATATATTTTAAGTGCATCAGATTGCTTACAATCTAAAAGGACAGAAAGACATGTGGACAACAAATTTTAGTACAGTGAGTATATTGATGAACCCATCAGTAGAAACTAAGTATTTTGGATGGCCAGAGAAGGGAACGATCTGTTTTTAATGAAAAGATTTTTTTATATGGAAGAAGAAGTGATTATAAAATTATCAGATCACTTTTGATAGATAGAGATTTATAGAAAAGCATATGCAAAGACACGATATATGGGTGCAGTGCACAATTAGAGGAACAGAAGTTCTGTTAGAGCCTGCCTGGGGAAGCTAAATGATAGCAATATTATTGGCAAATTCAGCCGCTTAATTATTGTGGATGCCAGTCCTAGTGTTAGATGCCCATCCAGAATCCCAGCACTCCAGATTGTTGAATTGACAGGACGAATGTCTATACAGGTTTCTAAGTTTACTAAGTTTTCAGGCTTATGCTACAGTCATTATTTAAATGACTAGTGCTATTAATGGCTTGCGCTAAAAACATCGCAAGAGACAGGAGCAGGCTGCATAGATCAGTAAGCCCTTGACGTGTTTATTACACTCTGAAGTCCAATATTTCTTGTAGTCACTAACACTCAGCTTTTAGAACAGCATAAGGCAAAAGATGAACTAGAAGATGACCACTATTAGGAATAGCATGTTAGCAAATAAGTGGTCATTGACTGCAAGACTTTAGGATGATATGTGTAGATAACTAAAATGGTTCTTTAGTTATCTATGTGTAGGTAACTAAAATGATTCTTTATTCTGTTGATATTACTTCTATTTCAAATTGTTACTGATGAGGGCCACACACAATTGCCTACATCAGCTGTCAAATTACACACAAAACTACTTTCTGAATAGCTAAAGTGAAAGCTTTTATTTGCTGATAAGTAAACTGCTGAGTTGACGTATCCTACCAAATTACACGCTGTGCTGAAAGAATGTAATTGCATTAATATCATTAATGTACATTACATGATCTGCCATATTATCCATCTGTGCCAAGCTTCCTACAAGAACCCAGTCAGTGAGGTTCTCCAAATGGAAAAATCTTGTTTTCCAAACATTTGTTGATGGGAAATACTACAACTGCCTGAAGTATAACAACTCATGAAATAGCAGCAGGTAGGCCAACAACCCTAATCTCTAAACAAGTAGAATAGATAGAGAACCAGAGCAGAAAACAGAGGATGAGTACCTTTCAAAAATTAGATCAGCATTTTAAAAACTTAAGTTCCCAGTAGAAAAAAGTGGAAAGATAAGGGGAAGAACTGCCCATGGACATCTGAGAAATGTGTTTGTATTAGTTTGCAAAGGCTGCCATAACAAAGTACCATACATTAAGTGGGTTTAAAAACACATTTACTTTCTCATTATTCTGGAGGCTAGAAGTCTGGAATCAAGGTGTCAGCAAGACTGGTTTATTCTGGGGCCTTTGTCTTTGGTTTGTAAATGGTCATGTTCTCCCTGTGCCTTCACGTGGTGAAATCTGTAGTCAATTTTGTCCAAATTTTCTACCTTTATGAGGATATCAGTTATATCGGATTAGGCCTCATCATAATAAAATAATTTAAATTTAACTAACTCTTTAAAAACCGTGTCTAGAAATATAGACATATTCTGATATATTGGGGTTCAAATTTTAATACATGAATTTGGGGAGGATGCAATTCAATCCATAACGGTGGGTGAGGCATACAAGATGATGTCACTGTCCTCTTCAGAGGATAGTTCAGTATTCATAGGAAATTTGATATGTGTATAGATGAAACATATATAAAGAATAACAGAAAATTTAAAAATATATACATGTGTATGTGTGTGTATATATATATATATAACTCAAATATATAGAACTTTAATGCTCTTAACTATATCATTGATTATTTTTATTTTTAAAGGCAAAACGGCTATGGAAGTTGTTAAGTAGAATGTTAAAGCTCTAAAATTTGAGATATCTAAATATAATTGAAGGATTTATTCAGAGAAGGCAGGAAACAAAATCTAGCCAAAATCCTGTTAATAGTTCCTAAGAAGAATGACTAAGGAAAACCAGGACAGAAATAAAATTGTAACAAAAATAAAACTTTCAAGAAACACTAAAGCTAAAACCAGCAAAATTTGGAGTCCAACTGAATATTATGTATAAATGAAAAGGGAAACTAAAACTAGTTTTGATATTTTTAGCCTGGAAGACTGAAAGTATTTTGATGCTGACATACACAACAGAAGGAAAAATAAGAGGCAGAAGAAAATACAATTCAAGACATTGCAGTTTGTTTCTACAGATGGAAATATGCAAATAGGTCAAAAATTCATTAAACTCAAAATCAGGAGGTCAGAAATAAAACTAGACTTGAAGGCATGCACGTAGAGAAAATAATAATGGTGGTAGGAATGAAGAAAGATATTATGTGGATCATTTTGAAAATCTGCTGAAAATATAATTTTATGAAATTTCTGTTTTAAAGATCAGATATATAAAAAAGTAACTTAGGAATATATGGTTAAATGAAGAAAAAGAAACAAACATGAGTACTCAGAACCAAAAGTGTAAGAATTTTAAGAAGCAGGCCATTTGCTTTTCTCAAAAGAGCAAATAATATGAAAATGTAAAAATTTGAATTTTCTAAGTTTGAAGGTATAATAGATTTGGGGAGGCATAAAAGTAATTTATTTCAAAGTATTTTCTCTAAAATATTAGGCTCATAAGATATTATACATAGGTTATAAAGGAATAAATCCATGTACAATTTGGTCTGAGAAAAGTTTTAATATACACCGTACTTGGTGATTCCCAATATAAACCTGTACTGGGATACACCAAAACTGTTAAAAAATTCAGTGACACTTCTTAAAGCTTAGTAAGGAAGAGTTTATCCAGTACTATTGCAATAGATACTGGGACCACTGCAACAGGATCTTGCAGTAGGGAAGGGACATTGAGCTCAACTCTGAGTACAGCAAGGACATGTACGAATTTATAGTCAAAGAGCAGGGTGGGGATCAGTGGATGAAAAATTGCTAAAAGAAAATGTCAGGGGTAAGAGGGATTCTGGCTGAATTGACCCAACAGCATTCTTGCTGAACCCAGGCTACAGTGATAAGACAACTAGTGAGGGATGGTGGTAAACAAAGAACCTAATGGATGTTGAAGATCAGATTTTGAGGATGGGTGATTCTTGCTAAGCTGAATTAGCAGGGTTCTTTGTTAAAACTGGATTTTACAAGGAAGTGCACAGATAGATAGGCTGGCCTACCAGGAGGTTCAGAAACCTGATTCAGGTTTGGCCAAGCAAATGACCTTTTTCAAAAGCTTCCCCACAACAAAGAATTCTCTAGTCCAATAGTGTCAAGTATGAAAAACCCTCTCCAAATGATATGAATAACATTACTTTTCTGACTTCACTTCCCACTAATTCCTCAACTTACCACTCATTCAATCCACTCAGTCCCCAGAGTTCCTCTCTTTCCCCAAACACACCAGGAACACTCTTCCGTCTACACCTCTGTACCAGTTTTTGCTTCTGCCTGGAACTCTTATTACTCAAAAATCTAAGTAAACTACGCCTTCATCTCCAAGTCTCTTCGAACTTGTCTTCTCAGTAAGGCTGACCCTGCATCTTCCTTAGAATATAAACTATCCCTCAGCCCCAGTGCTGCCAATCTGCCTGAACTACTTGTTTATTTTTTCATAGCCTTTAACACCTTCTAATATACTATATACTTAACATACAGTTATGGTACTTATTGTTAACTTTTTGTCCTGTCTTAGCAAAATGTGTCTTCCCCAAAGAAAGACATCTGTGTTTGCTCTGCCTATTGATTTATACCAAATCTCTGGCAAAACGAGATACTCAAAACATATTTGTTAACTCTAACATTTTAGCTTTCACTTCATTTGTTTTATTTTCAAGGAAATTTAGTGTACATTTTTTACTAGTTTATATGGAAAAGGTAGCAATTTTTATCTCCCATCTGGGTTGGCATGATCTGTGGCTAAACATGTTCTTGTTTATTTGTTTGCTGTTATGTCTCCCTGCAGAGAGATGAATTTCCTAAAAAGACATCCTCTTTTTTTTTCTATTGTATTTGTGGGAGGAAAACTGCAAAAGTTTAGAACAGAGATCATTAATTTCTTAAGGAAAAAGAAAATGGATTAGAACCCAGAGCCATTCTTAACCATTATTTAGTATTTTTATACCTTTTATATAACCTAGTGTCCTAATATAATTGTCCAAAATTTCTCCATTTACATATTTATATCTCAGTAAAACAGCACAATGTAGGTCATCACTACTAGAGCAGGAGACAACGCACTTGGATATTGGAGACTGATTAGTTGCTATGCTGTGCTTGTTAACATGCAGACCCTTGAGTGAAGATTACATTTGCATATTTCTTTTCTTGTCCAGGATGACACACATTTCTCTTTGCCTGCCTAATACTATTATCATGTTTGAACATTCTTGTCCTGGGAATTAATTTTTCACAGGTCTTTCTGTTTGCTCCACTTTTTCACTCTATTTTTGATTCTTTTAAAATTTATGTTTATATAATTCTGTCATTACCTATTTAATTGTTCAAAGCAGCATTTTCTCTGATTTTATTTTTTTAATGTTTTTACTTTGGGTTTAACTCCTCAGAGAGAATATGGGTAGGATTTGACCATGAGATGCTGTGCTTTTTAAAATATGTATGACTTAACACTATTCTATCTGCCCTGGTTCATACAGCATGTTTATTACCCTAAACATTTAAAACTTGTCTATTTTTTTCCATCCACTCTTAACCCTCATTTCTACTCTAAGCAAATGTAACTATGCAGCTGTCATAAAACACAATACATATTAATCCTAACAAGTATACATACAGAGATTTACTACATGAATAAACAGGAAATGCCTCTGAGCAGGATATATACATATAAATGCAAGTTTAAGATATGTAATAGCGGGCTTACACTTTAATGAGAAAGTTTTCAAGGGAAGAAGAGGAAGGAAATAGAAAAGTGAAAAAAAAAAACCCTCAAAAATAAGAAATGTGTTTAAAGGAAAGAAAAAATACAGAATTAGAAGTTGATATAATGGAATTTTGGCTCAGATTGTGGAGTAAGATCACTGACATATTCTCTCTGTTCCCAACACATAATAATGATAAGGAAATATAATAGTAAAATAGCAGTAACAAGAAGTCATGAATTCTCCAAGAAACAAGATAATTATCTTCTTTCATCATAAAATTAAATATAAATTTGAAATAATATATAAAGTCGAGGATATCAGTTTGATTTTCTTTGGTTTTTGAGGCTGGCAATGATGATTGGGTTTTGATTCTTACAAGTCAGAGGGCACTAAAAATGTTCCACTTCAAAAGACTATTCCCAAGGACAAAAGAGGAACAAAAAGACGTCCTGTCCACAGATACTTAGACTAAATTGAGAGATATCGACAGTCAATAACTGGAAGTAAACATAAGAAACAATGATGAAGTAGCAGAAGTCATTGCTTTAATTTCCCAGAGGATACCTTAGATCCAGAAAGCATAGATCAAATACCAACTATACATACATATAAATACAGATCAAATATATAAAAATTGTGAAAGATGGAAAAGAAAAAGGCTACCAGAAGAAAAAAGTAGATTATCTACTAATTATAATATTTAGCAGCCTAGAGTCTTAATAATAGCACCACATGTTAGGGACAATAGAGTTGTATCAATTTGTTGGGGGAAAACCTCTGTTCTGAATCTTTCATCCCCATACATTTCTTACTTTCTTAGCATTGAGCACCTAAGGTATTTTGTTTACTTTTAAATATGTACTGTGTACCAATTTCAGTTTCAACAATTTGAAAACAACTGTGGCATTGAATTTATAATTTTGAGAGGTATAAATATGACCATTGAAAGGAAAGTGATATTTACATCTGAAACTTTAAGATAGTGACATCTACCCATCAATATTATAGCCAGCTGTACTTGCCTTGCCCTTGTTTATGCTTTAGTGTTAGATGACAACTTGCTTTGAAGATTTATCTCCCAAATTAGTAGACATATAAAGAAATGCCAAGGTTGTGCTATACTTTCTACATGTCATGGAACATACAAATGTGTGTACATATATATATATGGCATATTCTTGTTCTATTGTTTGGACAATTTGCTGGACTCTCCCAGCAGGTAGTATATTCCTTGTTTTATAAACCAGCTTTATTTGTGATTTTTGTACCATGTGAATAGAACTTCTATGTCCAAATGTAGCAGAAAGATGAAATGAAATAAAAAACACACCTGATTGTTTTGCTATACTCTAAGATTTGAGAACCATTGACTTAAGTTCCATGGTATTTATGTATTAATTTTTATTTTTATAAGGCTCTATGTTTTGCAAAATAGTTTAACACAATTATTCCAATTTGATTACTACTACAGTCCCATTCGTGTTTATTCCTATTCAACAAAGGGGAAAACTTGTATTTGAGGATATCTCCTGTTGGCCTGATACATTCTGCATCCAGGTTTCTTCTCACACTTTTCAGTGAGCTTTCCCATAAACCAATTTCCTCACAAAAGTATTCACGACACTATATCTAAAATAAAATAGTTTTTTAGTCTTTACTGCTCTTTTTAGCTTTTAAATATTTTATACCCAATATCCTACCTCATATTCTATTATATTTTGTTTTATTTTTGTGTTTATTATAATTAATCTCTGTCCTCCCACAATCTATGAACAGCAACCATATCAAGGCCTAGCCTTGACGTGTTTGGTCAACTGCCTAATACCCAGTGCTTTAAAGAGTGGCTGTGTAAAGTAGAAACCATGAACATTTTTATGAATGAATGAATATCTACTTGATTTAAAGATCACCCAAAAGTGAAGTAATACTAGCTGTAAGTTTAGACAGCCTGCCAACCAAAAGACCTGTAAAAGCATGTACTGCAAAGAAAAATGAATACAAGCAAATCATGTGAGATGTAAAAAACAATGATGAGTAGTTTAATAAATATGGTAAAATTAATAGATAATTTTAAAATTTTCATAGAAAGACAACTTTATGTAAACTAAACAGTAGATCATGTAAAATAATTCAGGAGAAAAAGAAAAAAATACAGCACTCTATTTTTGTTAGAGAAATTGACAATTATGTATTTATATTAAGTGTAGATAATCAGAAAAACTTAGTAGGGGGGTATGATCTATATTTTCCACTTCAGGAGTGGAAAAACTGTCAGAATCATTGGAACCTGAGTAACTCCAACTTGAATAAGGCCCGGGTAAAATGAGGCTGAAATCTACTGGGCTGCATTCCCAGACAGTTGAAACATTCTAAGTTACAGGGTTAGATTGGAGGTCAGCACAAAGTACACGTCATAAAGACTCTGCTGAAAAAACAGTTTGCAGTAAAGAAGCCAGCCAAATCCCACCAAAACCAAGGTGGCAATGAGAGTGAACTCTGGTTATTCTCACTGCTACACTCCCACCAGCACCATGACAGTTTACAAATGCCATGGCAACATCAGGAAGTTACCCTATGTGGTCTAAAAAGGGAAGGCATGAATAATCTACTACTTGTTTAGCATATTATCAAAAAATAACCATAAAAATGAGTTGCTCTGTCTGTGGAGTAGCCATTCTTCATTCCTTTACTTCCTTAATATACTTGCTTTCACTTTACGGACTCACCCTGAATTCTTTCTTTTGGAAGTTGCAAGACCCCTCTCTGGGGGTCTAGATTGGGACCCCTTTCCTGTAACAAAATAGAAAGACAGAAACTCTGTCACTTTAAGAGAATGTAACAAAAAAGGAAAGAAACAAACAAAAGATGTCACATGAAAAGCATAGATTAAAATGGAATCAATAAATTGAGGTATATCAGTAATTAAATGTAAATGAATTAAAGTTATGCTTCATAACGCATTTATGATCAGATTAGATTTAAACTAGACATTTACAGGTTTTTAAAAAGACTAAACTAAAACACAACTATAAGAGTGAAAATCAAATATAGAAAATATCTTCTAGAAAATAGTAAACAAGAAGATACCCACCTAAGCATACCTGCCTAAATAAAATGACAGTACTCTAATGCTAAAAATAAAAAGAGAAAAGTCTACCATGGAGATAATAAAATAATATGTCAAAATAAATATTAGCAGTAAAACATTAATAGAAATAAAGATAGGTGATATAAAATAATATAATGATTCAGAAAATATCAAAAGAATAAAACTGGAATATATTTTAAAAATAACTTCCCACTATACAAAGCAAAACTAATAGAATTACTAAACAAATGTCAATCTATGGTAATAAATTGTGACACACACACAACTCTATTAGAAGCTAATAGTTCACTACACATAAAGGAATTAGTAAGTGTAGAGAAGATTGAAATAGCAATATCCCAAGCTAGATCTAGTAACTATATAGTGAATCTTTCATCTTCAGAAATAGAGGCTATATAATTTTTTAAGAAGACATGAAATATATAACAATTTAGTCACTTTTTGATAAGACTTTTAATTTTTTCTCAAATACTATTATCTGTTTTTGCTGAAATTAGCTTTCAAATAAGCAGTAAAAGAAAAGAAAAACCTTCATACATTTTAAAACATATCTGTCCCCTAAATGTCCTCAGTGAAAATATGCTCACTCTGGAATTTACAAAATCAAATAACAAAAACTGTTTCTTTATGGTAAAGTGGGACTCTTTATAAACTTTCAGTCTTATAGACACTTTATAAAAAAGACTCAAGTATTTAGTTGGCAATATAGAAAAAGGATTGAAAATATATTCTATTCCATTGGAGAAGTGAAGATTATTATGGAATGATTAATAAAACATGACATCTTTAATTCATACTTTATTTGAATTCCATTTTAGGAAATCCAAAGAAAATAGAAAAATCCTGTTACCTCAATACATGATTTATCTTTTGTGTTGATTAGTTTTGTATACTGAATAAAATGTTTTTAAAATCATATGTTAGATTTTATGTATTTGGCAGTATATTTGAAATTTACTGAATTAAATGAGCTCCTAAATATGTAACATAACAGCTATAGAAAGAAAATTTTGTACTTAAACACACTACTAGTGATTTTTATCTAAAAACTATAGCTATATGCCAGAAATTATTTATTTTATAATTTTTTCTTCTTAAGCAATTTGAAACATTCTCTTTCACATTAAAAGTTTTTTTTTTCCACTTTCGGGTACAATTTTCAGTGCACATATAATGCTCCATTTTTCAGAAGCAAATATGGTACTGAAGATTGAGTGATGGCAGGCAATTTACATGGAAAGTGTTTTTATTTTCCTGACCTAAAATATACATTTAATAAATTCCCATTCCCCCAAATCATTATATCCTCACTGGGACAATGCTAAAGAAAAGGCTTTGTGGAAGATAGTCTCCAATATGGTTCACAATGATCTCTGCCTTCTGGTGTTTTCAGTCCTCCCACGTGGTACCTTGGTAGGTCCATGTGACCAAAAACACATGGGAGAGGTGATGGTATGTTACCTGTAATGATGAGTTACAAAAGCCTGCAGGTTTTCACTTTGGAGAGTCTATAATTATAAAAATCTCCTTAATGACACATCCCTTTCTCTGTCTCAGTGAGGGAAACTATGTCATGAGAAGACTTTACAGAGGCACAGGAAGAGGCCAGGAACTGGAGCCTCTCCCTCCCTCAACAGCCACACAAATAAGCTAGGAAGAGGAATTTCAGGCCCAAGTGGCAACTTAACTAGTACTGCATGAAAGACCCTGCACCAGAACTACCTAAATAAGCCCCTTCCAGATTCCTTAGAAACTATGTGATACAATAAAGACTTGTTGGGGGACAATTTATAACCCAGAACTAGAAAATTAATACAGTATATTTTAAACAAACAGCTGGCAGGTTGAAACAACAAAAAAGAGTTTTCCCTGTAGAAATTTACCTCATCCATATGGAAAATTACACTTGTGACCAGCAGCAATGCTTTAAAGTACATTTGTGTTTATTTTTAATTGACAAATTAAAAATTGTATATATTTATGGTGTAAAACATGATGTTTTGATATAGTTATACATTGTGGAATGGCTAAATTAAGCTAATTAGCAAATGCATTATATCACATAGTTCATTGTGATGAGAACACTTAAAATCTACTCTTAGCATTTTTAAGAATACAATACATTGCTATTAACTATAGTCACTACGTTGTATAATAGATTGGCAGAACTCATTCCTCCTTTCTAATTGAAATATCGTATCCTTTGACCAATGTCTTCCCAATCCCCATACTTTAAACAGCTGAGATAATTGTATCTAGATACTGCACATTTCATTAATGTGCTATTAATATGATAATAAAATCAAATTATCACTGAGCTAAACTTAGAAATATTGAATCTTAAAAAAATAGGTGGAATCATTACAAAAGTGCTAACACAACTTATTATTAACAGCATGGGTGATAACATTAACTATCACAATTTCAGAGAATGTAATATATTTAAAAATATAGTTTATCTTTCATTAAATTTGGATGGTGTATTATTTTATGAGATTCATTAAACATTTAAATTTTTTTTCAAAAAGTGAAATTCTGATGACTCAATTCATAGGCAAGGCTCTCACTGCATATTTGTGTTTGGTTCAATTAAACTGACTTAGAACTTCGAATTTAGATTTTTTTTTGGTAATTGTTTAATTACTAAGTAAAAATATATTAATTATCTTTGGTTTTACCCTGCATTCAGATACTTAATATGTTTTATGAAGTTCTCGTTTGTTACTTGGCAATTGTATCTTTCAGTGTCAAGTCTAGAATGCAGAAATCACTCTAGAACTTCAGGTACTGAGAAATTTAATGCAGGAAATCTGTTGCAAAGTTTTCAGATGGGCTGCAGAAGCAAAAGAGAAAAGGATTTATGAGGAATTACGGGTCTGGCTCAGCCCTGGGGGAGGAGGGATGTGACTCTTGCAGGTGCAGCTTCTGCCTGAACCCATGCTGCCAGGAGTTGCAAAAGGCAATTTGAACTCCTGAGGGCTACAATGAAACCATTTTCTATTGCATTCAATCTTATCCTACCTCTGTGTTCCCACTGGAGTTCTCTAGGTGCAAAAAGTGTTAGAAAATGTACTTTGGAGTCTTCCCTCTCAAACACAATACAGAGGCAAGTGCGGAGGAGCTGGAAGTGACTTGAAAATCCACAGACAATAAGTGTAACAGTAGACAATAATTTGTAACATTGAAGTATCTTCTAATAGAAACATTTTTTCCAGTTTCCCATGCAAATGTATGCAAACATAAAGCAGTTTGACCTTTACTTATTTCTAAGCTTTATCGTATTCCTATAGCCTTCTATACATCTGACTTTTCCCCCTGAATCTCAACAGATATACTTGCCTATTAAGCCAAAAACAAAACAAAACAAAAAAAAAACACTGAAAATTGTTGTTGAGGAAGTGAAGCAATCAACTTTGAACATAATTCCTATGAAATTCCTATGAAAAGCGTGGTCCTCCTCGTGTCTAGGATTAAGTCCATCACCCCTGCTTTGTGTCTCATAATCTTGTTCTTCTTAGGACCTCACTTTATCAAAAGATTTTCAGTTATCCACTGCCCGCATAATCACATTAATCTTTCACTCATTTTTTGGTTCCTTTCTACTACACTTTAAATTTTCTGGACCCTCAAAAATGAATTTTTGACCCAGGATGTCAAATTAGTTATACTCTTCATTTCAATTCAAATGAACTTGTTGAAAGTGTTGCTCAAGCTCACATTCTCTACTTGCTTATTTTCATCCCTCTAAACAGTTTGGTTAAGTATTCACACCCACTACTGCATTGAAACTACTTTAGGAAGGAGGTTCACCAATAACTTCATTTTGTTAATGTTTTGCTGATCATGAAGTCTATAACTATAGCTGTTGGTTCTATGGCCCACTTTCCTGCTTTTGCAAATTTCTTTTATGGTCTCAAAAAAAAAAATCACTCTTCTGGTATTCTTTCTCTGTTTGCCATTTCTTCTCATTTGCCTCTGGGTTCTGCCCATGCCGTAAGTATTTCCCACTGAATATTTTTCAAAGAAACTTTTTCTCCTCTTGTGACTTGAACTAGTCTATGTCAGAGAGGCCTAAAGAAATATGTCTGGTTGGGGAGCTTCAAACTCATATATCAAATCGTTTTGGGGATATAAAAAACCTGCATGTCGTAGAGATTACTCAACTTAAAATGTTAAAAGGGAACATGTGATTAAATCTCTTCAAATCTTCCTGTCCAAACATATATCATTTCTAAATGAACAGCACCACTATTCTCTTAGCTCTGAACACATGAACTTTATGGACAGATTTGTGGGTCCTATCATCCACATCAATTGACAATGGAATCTTGTTAATATTTAACAGAGCCATGAATTTGTTAGCATTCCTAATGCTGATAGCTTACTTTGTCCTATGGATTACTTCTTCCTGTGTCACATATCTCCCTGCATTGCCTTCTTTTCCTTTAATACCATTTTGCTGTGTTAACTTGACTAATATTTGTGAAACATAAATACAACTGATCATTACCAGGATTATCTTTCTCCGTTACCTACAGAAAGCATTTGATATCAAGTTCAAATTAATTAGCCCTAAGAGTATCATGGAAGGGACTTTGACTTTTTTTTTTTTTTTTCCTTTTCTCCCTTGTTATTTTCTTTTGCATGACTTACACTTTGGAACTCTAGTCACTCAAATGATTCATGCTGTGACTTTTATACATGCTGCCTCCTGATTTTGTCCCCTCTTGCCTTCTCTCTGTACCTAAACCCATGTTCCCTACTAGTACCTCAGGTCAGGAATTACCTTCCCCTAGAAAGCATCTTGGCCTTCCTTGAACCTTAGGCTGATAGTTGCTCTTCCGTAGAATTTTGTTCATAAATCATTATACTATTTGGTAAATTTTATTACAAATTTCTGGATATTGCTTGCTTCTCAATGCCTTGCAAAGAGATTTTATATTGTTGACATTTGAGTCAATTTCATAACCTAAGAGAAAGATTATTTGATGGAAGAACAAATAAGTAAAATAAAACATATTGAATTGATTCAACATATAAATTGAATGTCTGCAAAGTACCAAGGTTTTTGCAGGACTTGGGATCTTAGCAGTGATGAATTCAGACTCAGTGCTAGTTTCTTATCTATCTTCTGCATAAGACTCTGTACTCCTTGAAAGCTGAAAGAGGCTTACCAATATTAAACCTACTGCCACTTAACAGATAACTTTTGAGAAAGAATGAAAAAGCAAAATAATTTTTTCAGTTATACATCCAACTTGTAAAAAGTACTGCTTTTGATATGCTCCACATTTGGATTACAGACTCTTAAGTTTCTCCCACTGTAAGAGAAAAGATCTGTTACTAATCCTATAATCTATTTTAGAGTTTTTTCACATCTCTAAAACAGCCTTGCATCCATATATCAGGGACAGCCTCAATTATCTTTGGTCTTCTAAGACTGATACCCTTCTAATCAACGGAAAGGGCTCTACAATTATCTAAAAGTGAAAGGGTGTAACTTAAAGGTGATTCTTAAATGTAAAAGCCAAGAGATTAGAAAACATTAGGCACACATTTTCTGGGATTTAATAATGAGTCATCTATATTTATAAGCCAGTTTACTATAGTATCAGTAGGGGACTGATGCATACTTTTATTTTAGTAAATGAAATATAATAATCACTAAATTCTTCCTTCCATAGTTTTTAGGTTTTATACAGTTCTAAAGATTTCAGATGAATAGAGTTCAGGCAAAGTCAGGATTTATAGAATTTTATTATAGAAATGTTATAAAAAACATATAAGAGGGAAACTAAATTAAAAAAAAAAAAAAAAAAAAAAAAACTATACATAAGATAAACAGCTTCTCTTCACCTCAGAAAATAATTTAAATACATCAATGCCACTTTCTTGGATATGTAATGCTAGATGATAAAATATAAATTTCTTATATGGCCTAATTTTTCAGGAATTTTTGTTAAGTTTGATTTACAAACTTTAAAATATCTTGATAGTTTAACTTCACTCTACTCAACATTTTTCTGATGCTCAATAGATAAAAGAGTGAAGTCATGATTATTCATGTACTAGATAAAGTATGTTTAATTGCAAATTTTACTTACTGACCTCAAAACAATTATGATACTCAGTTGAATGCAATTTTCTTTCTAATTACCTGAATAAATTACTGTGTTCACTCTACGTTGCTTTTTTATTTCATTTTGCTTATTGTTTGCTCTCAAACCTGATTGTCAACATTCTGGAGATGCCTTTTATTGGAGGCATTTCATTTTCCTTCATGGAAATGAATAGTTTAAAGTGATTTTATTTTGTTCTCTCATAATTGATAAAATAGAAAATGACCATCACATTCTGGAGACCATTATTTATTTATTTATTTAAAGACACATCCAGAAATGCTAAAAGTAAGAGGGAGGACAATTTTTTTCTTAATCCAGCAAAAAATATGTTCATTTTCTTCTTGAAATTTAGACTATAGGCACATCTATTTGTTTTGTTCGATTAAAATATTTTAGCAGGTGTTGAATACTTGTCAAGGAATTTAGCATAATTTTTCCTAATAATACTCTACAACATTATTCTTTTGGGATGTTATTGTTAGCTGTATCATTGTATCTATCTCCAAGAAGCCTGAGTCACTAAATAAGAGGTATTATTTTGACCAATATAAACCATTTCTTAATGGTTTGCTAGTAATTACCTAACTGAAGAGAATAGGAAATAAGACGTTTCAGCGTCTGAGTGGACATTTTCTACACACACTATTTGTCATGTTTGTCGCATATAGGAAAAAAGTTAAATTTATAGTAAATATGTTCAAATATTAAGTAAAGTCAAAATAATTTGTACTCGTCAGAATAAGTTGGTCATAAAATGTATATGTAGAATAATTTTTGTTTTTAATCTGGAGTATTACTGAACATTTTTTATGCTAGCTGAGATGAAGCATATGTGAATGTTTCTTCTGCATATTTTTGAAGAGAGCTTTAGAAGAAACTGAAGAAAATATTGTGAAACTCTCAATGATAAAAAAAATGAGTTATAGGCCTACTACTAATGGACAAAATGAGGCACCAGAAATATCTATAACCTGATTATGGAATAAAACAAATATCATATAGAGATAATAATATCTTGAGACTCAACTTGTTCCTCATATGTAAGCATTCGAATAATACTTCAAGGGAAGCCATTATGATAATATGTGTTTAGTCACACACAAGTATGTGGTGGAAAATTCTTGGGCTGAGAGAAGACGCAGCCCTGAAGGAGGGTAGGAGAATATAAGAAGCAGCTGATTTCATCAGCCAGTCAACAAATTGGATTCTTTTCCCTTTTTTAATGGTTTTCCTAAAGAATGGTTAATTTTTATGAATCATATATGTAAAGTAAGAAAATTCAGATCCAGGCTATATTAAGTTATGTCAGCCATCTTAATCTTCAATTGCATCAGTCATAAAAATTGTAATCCAATAACCTAGAAATATTAACCCAAAACAATCCATTATAACATATAAACAACCCAAATCAGATCAATTGAAAGAAAGGAAGAAAAGGAAAGAAACTGAAGTCAAAAACAAAAAAAAACCAGAAATGAGAAAAATTTATGTAGAATGATATCCACTATCATTTATAAATTTATTTATAATTTATTTGAGACAGCGTCTCACTCTATTACCAGGCTGGAGTGCAGTGGTGTGATATCGGCTTACTGCAGCCTCCACCTCCCAGGTTCAAGCAATTCTCCTGCCTCAGCCTTTCAAGTAGCTGAGACGCCTAATTTTTGTATTTTTAGTAGAGACGGGGTTTTACAATGTTGGCCCGGATGGTCTCCATCTCTTGACCTTGTGATCTGCCTGCCTCTGCCTCCCAAAGTGCCGGGATTACAGGCCTGAGCCACGGCACCCAGCCAAGTTACTTATTTTTTAAAAAAACAACTATAGAAGCAATCAAGGTGCCCAACAATAGGAAATAATAAATAGATAACATATGATACAGCCATTACATAAAAATATATACAAATTAGAAATATTTTCTGATTAATGATATCTAAACATTGTCACAATTTAATGGTAAATTAAAAATTGATAAAAGGGAAAGTAAAACTGTAAGAAAGCATACCTTTTTTGCTGTTTAAATAAACATTTAAATTTTAAAATATATTTATGTTTACGGAAGAGTTGTGAAGAAAGTGCCAAAGGATCATATGTACCCTATACCTAGTTCTTAGGGAGAGAATTCAGATGAAGATAGATCATATAGGGACAAAACAAGTACAGAAAAAATCTACTTCTACATAGGAGGGAATAAAAGTGCACATTTATCTCTGAAACAGAGTGACTATTTCTAAATACAGTAGATGAACATTATTAGTATTTAAAATCTGAATTGTGGATACTTACCTACTTAGAGACAGAGAATTTTTTTTAAAACAGTCTTGCTCTGTTGCCCAGGCTAGAGTGCAGTGGCATGATCTCTGCTCACTGCACCCTCTGCCTCCAGGGTTCAAGTGATTCTCCTGCCTCAGCCTCCTGAGTAGCTGGGATTACAAGCGGATGCCACCATATCCAGCTAAGTTTTTTTATTTTTCGTAGAGACGTGATTTCTGCATGTTGGCCAGGCCAATCTCAAACCCCTGGCTTCAAGTGATTGGCCCACCTCGGCCTTCCTAAGTGCTGGGATTACAGACATATACCACCATACCTCACAGATAATTTTTAATAAACGATGGATTTCTTTAGAGTCTAAATTTTGTTGAAAATAATTTTTGCAGTCAAATTTCAGTGTGTTGCCATAATCACAGTACCCCCAAATACTTTGTCCTAATCCCTCACACTATCAAGTGTATACAACCTGTTAATTAGATAGATACAATCATCTTTTTCCCCTTCATACATTGAAAACATAGATTTCAAAATAGCTCATATGATCAAGCAGAATACATTATTTCATATATTATTTTTAGATTTATCTTTTATCTCCCTCTCCCATTGTTTTCTCCTATCATGTGAAAACTTTGTTATCAAGCAATTATGTAATCAAAAATTTAGATTTAGGATATATCACATAAGATCAAGAAAAATGAATATATGTTTAAGTGTTTTGTTTTCTGCCTTTTTCCATTTCTTACTTAGATATGCTCTGTCTTTACAGCTTCTATTGTAATGTTTGCTAGCACATCACCATGTCCCTATGGTAAAATTAAACAAAACATAGTAACTGAAGATATAATTCTGTTTAATCACTGCAATAGGTATTTGTTGTGTACTTAATAGGTACTCTCAGTTATTCTAAATCCTGATATAAAGATAAATAAAACATCGTTTCTAACGCAGAGGACATCACAGCCTAAAGGGGAAATGAAATGGGATTGTACTTCTTCCTGACATTTTCATTCATCGTTTCTTCATTATGGGAGCCCTTGATAACTCCCTGCAGTGTGTTTGTTCTTAGAAGCAATCCAGAGGTGAATTAGAAGGCATTTAACTAGCTAAAGGCTCATATTCTGTTGCTCCTTGTGATATCACTCTTGCTGTTAGTCAGAATTGAACCTAGCAGTATGATTTTAGTGACTGAGCTCACATCTTGCTCCTGATTCCACTCTTGAGTTATTTCAGCTATTGACTGGGACCTCTAACTTGACACTATTTAATGAATTCCAGGCTTGACAACCTCTTTTTACACCAAACCCCTACAAAAGATGTTCTAACCTTTCCCTTAGTAGTGTAGAGTTTTGCTTCCTTACCTTGCCCTGTTGCTGAGACCCTACTTAAACTCACTGATCTCCCAATTAGGAGTCACTTCCTGCCAACCTGGGGCCTCAGGGAATATTTGTCTTTCTTACTATTCTCTGTAGCACCAAAATTTAGCATAGGCCCTAGCAAAGCATCAAGATCCAAATTTTTGAATTAAATTGTTAACATGAACTAAACCTTACAAGTATTCATTTTTATCTATTCCCTCATTGTCTGTGCTGTTTGTCCAGACCTCAGCAGCATATTGTTACAACATGCTGACAAGCATACTTCCTATCACATACTTGTTTTCATTTTCTATACCTTATCTTCTTTCAGTTTTTTCTGGTTTGTCTATCTAAAGAATGTAAATCATTCTACCTTTTTGCACCTCTCAACTTGCTCTCTTTCTGTAAACACCTGAATGCCTCTCCTTAATATTATAGCATTGCCAGGGAATTATATGAGCACAATATTATGATGCTAATAATGCCAGGAAGAATGGATATTTTAGAATAGCATAATGTGTGATAATTACTACTGAAGAGGTCAGAGAAAATATCATATAAAGATGTTTTGAAAGCTTGAGAGGGCATTTTCCATTTGGATAGCAGAAGGATAGTTAACTTTGCTCTAAGAAAAAACTCTTCACACATGAGAAAAAAAGACTATGATTAGGTAATAAAAATTAGTTTTGTATAGTTACACTGTGGAAATAATTCTGGAGAGCACGAGGAGTTGGAGCTGTGTATTAGGATAAGACTGTGAAGAACCTGTTATAAAATAAAAACAGATTTGAACTTTGTCCTTTGGTAAATGCTTTCATTATGAGAGATTAAAAGGATCAAATCTATGTTTTAGAAATAAGCCACTCATGTTTCTGAGAAAAAACAGAAATCTGAGAAAAAAGAGCAAAGAGTCACTAATACCACTTAGATAGAGACACTGCCAAAGAACAAAACATGATGCCGTGGGCCTGAATTAGGTTATGTTGCAAAATAATATAACACAAATAATATTTTTATGCGGAAAGTATATAAAAGGGGTCAAATATTCTTTTATCAATTTATTCAACAATGAATTGAGTTTACCAAGCAAAGTGCTATAGGTGGTATATTAGTCTGTCCTCTTGCTGCTGATAAAAGACATACCTGAGACTGGGTAATTTATAAAGAAAAAGAGGTCTAATGGGCTCATAGTTCCACATGGCTTGGGAGGCCTTACAATCATAGTGGGAGGTGAAGGAAGAACAAAGACATGTCTTACCTGGTGGCAGGAAGAAGTGCAGAGCAATAGGGAGAAAAACCCCTTATAAAACCATCAAGTCTCCTGAGAACTCAGTATCACGAGAACAGAATGGGGAAAACTGCCCATGATTCAATTATCTCCACCTAGTCTCTCCCACAACAAGTGGGGATTATGGGAACTACAATTGAAGATAAGGTTAGGGTGGGGACACAGACACATCATGTCAGATAGCTAGAACAACAAAGAAAACTGACAACAACCCTTGATCAGAGGATACATAATTTCTGGCAGGGGAGGCAGGCATTAAACAGATATGCAAAAATATATATAGTCTGGAAAATAATGATAAGGTCTTTGAAGGAAATTAGGCAAGAAAGGAGAAGGGGACAAAAGAAGAGTAGGAATTTTACATGTGAGGACTTAATGAAAATTGAAGTTGAGAGAGAGAGTCTTGCATAAACCTGGGAAAGAACATTTCAGCTAGTGGGAAAGGTAAACAAAAAGTTATTATTTGGATGGAGCAGAGTGGATGAGGAGGAGTGTTGTGAGAAATAAAGTCAGAGTAGAGAGAGCTATAGGTCAGTATTGTCTTTAATTTTCTTCCAGAATCAGAAGTAAATCCTTAACTCTCTGAGTAGATTGTAAGTTGGATTTTGGAAATATTTTACTTTCCTGAGTAAAATCTCAGAAACAACCACTAAGTTAATGAAGGTATGACTTCAGCTCAGTAGGCAGATTCGAGATAAATAATAAGAGGAACGTTCTAACAAGTTTAAAAACAATTCTTCCAGAAATTCAAAGGGAAAGACTGAGTCAACATCAAAAACAGAATTTTCAACAGGAGATTGTGAATGACATGAATGACATTGACACGATCCAGAGAAGTCGTGTAGGTAAAAACTGAGAGAAGGTCACTATATTTGGCAATTAACAGGTTTGTAGTGACTAAAATAGGAGCTCTTTTACCATATTCATAGAAGAAGAGACAGATCACAATGGTCTGTGGAGTATGTAAAAGTGAGGACAATGAAGGAGGGTTAGGATTGAGGATTTTTTATTGTAAATGGATGAAAAATGCTAAAATTTATTTGATCATTTTTAAAGTAACACGATTACAAAAAGAGTTTTGTGTAACTTTGGAATTCTTAATTTGTGTATATTATTTCTATCAAATTTTATACCGGAAACTTGAAGGAACCTACAAATTTCCTATACTGTCCTGAAATTAATGGAGTGATTTGACTATGAAATACAGCCTAACAATCCACCATGGTATGAAAAACATGTGATCAAATTAAAAGACCTGGATTTTAGGGCTGATCTTGGCAAATAGTATTGCATAGGGTGTTTAACTTCTTTGACATTTAGTATTCTATTTAACATAGTGATATCTTCCTTAAAAGTCTATTACAAATACTAAATTCAGAATATATGTTTTTTAAAAAGGCATTTGAACATACACAAGGTGGTTCCTGATATGATTGGCAAGAGTAGGTTTTACAGAGGGAAATTGGTGACTCTGATTTTAAAGAGTGACACTTTTTCTCCATATGATTTCAGGCAAGCCACACTTTCCAAATCTAAAAAATACTATCTTGTGAGGAGGTTTTAAAAATGTAAGCATCAATCAACCTAAAAGTTTTTAAATGTCCCCCATCTTTGAACAATATTATTACCTTTAAGTTTTCTAAGGGATTTTTATTTTGAACTAGATCTTGTAAACTGTTTACAAACTGGAAAACACTATGTACCTGAGAAGTTTTATATATTTTACATGTTTTCATTGCAATGATATTTTATTTAATTAGATTTCACCTGTAACTACTATTCGTTATAGCAGATTACATATATATATCTTCTGATTCCAAAGAAATATTTTCAATAGTTTTGAAATAGCCTTGGTTGCAAATAGAGCACCTTTGATTTTATGAAGAAAATCATCTTTCATAACCTTTGGATTGAACACCTTATATCACTTTCATGTTGCTCTTTGAAACTCTATTTCTGATCCCTTTAACATCAAATAGGGAAAGAAACATACTAGAGCAGCATCACAGTGCAGCCCTTTGGAGATTCCAGAATAAGGCCCATGGCACAGTATGTTAACCCATCACCCATTTGGATACTTTAGCTTGTTTGACCCCTGCTTGACAAGAAAAGGTCAGATTCATATTGTTAATATTCCTAACCATTTGGATCTCTGATGACCTCCATTTCCCTTTAAGACCAGAATAGAGTTCAAATGCACTCACTTTTTCCATAAAGCCTCACTAGTATTGTCTGCATAAACAGTTGGTATTCAGAAGATGTAGATCTTTTTGAAGTGAAATCAAGAAAATACTTGTATATATTTTGCCAAAGATTTAAAATGCTTTGTGCACTAAGCTGTTCTTATCAAAATTTTAGTTGAAAAAAGTGAATGTTCAAAAAGATATATCTCAACCTAAAGAATATAAAAAGTAACAGCTATGTAAACAATTTTGGTAGATAGTAGTTTTAGGCCCTCAGATGTTCAGAACTAAATTTTGGGTTTTATCAGTAATAAAAGGAGTCCTCTGTAGGATTTCTTCCTCCTCTTATGTCTTTAGTAGTTAATTTTTGACTATACATTATGGATAGACTAGTATAAATTTATAAATGCATGGAATTTTACATTATAGAACTCTGAATTTGAATGTGAGTGGCCTTTGACATTTTGCAGTTGAGCAAGTTACTTAACCAAGTGTGATTCATTTCCTTTTAAATAAAATGGAAGAATGTGTATATCAAAAGTTTGTTCTTTCTTTTTTCTTTATTCTATTTTGCTAATGAATTAAAATAATGTGTATATATTGCCTGATACAAAATAGAGCTTCAGTCAACAACTGGCTTCTTTTTAGTATGCTTGGTGGTTTTATATAATCATTAATGTAAATGCCTAAAATTATTTTATGTGAGAAAGTATGGCATTAACAAATGTGTATTTGATACCAAAATCTGCTCAATAAGAAGATGAAGGACAAGAATATGGGGAAAATTGGCCATGATAACAAACTTACTCTCTCATAAATAAATTACCACAAAGGCATTGCTATTCTATTACTTTTGATTTTTGTTGTTATTACTGCTAACTTGATCTTTATCAGTTTTAATTCTAATATTATTTTGGTTGAATTTCTATAGGTAAAGATGTAGCGATAACAAATTTTAATACATTTGAAATACAATCAGGAACTGCAATAATTATGTTTTGGTTAATGTCAGACCTCATATATAATCATATGGTGGTCCAATAAGATTATAGTGAAGCTGAAAAATTCCTGTTATGTAGTGATATTTTGATGATCCTGAACCTGTGTAGGCCTAGGCTAATCTGTGTGTTTGTGCCTTCATTTTTAACAAAAATTTTAAAGTGTAAAAAAAGAAAAAATGCTAATTTAGAAATAATATAGAGAAAATATTTTTATACATCTGTACAGTGTGTTTTGTTTTAAGCCAAATGTTATTACAGAAGAGTAAAAAATTTTAAAGTTTATGAAGTAGAAAAGTTATAGTAAGCTAAGATTAAATATTGAAAAATAAAAATGTTTTATGAATTTAGCATAGTCTAAGTGTACAGTCTTTATAAAGAATACAGTAATGTACAATTATTTCCTAGGCCTTCACATTCACTCACCGCTTATTCACTGAGTCACCCAGAACAACTGCCAGTCCGGCAAGCTTCATTCAGTAAAGTGTCCTATTTAGGTCTGCCAGTTTTTATCATTTATACCGTAATTTTACTGTCATTTTTCTATCTTTAGGTATATTTATGTACACAAATACTTACAATTGTGTTACAGTTGCCGACAGGATTCAGTACAGTAACATGCTATATAGGTATGTAGCCTGGGAGCAATAGTTTATACCATATAGCCTGGGTGTGTAGTAGGTTACACCACTTAGGTTTGAACAAGTATACTCTATGATCACACAACAAATTTGCCTGTTGATGTATTTCTCAGAACATATCTCTGTTAAACGGCACATGACTGTAATAAATATCAATACTGTGAACTGCTTTGAGAATATATAGTTATATCATTATTTATGAACGTATTTCATTGTTTTTTATGAACATATTTTTCACTGAGAATGATTGCCAACTAAACAAGGTTTTATTGGAGTTTGTCTATTGACAAAGTTTTATTGCAGTTTACATTGTCAACATTATCCAGCTTTGCAAACCTTAGTGTTCAAAAACCTGAATTTTATGTGTTTGTCATCACATAGCTACTAAGAAGGCATTTCTTAAAATGAAAGAGTTTAGAAGCTCAGATTAACTCAGAAGTTGAAAGATACATATAGAGGCAAGGATACTAGCTTCTAAAATTCAGCTTTGAAATGTTCATCACTACCTCAAATAACATGTGTTATAGGGAGTACCAAATTTTTATCAAATAAAATAGTTGTTCTCAAAATAAAACATGTAAAATAGTTCATTATCAAACAACTTGTGAATAAAATATGTACTGTGATGGTCATTAAAACCAATACATTATATCACAATTTTTATTATACAAAGATAAGAAAAATCTAATAAAATCTTCAAAAGTATCTAAAGAGTAATTATGGTCAACTATTATGTATTTCATTCAATAAATATGTATTGGTGCTGTTCAGTTTGTACCAGATATTGTTGAAGTTCTGAAGATCTAGCAAATCTTGTAGACCTATGGAGTTAAACTGTTAACCAACATCCTGAGTAAGACTGAAGTAAGTAAGAAAGTGAAAAGCATTCAGGTTCTGAATAAATTGTACCAGTATAAATTCAACTTTTTTTTTCCAAGTATGATTCTTTATACTTTGTGATTTTATAGTTTTGCTAGGAGTATTAAAAATTCAGTAATCAAAATGTTTACACATTCATCACTGACCAAATGTCTTCTTGTGTTGATTTTGGTTTCAGCAGTATGTATTCACATTTAGTATAAGTTGCAATGAGAAGGATTATTGAATGATCACCATTCACTTTAAATTATGTGAAATTATTTTGGCAGTTCTGTGATATCTATAACTCAGAAATGTAAGTTCAACTTCACACATAACCAGAAACCTAACTAAAATATAAATTATCTGGTAAAATTCCTGTTTTACTAACAAAAATTAAAATGATCTTTTGTTGCACACATGCATGTACAACACATAAACTAAACCATTTATATAGGACTGTAAGTAACACATTGCATGGCCTCATTTCTCAAATATGGTATGCATTGGAGTCCTATTTGAGAAATTTTGTTAGTATTGGCTGCCTTCCAGATATATATCTATTCTTGGTTTTATTTGGAAATTTATTTATATGCTTTTTTGGAAATTTTTCTAAACTGCATAGCTAAGAGAAATTTGAATCTTTCAATTTTTTTTTAGTTTTGTTTATATATTAGGATATCATCTAGTTATTAACATGTCACTGGCTACTAAGTTTATAACATGGTTTTTCTTACAGAAAAAGTATATAGACTGTATTCTTTCCGTCACGATTAATTTATGTTACAGTAAATAGGTTAGTAAGGTCTAGAAAATATTTTAGAAATGCAAGGGAGAACAAGTACTGAACAGATATAAAGTTCTCCTTGTAGAGAAGGATTTGTAGAAATGGCCCTGTGTGGTCACTGGATGGCTGTATGAATTGCCATAGTGTGCAACCATCTCTCTTGCTCTTTCTCCTTCTCTCTCATAAAATGGAGCTTTTGTGTCTTTTAAATACACACACAAACACAGAGTCACATACAGATTCTCAAAAGGAAATCCGAAATGTTATATTTACTCTTAAAAGTGGAACTTTTCAGCTACCTATTTCTCAATTAATTTTCCTTGCATTTCTCTTATTTTGGTGATTTTTGCCACTAGTGTATTTAAAAGAAAAACTAGATTTTAAAAGACCTTCATATATAGTACATATTTTCAGTTATATAGTGATGTTACTTTTTACAAGTATATCTTTAATATGTAACCATCTTTTAAAATTCTTTTGTTTTACCTAACAAATTTTCTCCAAACAAATTTCCTGGCATCTTGTCATTTGGTATTGACATTGTAGCTACACTCTTGATGTTCCCAGTGACTTTCATTGATTTAGTTCAGCTTTCTATTTAGAATGTAATATCTTACAGCCTTGCATTGACATCTTCTGGGGAATTTTGTGATGGCAGATAGTCCTATTAACATGAATAGTAAAGATGCATACTTATTTTCTATTGTTTATATGCTATCACTTACCTCACTCAATTACATAATTTAACATATGTCTCCGAGGTATCTATAATATATCATTTTTTAAAATATTGGGCTTTTGTTGATCTGTGCAGCTGAGTGAGAGGCAGTCTTTGTAGTTAAATTGTATTCTGGGATACGAACATTATTATAATTTTGAACAGAAAATGAAATATTCTATTTCATGAGTTAACTCTAAAAGTAAGTCTTCGAGATAATTTTAGCAGTACTGCTCTGTGTATATGTTTATTGCTTTTCTTTGTAAAAGTAGTTATACATTAATATATATTTCCTTAGTATTTTTGAATTAATCATGCATGAAACACAACAGTTAAAATGAGCAAATTTTCTATAGAATATAATTCACTAAAAGGGCTTTACTATCAAATTTGTTTTAAAAATATGTATTAACTCATAATTTAAAGAGCAGCTAATATATCAAAATTGCAATACTGACTCCCTGTTTGCAGGCACAGATTTTAAGTTATTTACTTAGTCCTAGCAATAGAACTTCAGCAAAGTGTCTGTCTTATCATAGCTTCCTGCGGAATAAGACACGTAATGGGATATTTTGTGGCTATAAAATACATTTGAACTAAGTGTACATATCTATATGAAACTTTTAATATTGGTCTTACTAGAAATATTTTCTACTAAATAGCTATTTTTATGAAAGTACTAAATCCACAATCTCCTTGAAATAACATCTATTCCTATAAGGTTTCTTTAAAAATTTCTTTTAAACTATTGAGTATGCCAAAATTAAAATAAATTGTTTAAATGATTCAACATAAACAATAGTTATAATATAAACATCATGCACAGATTTTCAGAAAATTTTATTTCGATGATGACATGCTCACCTTTTACATTTACTTACTCTCTTAATCTATCATGAATATATGATTATGAGATACTGTGTCACAAAGTATCTCATCAGATCCTCAATAAAACAAGATTGTTTTGTGTGGCAAAACCTTCTTGTTAAAAAAAATATACACTATTACACTTCTTAAGGTGGAAGTATGAATTAGTTCTTTTGGAATGTCTTCAGCCAGTAGGCATTTCTGTGCTAGTTTATTGGTCATCATCTCTAGCATGATTTCACCTATTCTAGGTGTTAATTAGGAGATGCTTATTCCACGAGCTAGCCACATTTTTGCTTTTCATTTAAATTAAAATGTGTTTCCAGAATAGTTTTATAGGCACTATTGTGTATATGACTAATGTGAGTCATTGTTGACTACATTTTAAATCTTATATGTAGCCATATCTTTGGAAAATAATATTTGATTTCATGTAATAATGCAGTTTACAAATATAAACAGAGATACATAATTGCACCATTATACCCTAAGTACATTACATCCAAGTCATAAAATGGTTATTAAGTACATATACCTCTTCCATGAATAGCAATAGTTTTTCTTGGTATTTAGTATATATAATAGGAGGAGCTTCATCTTTTAGTTACCAAATACACAAGGTATGTTTCCTACCTATAAGCCAGTGGGATTTAATAAAATGCATTCAAAAGCCTGACAATAAAAAGCAGTATATGGTGGGGGCAATAACAGTGGTTCAGGGAAGCTATTACATTGCAATTGGAAAAATAAATTGATATTATTAGAGAAAAATGAAGTGGGGAAGAGGGGCTTCCAAAAGGCTTTGAAATGAATTTGAGGAAAGAAACAATAAGAGAAAAAAAATAATCATGTGGCAAAATTGCGTGTTTCTTATCACATTGAAGTTAAGAAGGGAGTGAATATTTTATTTTTGCTGGAGCAGAGGGAGATGATACTAAACACATAGTATAATATATTGTATTATAAATTGTTGATTTATCTGTCAACAATGTATGGTATTTGTTATGTTTTGCATGTAGGAAAAGTAAGACCCTTTGGAAATAGTTTTCCGTTGTTTAGTTTTTTCATTTTGTTGGTTATTATTTTTACGAATTATACTCCATATTTGTTGGATATACTGGATATGCTCCATATATTGGTATATCCATATATTGGATATACTCCATATCTCCAAAATCAAGTTGGAGTTTTAGATATGAGTCTATTATTCAGGAAAAGAAGCTGGCAAAAAATATAACAATAAAGGAAGAAACACATGATGGAAGTCTGAACATTGAAAATCTCTTGATAGATTATAAATAGTGATACAGATAGATGATAGATGGACATACTGACATATGTATGAGTATAATAAAGTATGATTATAATAAGCAGTTTGGAAAGAAGAAATTTACATTTAATACATTTCTGCTTTTAATGTGTTACTCTGGTAGTGGAGCTTAATATTTGTTAACTGATTTCATTATTATATTAATCAAGCAAATGTTTGCATTTCATAGATAAATATATTAAATCTCAAAAAGTTTGAATAACTTGCCCAAGGTAGTATGTAAAAGCATACCAAGGACTTTTCAGAGGATTCAACAATGGAAACATTGAACCCAACAAATTCTGATTCTATGTTTGTGTAAAGAATGATTGGATTCACATATTAAGTATTTAGAGAATCAAGTTGTTAGAATGTCAAAAGCCTACTGATAAATTATTTTCATTAAGCCTGAACGATTGTATATGTGATGAATATTGTCTTAATTAGGATTTCTTTTTAATCTCCAATTGATGCAAATGTAGGAATTCTTTTAGGGTTAATAGATTCTTATTTCAAATTGAAATGAAATAAATTCTGATTCAAATTTTATTTGAGGTTATTTATGTTGTATATGGTCTTAATTCCTCAAGGTTTTAGAATATAGTTAGAACACATTAAAATATTAGTAAGTTTTTTAGACATTTTAATTACCAATAACTTTACAATGGTAAATCATTTAGAGCCTTGAGAAATTTATGTCAGCATACTTGTATTCACAATTTCCAAAATAAAATGAGATATCAATGAATTATCACACAAATGATAACAGAATTCATCTCTATTTCTACCAATATTTTTAATCTTGAGATTTACTGATTATAAAATTAAGCAGAGAGCTTCAATAGAGGCTCAAATGAAGTCTAAAATATTTAATCTATCATGTCAAAAATTAGGAAAGCTGAAAAGAAATACAGTTGTTGTTTATATTTTCTCAATTTCCTAGAGTGAGCATTTGCTATTTTTTAACAACAAAAATAATAAGCTAAACTTTAAAAGATTTAATTTAGTTATCATGTGAGAAATAGCAAATGGTATTATTTTATAATTAAATGAGAAGATGTGGATAAATCTAAGATGAACTACAACTAGAAGATGAAGGAATTTTAGCATATGGGTTTAGGAAATATTTCTAATAAATCATATTTTAATTCCTGCTTCTTTATATATTCTGTACTTTGTTCCTCCTGTTTGAAATACATTTCTTCTTTATTTTTGCTCAGACTTCTAATTTTTCCATGCCATGCCGATCTTCTTCCTCCCCGAGACATGGCCGCAATTGATTTTACCCCTTTCTAACAAAAACTAATCTCTCCTTAAAAATAAGAAATTTTGTCATTAATAGCAATGTAGATGGAATGAGAAGACATCATGCTAAGTAAAATAAGCCAGGCACAGAAACACAAGTATTGCATGATCTTACCTTATACATGGAATCTAAAACAGTTTGTCTCAAGGAAAGAGAGTAGAAAGGTGGTTACCAGAGTCTGGATTGGGGGAGGAGGGCCTAGAAAGTGATGGGGATAGGGGAGATGTTAATCATAAGGTACATAGTTTCAGTTAGACTGAAAAATAGGTTTTAGTGATCTGTTGCACTGCATGATGACCACAGTTAATAATAAGGTATTATATCTTTCAAACTTGTTAAAATAATATTTTGAATGATGGCACTATAAAAATAATTAAGTTGTTGAAGTTATAGATATATTAATTAGCTTGATTGAATCTTTATGTAACATGTACATAGATCAAAACATGACATTTTATCCCAAAAATATACACAATTACATAAATTAAAATGATTTATCTCAACTTTCACGTGCAAAGTCTATGCTCAAGTTTTACTTTCAAAACCGTGTTTCCCTTGCTTAGAAGTCTGGTGGTTTCTATAGTAGTTTGTAAAGCAAAAACATGGAAACAAAACACAAAATGTTAGAGATGAGTATGCACTGGCAATGCTTGAAAGAGAATAAATTGATATAGCAGATAGTATAGTCAAGTAGCAGAAAAGAAACTGACACTTTAAAACAAGTGATCTATATATTTAAGCCTTTCTATTACTTACTGGTAAATACAGGATCATTTTAATGCTGATATATTTATTCATGTATGTAGATTCACAATTTTTGAAAGGACCATGGCCTAATTGGATCATGAGCAAACTGAAACATTGGAAGGTGATTATTATTGTAATTAGGATTATACAAAAACGCCATGATGCTTCTCCAGGCTTAGGAAAATCAGTGAAGGTTTTCTTGAAGAAAAGTGTTATGAATCATTAGAGCATGTGAGTAAAGGGGCAAGACTGCCAACACAGCCAGCTGCCGTAATATGAAGGTGTTTCTTATCTGGCTTACTGATTTGTTATGTTAAAAGTGGATGATGATCTTGAGATATTTTTAAACAAAGAAATTGAATGCTAGGTTTTGAAGAGCTCTCTGGCAGCACTATAGAGATTGGATTGGGTTTGGAGGTACATTAGATTCACAAAGGCTAATTAAATGGCTCTGGCCATAATCCAGGGTTGATATGAAAAAGCTCTTAACAAAAGAATTGGGGGTGGAGGTAATAGGAAATGTGAAGCAGTTTTGAGAGATATAATATATTGATGTGACCAAGTTGACTGACTTGGTAAGATATCATAAATGAGGATATAAGAAGAATCTAAGCCTTTTTTACACCATAAAACACAAACAGAATAATAATATTTCACAGCACATTGGAATATACAGATAAACTTACATTTGAGGAGAGATAATCATCTGATAAGAGAGCAGAGATGAACAATACCCATCTATGCCTGCAAGTAATCTGGGACACTCTAAAACAGAACCTCCCTAGATTATTTCTGGGCTTCTGTTTACATAAGTGAGTGGATTAAAGATAGTATCTTTAGTACCTTCAAGTGCATGTTTCGAGGACAGTAACAACTAATGAGTAAAGTTTTGGACATGCTAAATACGTTATTACAAGTTTTGGTCTGCATTTCAGAAGACAGCTGTAGGAAAAGAAAGAGATTTGAGTTTATCAACATTTAGACACTGGGAAAATGCCATGAGTATTCTTAAGATAACAAAGGAAATACGTGAATTGGGTAGGTAAGTTAAAGAACCCAGAAAGCACTAAAGTAGTCAAATTGAGATGAGGATCTAAGAAAGAACACAATGAATAAACATACAGCGAAGTTAGAGGAGATCAGTCATTTTATTAGAGAAATTTGATGAAACATGGATGGTCACCAATAGTAAATGCTTCCAAAAAATGAGGTAATACAAAACAAAAACAATAATTACCACCACAACAACTTTTGAAATTGGAAACTGAAATACCTTAGTAACACCAGAAAGATCAGTGCTAGTATGGTAATAGACCAGGTGCTAAAAAATTAAAGAAATATGAGATTGGAGATTATAGATCATAGTCTACTCTTTTAAGAACGATTTTGCATGTTCTTCACATGTACCCCAAAACCTAAAATACAATAAAATAAATAAATGGGGGAAAAAAAAAAAGAACTTGTACAATGTAGAGGAAAAGAGAAATACTTCAGTAGCTACACAAGATGCATTATGATAAGATGACAATACTTCTGGTTATTTCTTAGTTCAACTGTATTTAAAATAGAGAGGTGTGGGCAAGAATAATTAGACAGAGAAAGAATGACGATGAAGCCAAAGATGAGACAATTGATGGTACAAGAGTCCAATTGGAAAGAAGGTATGTGTTTTAGATTTTTTAAAATGAAGAAATTATATTTCAGAATAACAAACACCTTCATTTCAGATAGAAGGTTAAGGGGAAAATGGTATTACAATGCAGATAATTTTCTAGCTTGAAAAGAGTTTATCTTATTAAACCTGTTTATCTGTAAATAAGGATATCTGGTGTGTAAAATGTAGTCTGTGAAGTTCGGGCTTTGAGAATCAAGGAGAGTTGTGAGTGAAGGATATTGAAGAACTGCTGTATAAAATTGGAAATTTTTGCGAATTTAGAGCTCGTTGTCATGTGGTTTTGTCTCATTAAATTCACATGTAAGATTGGGCAAAGCAGTAGGTTGATTAAAACAATATACAAACTTAGAGAGGTGAAGAGGCAGACAACCAAGGAATAAAATGGTTAATATTTAGGCACTAGGAGGACAACGCAGCTGTCATGGTACTTCATGAGTTCACGCTTAACATTGAAATTATGTTCTCTTAAATGCCAGTTGTTTCTCCAGTGTATACACTAATAACTAATAAGTTATCATGAAAAATCAGAATAATAATATAATAGCACTGATTAACTAGTGAGTTATCATAGTTTGACTTAGACCATGGAGTTCATTTAGGAGTGAATACTGTAAATAATAAACAAAAAGAAATTACTCTTAGGAAGATATTGTTTAGAATAAATATAGAGGAAAATATGTTCTGAAAATTATAAATTCCTGGGTACATATTCAGAAATATTATCAAAAGACAATGCTTAGCTATAATATATTAATATCATTAGTAGTTTAATACTAGTGCTACTATAACGAAAATAACCACTTATTTAAGAATCTTTATTCACAAAATATTTCAAATTCATTTAAAATACAATTTAAAATAACTACCCGTGAATCGTATTTAGTATTTAGTTTCATGATCTTAAGGAATACATAATCTATTATTTCCAGAAAAGACATAGAAAATAAGTAAAAACATAATTTCTTTGGCAATCGTCTGAGAAACTGCAATAAAAAGAACTGCATTGTCAAATCAGGCTCATTCAGAGCTTGAGCTTTATTAAAAATCTGAGCCATAGAAACGGTCACAATGTACAAGCAAAGCAAAGAGAAGTCCAGGGACTGGCAATACAATTGTCTTGTGTTGTTGTTGTTTTGGGTTTTTTTGTTTGTTTGTTTGTTTGTTTGTTTGTTTTTTTAAGAAAGAGAGAAAGGAAGAAAGAGAAAGAATAAGAAAAAAAAAAGAAAGAAAAAATGAAGGAGAGGAAGAATGAGGAAGAGGGAAAGGGAGAGAGAACTGGGGTGTTGCTTTACTGCCTGGGCTAGAATGCAGTCTTAAAATGGCTATGCCTGTAATTGTGTTTAATAACAGAAACATGGAAAAAAAAATGAGGGAAGAAAATAACTAACAAGCAACCAACCAATATTTCATTTAAACCTGTAAATAGGTGTGATGTGGTACTGATAAAAGTGTATATTTTGTATATTTAAAGTGGAGAGTTCTATAAATGTTAGTTAAGTCTACTTGTTCCGGATCTGAGTTCAAGTCCTGGATATCGATGTTAACTTTCTGTCTCATTGATCTGCCTGATATTGATGTTGAAGTCTCCCACTATTATTGTGTGGGAGTCTAAGTCTCTTTATCAGTCTTATATATCTGGGTATCCCTGTATTGGTTGCGTATATATTTAGGATCTTTAGCTCTTCTTGTTACATTGATCCTTTTATCATTATGTAATATCCTTCTTTGCTTCTTTTGATCTTTGTTGCTTTAAAGTCTATTTTATCAGCAAAAATTGCGACTCCTGCTTTCTATTTATTTATTATTTTTGCTCTCCATTTGGTTGGTAAATTTTTCTCCATCCCTTTGTTTTGAGTCTTTGTGTTTCCTTGCATGTGAAATGGGTCTGGATGTAGCATATCAATGGGTCTTGGCTTTTTTTGCCTGTCTGTGACTTTGGATTGGGGGATTTAGTCGATTTAAATTTAGAATTAATAATAATATATGTGAGTTTGATATTGCCATTTAATGTTAGCCTACTGTTTTGCCCATTAGTTGATACAAGTTCTTAATTATGTTGATGTTCTTTATTTTTTGGTATTTTTTAAAAAGGCTGATACTGGTTGTTCCTTTCTATTTGTAGTGGTTTTTTCAGAAGCTCTTGTAAAGCAGGCCTGGTGGTGATGAAATACCTGAGTGCTTGCTTGTTCACAAAAGATTTTATTTTTCCTTCGCTTATGAAACTTAGTTTGGCTGGATGTAAGATCCTGGGTTGAAAGTTCTTTTCTTTAAGGATGTTGAATATTGGCCCCCACTCTCTTCTGGCTTGTAGGGTTTCTGCTGAGAGATCTGCTGTGAGTCTGATGGGCTTCCCTTTATGGGTAACCTGACCTTTCTCTCTGGCTGCCCTCAGTATTTTCTCCTTCATTTCAACCCTGGTGAATCTGACGATTATGTGCCTTGGGGTTGGTCTTTTTGAGGAATATCTTTGTGGTGTTCTCTGTATTACCTGGAGTTGAATATTGTCCTGCCTTGCTAGGTAGGGAAAGTTTTCCTGAATAATATCCTGAAGCGTATTTTCCAGCTTGGATTGATTCTCTTCATCACATTCAGGTATTCCTATCAAACGTAAAATAGGTCTTTTCACATAGTCCCATATTTTTGTTTGTTTTTTGTTTTTTGCTACATAAGACTATGTTTAGAACATAATAGCATATGAAATCTCTAAACGATGTTCACAGCTACATTGCTTAAAATAAAAATGGAGTTGTTTTAGTTGTAATATATCTCCATTATAAACTCTGATATTTACATAACATACAGGACCTTTACCAGGGAGCCATGCTCTTAAATTTCTGTGCTCTACATGTGCTTATACTAAACAATTAAAAAAGGTGCAATATGTGAAGAATATTTTATAGATAAGAGCTCTTTCACCAGAAAATACCAGTAACATCTTTGCAAGAGGTTTGTCATTATACTATTTATGAGTATATTTGACCAGGCTGTCTTCCTTGTTTCATGGGGATACCCCTCAACTGAATTGAGAGAATCATCTGCAAGCATACTGCTAACCATTTTCTTCCAGAAACGTACATTTATATTTGACAGTTGGTGATCCTTCAATATTCATTTAAATTTTGAGTTTCTCATGAAGGAAATTAAAAAAGATGAAAGACATCAGTAGTTTCCTTGTCCGTCTGAGTCAAACAATATCAAGTAGCTTCTAGCTGCTTTCTGCAAATTTGCAAATATAATGTCAATACAGTTACGCATTCAAAGTAAATAAAGTACTACATGATGTCAAGAGCTACAATACTGATAGTTGGGTCACTGTGACCTCTAAGACCCCTCTGAAAATATCTGAACTTAGAAAAGAATACTATGTTTCCTGTTTATTGCATATCTATGCTATATAATCTCACTCCCCCTCTAAAAAAACAAAACAAAACAAATTAGGAGCTAGATATGCGTAACTAGACATAGCAAGTAAAGGAAAATAATTGGCCAACATAAAATATTTCAACAGCAAACATGGTTCACTAATTTTTCAACCAGAGATGTTAAATACTATCCAAAGCATTCTGCGATGTCACAAAAGTCCAAAATACTCATTTCTAAGAAAGTACATTTGTACAAAATAAAAATAGGAAAGCAGAAAAAAGAAAGGTGCTCTTTTCTTAGAATCCTACAATAGAAATCAAATGACCTTACTGAACAGACATTTAAATAGATCACTGAGAGATAACATTTGAATTGGTTTTAATTTTATTTGAGAAATTTCTGCTAAAATCTATAAACTAGCCAATAAAGTGTCATGATTAACTGCATCAAATGCTGCCAAAAGGTCCAAAAAAATCATGAAAGACAACATCCCTTGTTGCAATCAAAAGGTCATTATTTTCTTTCAATACAGCAGTCTCAGCACTATGATGAGGATGAAATCCTGATTAAAATTGCTCAAATGAGTCAAATTGCATCATGTGTTAATGTAATTGATTACAACCTCCAACACTTTAAGCAGAGCCTAAATTAAAAAATGAATGATGGTGTTGCACTTTATCCACCAGTAATGAAGATTTCTTCAGCACTTCTGGCTCACTATAAATTCAGGGTCATTTGAAGAGCTGACTCAGAGCCAAAAAAAAAAAAAAAAGAAAAAAAAAGCTATCTTAATGTCCATCAATGACATTATGAGTACCAATATCCAGGTACAAATCAGAGGACTGAGTCTTACTGAGAATCCATCTCTCACTCTGAGAACCAAGGTTTACTAATCCTGAACAAGAAGTGTTGAAAAAGAATACCTACTCTGGTCTCTGAATAATTACTACCATAAACTGAATGATCATATTCCCATATTGTGCTCCTCACAAAGTTTTGCTACTGAACAACACAAAAAGGACATATTCTTTGATCTTGGTAGTTCTCCCTTGTTTGTTGCCTCACAGATTAAGAGAGACAAGAATTGTGTCATTGAGCTCCGGGGCATTAGTACTACAGTTGTACCCTAAGAGTATCTCAAGGTAGACTAGAGATAGGAAACAGCGACATATCGGAAAAAAAATGTTTTAAGGATTGCAGATTCTTTAGCAAACAACATTGGCTCATAATTTATGCATGTGCTCTATGAGGAAAATAGATTAAAATTTAAAATGTCGCTATGTGATAGTAATCGCAATAATAGATAACACTCATAGAGTGATTATTTTTTCCAGGACGTATTATAAGTAATGTATCTGTATCTATATTGAACAAAATTCATATTTGTATTAGCTTGGTAAAAAATCTCCTAATCTATAAAATAATCCCTATTTTGGAGATTAGGAAACTAAGACAAAGAGAAGAAATTCTACCAATTCCGTCTTATTTAAGTACAAAAGTTTGAAATTGAATTCAAATATTTTGGTTCAGTAGCCTGCACCACTGTCTCATAGCATCGCTTTGCCATCCTATCCTATGTTTTCTAATGCTTATGTGGTTAGTGACACTGGACAAAACACTTCAGTTCTCATGCTACATTCCACTGTTTTATACTGGCATTTCCTTTAGTATGATGCAAACAGCCATACATATATCCATAATTATATATACACATAAAATGTCATAAGAATCCTAAAGGATATATCCCTAAGTATTGTTTTATATGTACATATGTATTATGCACATAGGTATCAAATGATTTAACTCATAACTGGATAAACACAAAAAACTTTTATAAGAAAAAAATTATAGGACAGAGTATATACTGTCATTGGCTTAAGTTGCCTACCACTAATTATTTGGGTTAAAAGGTTTCTCAATAGCATTGAGTGGCAATGACAAAAACGTTTTTCTCTGAGGTAGTACTCTCGCCATAATAAACTATCTTCGCAGAGTGGCATTATTACAGTCAAAATAGTGTAGTCTATACATTTTTTCTTGCAGACACACATATTGATTTTTTAATCCTAAATATGACAAGAAAGAAACTATAACATTTCAAACTGAAATAACAACACAAGAATCATTTCACACAAAATCATATCTAGGTTTTATTAAGAATATCAGCTGTCTCATCAACTGATTTTTGAAATGGCAGAATGACCTAGCAAATCATATCTAATGACAAAGAATGTAAGTGTAATTAATTCCAACCTAGGGCAAAAGCTAATAACTGACAAATGAAGAGAAGGCATTAAAGTTATGTTAAAAGGTAAATTAATAACCTTGAATGAAATAATAACACTCTAATGACTAAATTTCACCGACAGCTTTCCAGATTCTGAAGTCAATCACTTGTCCTTTTAAATCATGTGTCCAACTATCCCAAGATAAAGAAATGCTAGCTTCCATTTTTTCCAAGCAATTTCAAATCCTTCCATCAGTAGTTATTTTACTTTTAACTTCTTTCCCAAATTGATTGCAGATTCTGCTCTTTTCAATTTTTGTTCATGTTTCATGGCTCTGATTTCTCACTTAGTCACATCATAGATCGTAAAACTGTGCTTCATTCAAAAGACCACTGAACTTAGCAAAGTATTTAATGGACATTGAATCAGAAGAACTGTGGTTGAATTTCCCTTTACCACTTACTTAATGAGTACTGTTAAAATTAACCTTTTGAATATCTGCTTTCTCCACTGTACAGGGAATTTTAAAATAACAAAATCTGCAGATATCTTTTTTTTAAAAAAGCAAGTGTGTTCATTTGGATGATCCTTTCAGTTGCACAAATATATAATATTATTTTCAGTGGTAACTGACATTTCAGCAATACCCAAGGACACAATTAGAAGAATGAAAAATTTCAGCATTAACCATTGATTCTGGGAGGTATAAAGTAATATATTACATTTAATTCAACTTTTTATTTTATAAAAATAAAGAAAACTCATTGTCAAAGAGATAGATGTATCCAAGGTCTCAAAAATAGAAATTTGAGGTAAAGCTTATTGAATCAGGTCTGTATTTTTTTTTTTCAAAAATAAATCCTTCAGGATTTACTAAGCAGATATGTTCAGAAAATGTGCTGACAGGAAGGAAAGAGATGAGATCTGTTTCAAATGGTCACAATACTATTTTAGAAAATCTTGCCGAATATCAAATACCAAATAAAGAGACAAAAGTCGTTTTCCAGTTTTGCTTTTGAATTTGTAAATACGGAGAAGGAGCCAATTCATTTTCCTCCATTTTCTTTGTTTGTAAAATGAATAGGATACAGTCATCTATAATGTCCTTCAGCTCAGTGAGTCAGCTTCAGATCCTTCCCCACTGCCTATAGTATGCAAGGCTTAAGAATTTGACCTTACTGTAAAGACTAAGTAGTTTATTCCTGTTTCAACCAGGAATTTAACTCTCTTGACCTTTGATCACCTGGTTTAAATATCCTGTTCTCCAAAATGGAGTTAAAAATGTGCCCATTTCACTGCGTTGCTCTGAGGACATACAAAGCACTCAGTCAATATAAGCTTTTATTATTTATTATAATGATTATTTTCATTAGCTCATTAACTCATAAACATCAACTCTTATAAAGTATCTTTAATCACTGTCCCCAAAAGAGTTATGTTACAATTATGTTGAATTATCTTGTTTATTTGCTTTATAAATTCTCTTCCCTCTCCTTTACTTGGTCTTGAGTATGTCCAGCCTCTTACAAGGTCCCACTAGAACAGAATCTTTCATTATGAAGCACTTTCTATCCTTCTCTAAGCTAAATTAACTAGCCATCTCCTGCAGTAGCATTCTGTATACATCTCCATAGTGGTACTTAAATTATATTACCATAAATTATCCCTGTGTCCCTCTTTCCTACAAGAATGACCCTTCAGTAATCAAAACCTGGGACTTATTTACCTTGAAAGTTTGGAGGCCCAAAGGAATTACTGGCAAAACAAAGGTTCTCTGTACACATTTGCTAACTTTATGAAGTATTAGCATATCAGAATGTAACATTAAAATGTATTACATTCTCCCAGGTCACTTTAGCAAAACCCATCTAATCAACCTATAGGGATATTAATGTCTTAATAATCTAGATAATTGCTTCAGTTTTTCAGATTATAATTTATGTAAATAAAACTGGATTGCTATATATTTACTTTGAACATACTTATTACTTTGAAGTTCTTGTTGCAGAAACCACAAACTGTGACACCTTTGCTCCCTCTGTTCCTTCTCCCAAGAATATCCTTCTTCCAATATCTACAGGGTTCACTCTCTCACCTCGTTTAGGTTTTTGTAGAAATATCACATATTCACAGATCAGTCCTCTGACTTCCATTCCTTTTGTATCCATTTTTCCATTTTAATGATCTTTCTCCCCTATACCCACATTGCATTTTAAGTGTTGTAGACCTTGTTTATTTTCTTTGTCTTGCCCCAGTAAAATCTTTCTGAAAGCAAGGGTTTTTATATATTTTGTTTGTAGCTATATTCCTTTTCCCAGAAGATGGTCTGTCACATGTAGGCACACAAAAATATTTGTTAAATACATGAATAAATGAATAAATACTAAGATAGAGCAGGGGAAGTGGAGGGAAATGATGTTTACAAAGTAAAAAAAAAATGAAATAGCTTAACGTAACAGCACCATATACTCATTAAGTAGAATGGTTAAAGAAAAACTTTAAGACTTGATTATTATGACATTATGACAGGTCTTCTTTTCATGTGCACTAATAATCACAATCACAAAATTAATCATTGCAACCAACATAAATCAAAGGTAATTATGTGTATTGAGAAGTATATCAAAATGAAGAGTGACTCCTATGTGAATTTGTATAACTTCTAAAATATATGTATTGAATGTGTGCAAATATCTCTTCATTATTATATATCCATCAATTGCTTTCTGAGTAACCTGCAAGCCCAAATGTTTTCAGCATATATTTCTCCTCTGTGTAGAAGTTTCTATGAAGATCATGAATATGTGTCTGCCAGGACTAGCAGAGTCCCATCAACACAAGTTGTAAATATATGAATGATAATAATGATAAGAATAATAATTCAAAAACAACAATAATAAGAGTAGCAATGGCAAGAAGGATATTTTTAGATGGTGTGCCAGTACAATTGGTAACAACATCTGATTGAGAAATTATGAGCCATTCTTTCTCTGAGAGATGGTTTTCAGAACACCCCATGCACAGAATTTCAGTATTACTCATCTACTGGATCTGAAATCAGCAGAAATCATGTCTAAATAAAGATACTTTGCAATTTCTAAATACAGTTCGAAGTTTCTGAACTTGTAACCCTCAGATTTATTTTTTTTAATCTTTGATTCAGATGGGGCTGGGTGTGACATTCAAACACATACGGCACATCATAAGTTGTTACTAAATAATCAGTTTTAAAACTTGAATATGAAAACTGAATTGGAAATTGGGTAAAAAGTTATCTAAGATACTTTTCAGTTATTCTATAAGTAATAAGGTGAATTCTGAATAGAAAAATATGTTCCGATATTAAGAAGTTTAAAGAAAAATATATATTAACCTAACCAGCAACAGTGACATTAAGTAGATATCATGACATTCAGCAAATTAATTTTAAATTTGAAAAAAAATTACATAACATAACATATTATAAATAAACACTGCTTTATGCTGGTTTGTATGCCATTGTTCTAATAAAATCTTTTGCCAAATAAATTTTGAAAATATTACATTATTTGACACACCATACTGAAAGAGGTGATGTAAAATTGTCTATAATAATTAAAACTAGACATCAATGTATTTTTAGATCCTAATATTGCAGAGAGTTTAATGGAGAAGGCAATGAGAATGTTAATAAAGTACTTATCAGTGCTGATTCAGAGAGGAGAAAGTTATCAAAAAAAAAAGAACAATTCAAATAAAAAGCAACAAGAATAACATGAGTAATGGGATTTCTGGATTTAGGATTTTTTGGGTTTTTTGTGGGTTTTATTGTAATATAATTCTTTGCTACCATCATAAGAGCAATTTAGTAGTTGGTCTTGTGTCTACTTTGTTAATGATGTTTGTACGTTTAATGTTACAGCCCTACAGTTGATATAGAAGGATTATTTCTTTTCCTTCTTCGGAATCTAAACTCTGATAAAATCTGTGACTTAAGGTATAAGAGCAGTGGGGTGTGTGTGTGTGTGTGTGTGTGTGTGTGTGTGTGTGCCTCTATATTTATTTTCTTATATTTATCAAATTAATTAACATATGCCTATTACTGAGACTTGAAAGTGTTTGTAAATAAAAGTACTATAATCACCCAAATTCACCCCACCAATACATTTATTGTGTGAATGAAATTACATGTCTTTTCTTCTATGCACACCAAACTGAAGGACTTCCTAAAGGACTCTGTTTTGGTCTTCACATTACTGAGTGTCAGCTATATGCAAGACAACAAACTCAGAGCTGAGTAAGGGACTCAGCCTACGGGGATGTTTAGCAAACATTTGTAAAGCTGTGACTGAAAGATTATCACAAGTATTTTCTATACACTCAAATATTTTTCAAAGTCATGATATTGAATGGATTCTTTAGGGACTGTCATTTTATTTCATCATACTAAGCATCACTCTAATATTGTTGACTATTATTTCCAATTCCTTGCATTTAGAAATAATGCTGCAAAGCTGGGCCCAGTATATCCACCTGGAGTCCCAGCTACTTGGGAGGCTAAGGCAGGAGGATTACTTGAGCCCAGAGTTCAAAGTTGCAGTGCACTATCATGGCACCTGAGAAGAGCCACTGCACTCCAGCCAGGGCATCAGAGTGACATCTCATCTCTCTCACACACAGACACACAAAATACATAAAAATTATAAAAAGAGAGACTACTGGAGTGAATATCCTTGTACATATATATGCAACATTTAAAAATTTTTCTTTAGCATACCTACCTAGGTGTTGCATTATTTTATCAAATAGTAGAATTCACTTAAATCTGCAGAGCTTACAAAGAGATTGTGTTGAAGTTAATGTTTGTGTACATTATTATTTAGTAAAAAGTTTAAAATGATGGCATAATATTTTGTTTCATTTTCCCCTTTTAATAGGTAACCTAAAGGACATTTCTTATTAAGAAAAAATGTTTGGGGTCACCTTGATCAAAAATACCTGTATGCTAGTTGAAATGTATTATGTATGAACTACAGCTTAAGAAAATATCATCAAATATTATTAACATATTTTGCTATCTAAAAATTCTGATATAGCATTACATTTTATTCCTAAAAAATGTTGATACTCAAATTCAGATCTTTAAAAACTATGTCAAGCTCAAGCAATTTAGAATTCACTATAATTTCATATACTATATAAAAAGACAATAGCTTAAAATAGTTTATTTTATTGGGATGGGCTCTGAAGATTGAAAATCAAAATTGATTTTCATTAATTCTTCATGTACACATAAATCATACTAATAGCCCCAAAAATACTTAATTAAATGTATATAATTCTCATGAAATTCTACCTAAAATAATTACTTAAAGTTGGAAGTGGCATTTAAACTTCAAAGTAACATAATTTATTTTATTGTAATTACAAATGTCTATGCTACTTTATAGGGCTACAGAACAGGATGATGTTTAACTTCATTTTTCTTCCTTCTCAGAAAAACTTCAGAACATAGAAGTTTAAAAGTATCTTGCTGTTTTCAATTATTGTAGCTCATAGTTCTTTTCACAATCCCCCACAACACCACTTTTCATTCTGGGAAATTTAATGTTTTTATTGACTGGGTTATTAATGCAAGAAACCTATCAGAACAATTATACTACTTAGTCGTTTCAGAGAATTTATATCTAATTCAGCTTTTGAAATGTTTTACTTGTACTTAATCATAGGGAGAAGTTAGTGCATGCATTCATATCTTATGACAAACATGTCAATGCAATTATAAAGTTTCTAGAACATAATCAAACCATAAGACTTATTGTCAACCCAATTTGAAATGCGTTTTTATAAGAATACAAATGTAAATTATATCAGATTTCTTTAACAATTTAGCAAGAAGAAAAATGACAAATTTTAAACATTTTTACACAGGAAAAAAATGCTCCTACTTTTTGTGAAAATTCAGTGTTTCAGAAAACAGTATTTTATGAGTGCATGAATTTATATGTTTTCTGAGGGAAAATAAAACATGGAGCACTTAGAAAATACTCCTGTATTATAATCAGGTTGTAAAAGCATCATAACAGCCATAATGTAAAATTGTTTTTAAATTTCCTACTTAGCATTATAAATGCTGCACCAAGAACAAAACTTGAAAGTATAAAAGAAACTTTTATGGAGTATGAACTATGACACACAACTCCTTTGTACACTTTGTAACATTGCGCTTATTTTCCCAACAGGCTGTGGGTTTCTCAGAGAGGATAAGTAACTTGTTCAAGGTCACCTTAGTAGCTTATGGCAGGCAAGAACGTGCATCAAGCTTGCTTTTACACTAAAGCCCCATGTTGTGTCCACAGTATCACATTGTCTCCATATAAGTGAAAAGAAAATGATACAGAAAATTGATTCATAAATGAATGAAATGGGTTATATCACCTAGAAATAGAATTTGCTTTGTCACAAAATCTTTTCATCTCTCTAGGATTACTTCAAATATTTCACTTACATTTTAAAACTTAATTTGACGTTACTTATTTGTTGTTTAGTCTTAATTTTTCAAACCACGTATTTGTCTGTAGCTATTTTCTTCTTTTTTCTTCTACTTAGCCTCTAGATCTCATGTAGTTACACATTTGCTGTAGACATCGTCCCTAAGAATAGTTTACTTCACTAGGAATTAGTTATCTACTTATTGAAGTCTAATATAGTTGACACACTCATTGTTTTTTCCTTGATCTAGAATTACAATTTACTATATATGTTAAATTTCCATTTAAATATATTAAACTATTCGAATTGACTTTCTATCTTTCTTGATATGTTTGTGCTCCACTGCAAGCGAACCAAGTAAAACCATAAAAACAATTGGCATATATGGATAAGATTATATTTCAGTTTTGAAAATGAATTTTCCATAACAAAATTATTTTTGATTTAATACTGTATTATATAACTGATGAAACATAAAATGGTTATTCAGTTATGCATGTGTGCACTAACTTTGCATCACAAACTATTTTTTGATATATTTCCAAATATATTCCAAATTAAGTACTAAAATATATTGTTAACTCCATATACCTGGGAAAATAGAACTGTTATAAAAATTATATTACAATGTTGCCATGCGAACAAGTATCCACTGTATAAATGCATGTAGTGTTATGTGTTTAGACTTGTAAATATGCATACGTACATCTAAATGTGTGTGTGTGTGTGTGTGTGTGTGTGTGTGTGTGTGTGTGTAGAAGAAAGAGGGAAAAAAAATGACATTTGCATAATACAATGAATAGTGCAAGATTGCCACCTTCTGGATTTAATACATAAGTGATTTTTTTACTTTTGGAAATAATGTCCCTCTCTTCCAAAAATATTTATTATTAGTGATGTCCCTTGGTAGTTTGCACTATACTATACCACTCATATTTAAGTAGTGTTTTTAACACTGGGATTCTTTTACAGTTGCTCAAAATTCATTTTATGTACACAAAGATTTTCTAGATATATAATAGACCTCAAAATTTCCTCCAGATATAGTCATTTGTGTATCAGCGACACAAATAAAGCCAATCTCCCCTTCCTGCCGCCAAAAATAAAACACACTGCATTGGGAACATAGATTTGGTAGGAAGTAAATTATATTTATAACTGCAAAAATTAATAAATCAGCAATAAATACATTTCCAGTTTTTTGTGCAAAATAATGGCAAAACACATTTTTCAACAGATTTTACTAGTTTGATATTCTGAAATTGTATATTTATTGGTTTCTTATCAAAAGTAGCTAAATTAATTTTTTTAAGCTCAAAATTAAATATATGAATATTATATAAGTATATGTACATTATCAGGATGATCAGACATTATGTGAAGTGAGCAAGCCTGTCTTGGATTTACAATTGTGAAATATAGACCTCTCTTCTCCTTTGGTACCAGATTTCCCTGACCCATAAGAAAGCTGAATCATGATGTCACTCATCACCCAAGATTTCATATTCCATAATCAGAACTTGCTGTGAATCTAAAATCCAATCAAACATTTTCAGCAGTGCACTAACTCACTTAGAATACTGATAAATTATAATTGTTAATTTTGCTTATACAGTAAAAATCATTGACCTCTCTTCTATTAAAGAAATATCAAGGCTTTGGGAAGGGACATGACTAAGCATAGTGTTTGGGCAATTTGCTTTATTTCCTTTTCTTTTGCCTATCTTTTCTTCCTGCTTTCTCCTGTGTTTTGGGGAATATGAGGTGCATATACATTTTACTGAAATTAAAAGATTGTAAACTATCTGAATCTTTCTATTTTGCACATGAATAAGACTAGCCTTGCATACAAACATATCAAAAATTACATACAAATCTTAAATATGTCAGAAAAGATATACCATTTTTGGTTGTAGACAGTATTTTATAACATAATCTAAATGTTCATAGCCACTCTAATACTAATGCTAATTTTATGTAACCTGTGTTGTAAAGGTCTTTTAAAGAACTTATAATTCACTCTTCTTTGGGGAATTGGGATTTTAAGAATCATGATACCTCTCCATTATCCGTGTAAAGTTGCAATAAGACATTATTTTAAACATGAGATAATATCCTTGTCCAGATTTCTTGCCCTTCAAACATTATTTATTCACTCTTGAATCCCCAGATGACAACTTCTCAGGTAGATTCAACTAATGGAAATATGGAGTGTATTAAAACAAAATGAGAGTGAATAATGAAACAATTCATTATAATAGAAGAGGATTTTTAAATACTTATGACTTACTGATCTTTATGTAATTTAAATAATCAGAATATTGAGGAACACACTTTTCTCACCTTCTTAATATAGTCACAGGGATGTATTTTGAGGCTCCTGCAATAACTTTTGTCATATAGCTCCCCATGACTTTAAGCATCTGTCCCAAATATAAAATGTACGTAATTTCTACATCAGGGATTTGAACTTTTGTAAAGAATAGTGCTTTGCTTTTTATATGTAAGAGCTTAGAAATTCTTCAGTTTAATAACAAGTAACTTCAAAAGTGTGTAGTAATCTCCATTTCTGTATAATCATCATGAAAAATATTGGGGATTAAATATACTATTAAAAGGACAACAAATATTTTTGTATTTCTTGCAGTGTTACTCTCTGCAGATTTCAATAAAGATTTATTTCAATTGGAATTTCTTTCACAGCTCTATACACTACAAAATAAATATAATATACAAGTAATTGTCTTAAAGAAGATCTTTATATTTTGAGTTAAATGAGGTAAAACAGAGTACAATATAACACAAAAGTAGCTAACTTATAGTATTGACAGTGTACTGGGGGTTCCAAAGACTAAGACTAAGAATTGTGTATATTGTAAGAAATATTCTCACTGAGGAAACTCTCTTAGTGAATCTACTAAGGTCCTATGTGTCTGAAGGACTTGGAACTTTGTTAGTAAAATCTTCTTAATGAAAGAGAAAGTTGAGAGTAAACTTAGTGCAAGGATCAAAGGCAAGTATGAAAGGAAAGAGTCACTTGTAATTGCAGCCTGATTCAAGTTGTATATGACCCTTATACTACACCTTTCAGATTCCTGCAAAGATTCCAAGGACATGCCACTAGCCTGGAAGAATTTCTAAATTAATAAAGGTCTATCATCACTGAAGTCTCTATAAACAGCTGAGACCCTAAGACTTGGCAGCTGGATAAATTTGCTTCAAAATTGTGGAAGAAATGTATTTGTCCCAGTTAAGCTTAATGACTTTTTATTAGTTGAAATACATAAAAGCCTGTTTCTTGCTTGTTTGTATTTTTAATGTACAGAATATTCAGGTTTGTTACATAGGTATATATGTGCCATGGTGGCTTGCTGTACCTATCAACCCATCATCTAGGTTTTAAGTCCTGAGTGTATTAGGTACTTGTCCTAATGCTCTCCCTCCCCTTGGTCTCCCACCCCCCAACAGGCCCCTATGTGTGATGTTCCTCTCCTTGTGTCCTTGTGTTCCCATTGTTCACCTCCCAATTACAAGGGAGAACATGTATCATTTGGTTTTCTGTTCCTGTTAGTTTGCTGAGGATGATGGCTTCCAGCCTTATCCATGTCCCTGCAGAGGACATGATCTCATTCTTTTTATGGCTGCATAGTATTCCAAGGGTTATATGTACCATATTTTCTATATCCAGTCTATCGTTGATGGGCATTTGGGTTGGTTCCATGTCTTTGCTATTGTAAATAGTGCTGCATGTGTATGCACGTGTCTTTATACTAGAATGATTTATATTTCTTTGAGTATATACCAATAATGGCATTGCTGGGCCCAGTGGTATTTCTGGTTCTAGAACCTTGAGGAGTCGTCACACTGTCTTCCACAAAGACTGAACTAATTTACACTCCCACCAACATTGTAAAAGTGTTCCTATTTCTTCACATCCTCATCAGCATCTGTTGTTCCCTGACTGTTCTATGATTGCCATTCTAACTGACGAGATGGTATCTCATTGTGGTTTTGATTTGCATTTCTCCAATGATCAGTGATGTTGAGCTTTATTCTTGTTTATTGGCTGCATAAATGTCTTCTTTTGAGAAGTCTCTGCTCATATCCTTTGCCCACTTTTTGATGGGATTTTTTTTTCTCCTAAATTCATTAAACTTCCTTGTAGATTCTGGATATTAGCCCTTTGTCAGATGGGTAGATTGCAAAAATTTTCTCCCATTCTGTAGGTTGCCAGTTCACTCTGATGCTAGGTTCTTTTGCTGTGCAGAAGCTCTTTAGTTTAATCAGATCCCATTTGTCAATTTTGGCTTTTGTTGCAATTGTTTTTGATGTTGTTGTCATGAAGTCTTTGCCTAAGCATATGTCCTGAGTGGTATTGCTTAGATTTTATTCGAAGGTTTTTATGATTTGAGGTTTTATATTTAAGTCTTTAATTCATCTTGAGTTAATTTTTGTTTAAGGTGTAAAAATGGGATCCAGTTTTACTTTTCTGCATAAAGCAGTTTTCCTGACACCGTTTACTAAATAAGGAATCCTTTCCCCAAATTGCTTGTTTTTGTCAGATTTGTTAAAGATCAGATGGTCGTAGATGTGTGGTGTCATTTCTGAGATTTGTGTTGGCTTATTTGTCTGTTTTGGTACCAGTACCATTGTTAATTGTCTGTTTTGGTACCACTTCCACTGGTTTGTATGTCTGTTTTGGTACCGGTGCCGTGCTATTTTGGTTACTGTAACCTGGTAGTATAGTTTGAAGACAGGTACTTTGATGCATCTAATTTTGTTCTATTTGCTGAGGATTGTCTTGACTGTACAGGCTCTTTTTTTGGTTCCCCATAAATTTTAAAGTCGTTTTTTCTAATTCTGTTAAGAATGTCAGTGATAGTTTGATGGGAATAGCATTGAATCTATAAATTTCTTTGGGTGGTATGACCATTTTCACAATATTGATTCTTCCTATCCATGAGCATGGAATATTTTTCTATTTATTTGTGTACTATCTTATTTCCTTTAGCAGTGGTTTGTAGTTCTCTTCAAAGATGTCCTTTATGTCCCTTGCTAGCTGTATTCTTATTTTATTTTCTTTGTGGCAGTTGTGAATGGGAGTTCAGTCATGATTCGGCTCTCTGTCTAATATTGGTATATAGGAATGCTTGTGATTTTTGCACATTGATTTTGTATCCCAAGACTTTGCTGAAGTTGCTTATCGGCTTAGGGAGTTTTTGGGCTGAGACAATGGAGCTTACTAAACATAGACTTATGTCATCTGCAGACAGAAACAATTTGACTTCCTCTCTTCCTGTTTGAATACCCTTTATTTCTTTCTCTTGCCTAATTGCCCTGGTCAGAACTTCCAATACTATGTTGAGTAGCAGTGATGAGAGAGGGCATCCTTATCTTGTGCTGGTTTTCAAAAGGAATGCTTCCAGCTCTTGCCCATTCAGTTTGTTATTGTCTATAGGCTTGTCATAAATAGCTCTTATTATTTTGGGATATGTTCCATGAATACCTAGTTTATTGAGAGGTTTTAGAATGAAGGAATGTTGAATTTTTTCGAAGGCCTTTTCTGCATCTATTGAGATAATCTTGGTTTTTGTCATTGGTTCTGTTTATGTGATGGATTACGTTTATTTATTTGTGTAAGTTGAACCAGTCCTGCGTCCCAGGGATGAAGTCAACTTGATCATGGCAGATAAGCTTATTGATCGATTCAATTTGCCAGTGTTTTATTAAGGATTTTTGCATCATTGTTCATCAGGGATATTGGCCTGAAATTTTCTTTTTTTTTTTTTGTCCCTGCATGACAGCCTGTTTGATTTTGGAATGATGGAGAAAATTTATATAGCAAGCAGAACTCAATGGTTTTATCAAATAACATCTGTGGACAACAGAAAGGAGGGAATGACAGACACTGGGATACAGTCCATGTGACTGATCACATGTGAGCCATCACCTGGAGAATTTAAATTGACTCCAGCGCCCAAAATGTGGTGGGTAGTGTTAAGCCAAATAAATGTAGTTTTAGGTATTTTTATTGTGAGTACCGAAAGACCCAGAAAAACATCTGGAAAAATAAAATAATAAGCAAAGGTTATGTTGTCTTATAAATGTACTCAGTTCTCCAAAATGTACTTCAAAAAATTTGAAGTTACTAAAATAACACTAGGACAAGACAGCTGATTAAAGATCTTTCTGGGCTGGGCTGATTATCTTTGTAAAAAAGAAGAAAATTGCCCCAAAAAGGAGTAAGATCAGAGGTATTAGGTTGGTGCAAAATAACTTTGGTTTTTGCCATTACTTTTGCACCACCTAATATAAATACGGTTGAAATCATTACCTTCAACAGGTTTTCATAAATCTGTACCTGGTCTCCTAAGAAAGCAAGTTCAGATCCCTGATTTCAAATTCCCAGAAAACTCAGTAATTACACACTCACCACTTGATCAATTAACAGATACGGTTGGAGTATTCCAGGAAAAAAAAAAGTCAAAAGTTGGGATTTTCCTAAAACATCCCTCACATTTTTTTGCCATATGAAAGTGAGATAAACCAAATTTCTGTCTAGACTTTTAATGTCAAGAGTAAAAAAAGAAAAAGATGAGTGACTCATTTTGGGCAGTTTTGGATGGTTTATATCCTTAGCCTTCTAACTTCATAACAAAGTCCCTGCTTTAAAAGTTGGGCTGAGTGGTCAACACACTTTTTAAATTTTTTGAACCTCATTTGTCCTTGCAAGTATATGAGTAGTAAAGTTCTCAATTGGTGATACTTGCATGCTCCTATTACCATACCAACAACAAAGGCATAAATTGAAGAATCAGCCCCAAAACAATAACACAGTGTAGTCAGAGGAATAGTGTCTGCTACTGCAAAGAAAAGCTCCAACCCTTCTGTCTGGACTCTTTATGGGTTCTTGTTTCATGCTGGAACTTCTCAAGGAAAGAAACCTGAGTATAAGTTCTCCTTGGCCCAAGGTCACCTAACTGTTTTAGCAGCATTTTTGCACTAAGAAAATAATAGTATTATATTTAAGCTGGGAAGAGGAGGATGTACTCTGGAGAGAATTTGGAGGTACCTATACAAAGCTTATCTGTTAAGAATAATTATATTTCTTATATTATGAAATGAATTTTTATTAAGCTAAGATATTAGGAAAGATGTTAAACGTTGACTCAATTTTTATTTCAATGCTATTAATAATGAGCTTCTTTTATAAGCATAACTTTATACCTGGTTCTCTGATTTAAGAAGTATATGTGTTTCTTGTTCAAAAATTTTTTTAATGATGATCTTTTCAAGTCTTTCACAGTCACAATATAATAGAAACTTTTGCATGTAAATGATAAAATATTTAACTCCAAATTGTTTTTGAGGAGAGCAGAAGCTAATGAAGGACTACATCAAGGGACAATCTCCAAGTGACTTTAGTAATTTGACTTTCATGATTGAAACATAGAGATTTTGATGACCAAAAACCTCCCATATGAGAGCGTACTTTAGCGACCATGAATTCATTCAGCTAAAAGGAGAGAAAGGAGTCATGCTTATGCATACTAAACTTTAAACTTTACTCTAAAATGTGTGTTATCAGTGTCTTGGATGTGAGATATCCAAAGAAATATCTCTCTTTGGAGAAAGAGTAGGATGCTATCCATAAATAGCTTATCCTCTACTCTAGAGGACACATTTATTTTTCAACCTTTCCTTCAATTTCTTATTGTGTTGGTAAAACCTGTTATCAATTAGGAACATTAATTTCCACTTTGAGGAAGAGATGAGCAGAGGATCAAAGAATTTCTGCAAGCACTGTGGTAAGGCTACTTCCCTGCTCTTTGCCATGTCTTCTGTTGATCACTCTGGGACCAATGAAATAAGCAGTACATCACATTGATCAAGGGGTTTTCTAAATGCCCCTTAACATTGCCTCCAGAAAATAGAACCCTTATCTGATTTAAGTAATGTATTAGTGCAGAAATTGAACAAATATATTAACTCATAAATTAAGATGGTACAAATGCCATTTCTATATATTAACTTTAACAGCATAAATTCACCAATGGTAATGAATATTCATAAAATATTTCCTGTATACGACTCCCATAATACATCTGTTTTCAGTTTGAGACATTAAAGATAACTAAAAAGTGATTCTGAATATAGAATCCTTCTGTACACGTTACACTCCACCACTCCTGAGTCCTTTACATCTCTTCATCAAAACTAATTTGACAGCAATTTATTTTTAATGATTTGCCTTAAGGTAGTACCTCCAAAGTATTTCACTTAGTGCATATAGAACAAAATAAATCTATTTTCCCCACACTTATGCATCATTCTTTTGCATATTACTTAACTGCATAATCAAATACATGTGAAACTACCACAAAGAGTCATGAGAATACAACATATTCTTGGTAAGCATACAAACTAAAAAAAAGCCCAATTATCATGTCTATTAAAAAGAATATAAAACATTGGTTAATCTATCACGTGATTTGGTTAGTCTATCAAAATATACATGAAAGTAAATTTTGAAAGCTTTGACTGTAATGCCTTGTCAGCAATTAAGTAATGTAAGAAAAGGAAATTTCTAAACATATTCCTAAGTAAACATTTTATTTCTACAGGGGAATTAAAGCCTCCTGAATAAATATCTTTCTTCCTTTCAAATAAATTTATTTTCAAAAATAATTTATACATTATCATGTCTTTATTCAACTCAGTCCTAGCTATAAAGACACACTCATATGGCTAAGGAGAGCCTGGATTTTATCCCCAGCTGTAGCCACTTGAGTCATTCTCTACCGTAATTAGACTCATATCTTCATTTAGCATCTGCAAAGTCGGTTAGTCTAACTTCAGTCCCTCTTGTGTGTCTGCTTTTCTGACGTTACAGCTGGTCAAGACACATAAGGGCATTTTAGCACCAATATAAGTTCCACAATATTTAGGGAAAAAATCAATTACCTAGAGACAAATGCAAACAGCTACGGCTTTTAATCATCTAGACACAAATTCCTATAGCAAATAATATTTCTGATGCAAAATTGAAACACTCAAAAACAATGTTTAAGGCAGCTAGTTATAAGATATTGTCAGAGGCTCACATAGCTGTCACCTTCATAGATATTTAAATATGCACATGTACAAAACTTATTCCAACTTATTTGATTCCAAGTTGAACTCGATATTTTGTACTTTTTAAGAGCTCCACAAGTGATTATTAGGCCTGCATTTGCTACTGAGAAATGCTTGCCTACGCTTGTCAGCCACTGACTACAGGAGAAACTTAATGGTTTCAGAAAAAGGAGTAGAGTAGCAAATGTAGACAAAAACAATACAAGCATTTTTGATGCATAACCACTAATAGTGCCTCTTTGTGGCACTACTTAGAATGAAATATACATGAACAAAAATTTCGGTTGATGGAACTCTTCTATCAAGTGATTAATTGGGGTACTATCTTCTCATTTCCTGGGAAAGCCAAAGGTTCTCCTTCAGGCTATGATACCTGAAATATGTTTATTCTTGAGTAATTGTCTGGGCCTTTCTTTCCTTTTTAAAATCAATTAATGAATATATGTATGTATATATTTACTGCTGTGCTTCTGGTACTTTAATGTTTAATTAAATGAAGATTTTCAATGGTAGAAGAAAGACTCCAACACTTTTTCTCTTGTATTCCAGAAATGGGACCCACATGTTCTTCCACTTCTTGAAATTAGAAAATATCCTCAAAAAGAATGTCAAACTAAAATTGTTTTTGTTTAGCATTTGTTTTGTCTTTCTTTAGCCTCTATTCTCCAATATGTGTTTTTTTCTCAAACCTCAGTTTTTTACTTTTTCTAACCATGAAAACCTTTGCCCTCTTTTGCAGTAAAAGAGTCACCTCTCTTTCCATGCAGTAAAATAACTTAACTGAAATTCTTGTTATATTCTACTGTCTTCCCTATTTTTCTTTTTATGTCTGTCAGATGTAAGATAGAGTAAAACATTAGCATTATTACCTCTGTAACATATTAAGGATGAATATTGGATGCTGGATTTAAGCATTTTGAATTTTTTTTTTAAATTCACTTTCCTAAGAGACAAAAAGGTTCTTTAGGTTTATCACATTCTTCCTTGTATTGCTGGTGTTTCCTTTTAAAATACCCAAATTCTATCTGTTATTAACAAAACAGACTGTGAGTCTTCTTACGTCTCATGGCTCTTTTCCCTTAGTTCTGAGCAAAATCATTCCTGCAGTCATGGAATTTTCGGCATAGACTGTTTACACTCTCTTCTTAGCCACTGTTTACCACACTTTCATTGATTCTTTTTCCTCCCCTCCAGTTCAGGAATATAACCCCTGTGCTGTAAAAATACCTTCTCTTTATTCACTGTAGTCAAAAATAGCACGTATTTGAACCTGCACTTAGCAGCTCTGAAATACGTAACCATGGTCAACGGTTATCTAATCAACAATTCAAATCAAAATTGAGTCTGAGAGAAATTTCCAGAAGGCCATAGGATTTCACTGAAGTTCATCTCATAATGGTTCCTTGTGTAACCCTGGGTGTTACACTAAAATAGAATAAAAAGGGAGAAGATTAGTGATACCCGATGTGATACTGTAAAGCACCTGGAATTAAGAATCCAGTGGCCTAAATAAATCAAATAGGCAAGCTGTGCTTTATTGAGTGAGCTCATGGTTGCCCATAGAAACTTATGGTTCTTACAATTTGAAGTCTAAAACAAAACTCTTGAGAGCCCCCAAATGAAGTTCTATACACTCTTAGAACAGAGACTGTCTGCATTAACTGTTGCCAACCAGACCTGTGTCAACATGTTGCAGTTGTGTGAATGTTGCATTCTAAATACAAGGGATTGGGGCTTATTTATTTGTGCATTCATGTTCGCATTTATTTATGTACTTCTACAAATATTGACTAAAATAAGACTGTGTCTGAATCATTCTGCTAATCATAAGTATCTGCTATAGTGAAAAATGTTGATAATACAAATTCTTTTCTCCAAGGACTAACAGTTTAGCAGAGATGATACTTAAGAGGATCACACTAATGATTTTCTAAAAGTTTGATAAGCACAGAAAGGAAAAACAGAATGCAGATTTGGAACTAACCTAATGAGAATTCCCAGTTTGTAAACTTTTGCATGTACTGAAAATACACCAGACTGCAACAGTAAGATTTTAAGAATGTTTGAGTAGCTCTCCATTGTATAAAATAGAAGGTGTCAAGTTTATATGGTAGGGTATAGGTGGCAAGGTAAATTATGCATGATTCATTGAATTTTCATGGCAGTCAGAATACATTTGGGAAAATTTGAAATGAATGCTTTGGAGAGCAATGTTTAACACAAATCTAAGTCATTACATAAACACTTGGGAGATCTGAATTAAAATATTTGAATAGCAAATTGATTGAAAAAATGTTGAACATTTAGCAAACCTTAGTGATTTATAGTGTATTTGAACTAGGATATAGCTTAATCAAAACACTGGATTTTACATTTAAATCTGTTACACATAACAAAATGCATTAAAAAATAAAAGGAATTTATCCAGTTCTATCTAGAACAGTTGCTTTTCTGAAACTCCAGTTTGGCACCTTTATATAACATTAATATGCCAAATATCATTTTAATTTAATGAATTAAAAATGAATATTCAAAATAGATATGCTAAAACAAAGAATACCCTTCAGCTCAAACTAACACTCTGTCCAGATGTCGGGTTCTGTATAAACTTTTATAGCCAGACTTAGAATTTGACACTAATTTCCTTCAATGCCAAATTGCATTGGCCTTAAGAAGTTTCAATGACTGAAAAATCACACATTGCATTATTCTCTTCTTTTACACATAAATCATTCCTTCTAGGGACAAAGTTTATTTATTATTGATTTAGTGTGTGTCTGTATTAAATATTTTTTTTTCTCAGCTCTTCACATGCAATGAAATTTCCTACTCAAACATCACTTGCAATGCGATTTCCTGCTCAAACCAACTAATTTTATAGGTGAACGAACTCTTCTAGTTGGGCTAAATAATACAACCTAATAGCAGCAGATTTAGTCCTAGAACCCAGAGTGTCCTACCCTAGGAAAGTACTTTTTTCTCTGAGCAAAAGTTTGCAAATTGATAGCTACAGAAAATTTTAACCCTTATTATGTATGCATATTTGTGCTAAAATTAAATCCAATGTAAATGAATGTGAATATGTTTAGTATTTCAGATGTTCCAAGGTTTCTATTAATTCTGATATTTGTATGTCAGGTCCAAAATACGATGTGATGTCAACCTAAATAATAGACAAAAGGAAACCTCTCTAAAAGAAAATGATGTTTATTTAGAAAAGACTTTGCAATGTGAATATGCATGTCATAGTAAACTATGTATATACTGAAGGAAAAAATGGAAGCCAGAGGTTTTTAAAGAAAAAAAGAATATTTACATAATTGTTTTGAGGTAACTATCCTTGGCTACAAAGATCAATAACAAGGGTGGCACCAGTCCAAGTTTAAACAGGCAGTTGCTTAGCAGAAGTCTTCACAGAAGTATCTTTTTATATATAAAGTTGTGATTGCCTTGTTGAGAAGCGGTTTTTATAGTCTTTTGTGATAATTCTTTTTATAGGGTGTTCATCTATGAGAGCCTTACCTTTATAACCTTCTCTGGCTCCATTCATCATATATTTTTTTAACACAAGTGACCATTTTAATTCTGATAACTTTCATATTTCTTTTTTTTTTTTTGGTTTAATTTTTTTCTCTGACAGCATCACTGACCAGTTACCCTGTAGTTAGCCTTTGATTGCCCCTTGTTGGGGGGGCTCTTTCCCAGGTTGTTGGTCTATTCCATATTGGAAGCAGTAACTGGCAAATAGGAGTCAGTGTCACTTTTAGCCACATTTGAGTAGTAAGAGAACTTTGGAGGAAGTGGGTTTCAGGTTAGGGCTGGGTCTACCTGGAGTCCATTGTTAAGTTTAATTTTATCTGTTCCATAGTGGTTGACTGTCATTTTAAGGTTCTGAGTGAGAGCTATTCTGTTAGGAGTTGTACCTCTGAAGAAATTGTGCAAGTAACATACAAAATTAAAATACAAACACACACACACACACACACACACACACACACACAGAGCAAAATTAATAGTAATAAGATCATCTCAGTTTTTATAATAGTTTCGAGTCATGAACCTAGTATTTAAGGCAACCAATTTATTAAATCAAATGACCATGAGAATTTAGGTGAGACCTATTGTCATTATGTGGCCTGTTTTCTTATTTGTGTATATGGGTTGCAACTTTCCCAGAGGAATTTATTCTAGTACATTATGTAGTATTAGCAATAGCACAGATCTTTTCTTATTTAGCCAAGTGATAATGTGCAGCAGTTTTATCATCTAGTATCCCATGACTAGATTGAATTAAAGCAGAGAAAGAGCAATAGTTGTATTAGGGATGTTGCCAAAATTACTCATTAGGTGGACTAAAGAACCTCTTAGGTCAGATGCTATAAAGTTACCACTGGAAGTAATTGGTTTTTAAATTTCAATTATACCATTATTTTGCCAAGTAAAAAAATGTAGGCAGGAAGAGAGAGATAAGAATCTCATTATGATATGGAGTCTTACTCTGACATCTTAGGAAAAGCTGTCTACAGTATGAAGCCATCAACTTCTCATTTTGGTTTGCAGTTTGGTTATATCTGGATATATCAAGCCAATTGGTAAGCACCCTGTGTGGTCCATGTATCATGCATAAGACATATTCATTAAAACTCATCCAGCTTATAGGGCTTTAGGAACATAGTAGTTTCTATTTTTGGTAATTTAATAGAATAAAGTTAGGTTGCAGCAACCTGAAAGAATTCAGGATCTCATCTACTCTACGAGTAGACAATAAAAACCTTGAAAAGAGTGCACAGGGGTACAGTCTAATAGCAGGTGTATTATAGCTTTTCTCTAGAAACATACCTTTTCTCTTGATAGTTATCTCAATTTCTACCAAATATAATTTGAGTAAAAGAATTTTGTTTGTAAAATAAGTTTAGTTTCATCAATTTTGGTCAGATTATTTACATAAGTGCAGCAAAGTAGGTATTAATTAAATCAAAATCTCAAATTTAAGAACTTCTTGGGACTATGTTATCAAATAAATATATAATTTAGATTTGGTTAAATCTAAACCAGTGGTTAAAAAAAAATGGTTAAATCTAAACCAGATGGTCAAAAATCTGATGAGTTCAAAATTGATAAGAAAATATAGTTACTTTTGGCAAACAACATAGTAACTAGAATTATGATTGATGGCATATTAGATCTTTAAAAAATTTGTACAATTTTGGAAAATTAATTCAGTAATATACTCATAAATGTAACCGCAGTACCTGTAAACAATTTAAATTATGACATTTCAGTCAAAACCTTGGTAATATAACCAGTGTGTTCAACTATATCCTGAAAGAAAGCTGACTCTTATTGAATTTACGCAAAAATTAATATTCCCATAGAAATAAGAATACTTAAGAATACATTCTGAATGTTGGAAAGATTAAGTAGGGAGAAGCAAATGTTATCACTTTTGTTTGAAAAGTAAACTTTACCAAATTGGTGTAAACTATAGATAGCCTAAGACAAAATGTTGTCTTCAATCTGGAAAACAAAACATTTAAGGATCAAAGAATGTTACAAATAAAAGTTGTAAAAAGATTATATTCAACAGTTATCAAATCTTGTGCAATTAAAATATTTGCCAAATCTTCCTTTACAATTTTATGTACCCATCAGTTTCTTCATTAATTTTGAAAAATTTTACTTCATCTATTGGCATTATCTTAAAGTTATCAGAAGAATGTATTAAAAATTAATTGTTGGAGGCTTTTCTTTGAATCTAATCATAGATGCTTTAAGAGAAAAATTAAAACAGTAAATGTGGATGACAAAATTTTATATTAGCCATGGTTAAAAATCCGATAAGAGTTCAGAATTCATAAGAATATGCAGTTATTTTTGGCAAACAACACAGTAACTAGACTTATGATGGATGGCCTATTAGATCTTTAAAAATTTTATACAATTTTGGAAAATTAATTCAATAATATACTAATAAATATAACTGAAAAATCTTGCATCACTTATTTGACAAAGATACATGTATAATTCAACATCTCAAATAAGTCTGATCTAGATTAATAATTCTGTTTGATACAACTGAAAAATCCCTAGGCTCCCTGAAATATCCAAAATGAGTTTAAAATAAAAAAAGACTTAATTTATTACTTGATCTTAGAAAGCCTGCAAAATGTCAAAAGTTTGAAACTCTTCTCCCAAATAGAATCACATGTTTTGGGATATAATAGTCATTCACTTAACCGAAGAGATCAAAGATTTTTAAAACAAAAGAAAGTTACATATACGTGAAAAAAAAAAAATCTTAACCATTTCAAACTCAATTTTTTCCAAGTAATCAAAGAAACCCAATAAGACCAACATAAAACACAGGAAATTTTCTTAGAAAGATAAAAAACTCTTTGATACTGAGGCAACTGACCAAAATAATAAAGAAAAATAAATTTTCTCTACTGTGATTGGTTCTCCTTATAAGAAGCCCATTTAGATAATTTGAAAGTTGAACCTGATGAAAAGTCACTTAAATTTAATCAGACACAAAAAGAATGTATGCCCAAGGTTATGAGTCTACAATTTGCCATATTTATTGGGAAGATAAGAAAACTATTACCTTAAGCAGGGGCACAGATAGTTATTAGTAAAAGTAGGGAAGATTTTCCGATTACGTGGAACAGTTCAAACACAAAAATGAAAGCAAAGAGTACAAAATAAAGTTATACTGGAGGAAAACATTGACTTAAACTGTAAAGTTGCAGTTCAGATGATGGTGAAAAACCTAGAAACCAATTGTCTATTAAATCAAAATCTCTCGCCAATTTTATTAAGGAAATATCAGTAATTCAAGAAAACCTTGTTGTTTTAACATAGGGAACCACAGTTTTAATTCTGTGTCAGTATGTGTGTGTACATATCTCAAAGCTCAATTTTTAGAAAGGCATAAATAATTTCCTTTTAATTATAGCTGGCTTGATCACACACAAATTTCCCTCATAAATTTGTCATTCATTAACTTTTCATGACATACACTTTTCATGATGTGCTTAGACACTTAATTTTGTACTATCTTTTCGCCTTTTTTAAATAACTAGTCATTTTGCTTTAGGAAAAATTTACTCCCTTTTTAAAACTCATTTTGAAAAATTAGGGTCTTATCATTTGAAATCTCCTGATCAAAAATACATCTTAATACTTACAAATTTTTTCACATCTTTCTCCTATCTCCTATATCTATTTTTTCTTTTTATAAGGTGTATTTGTTTGCTTGTTTATTTATTTTTAGAGACATGGTTCTGATACATTGCCCAGGTCTTGAACTTGTGACCTCAAGCAATTCTCCTACCTCAGCTTCCCAAAGTGTTGAGATTACAAGTGCGAACCACTGTATATGGTCCTTGTTTCTTTATATGTATATATTTCTATTTCTTTCCTAAAATTATTCTTTGAAACAACTTAAATACTTGCCGAATTTTGGGAAAACATTTCTCAAAAATCCACAGGTTTATACCTTTGTAATGTTTTTCGTCAAAAACATATCTTATATTTTTGGTTGACTTTGTATACAAAATTATACATATTTATTAGGAATTTTAACTCTTGGTAACTGTAATTTCTATTGAAAACATGGGAAGCAAAAAATTTTGAAATGTCTGTCACATATTGGTATTTTAAAGATGAGAAGCATTTTTCATCTTTAAAAAGAATATCAAAAAGTGGGTGAAGCAATGAACGGACACTTGTCACAAGAAGACATTTATGCAGCCAACAAACATGAAAAAAAGCTCATCATCACCGGTCATTAGAGAAATGCAAATCAAAACCACATTGAGATACCATCTCACGCCAGTTAGAATGGTGATCACTAAAAAGTCAGGAGACAACAGATGCTGGAGAGGATGTGGAGAAATAGGATCACTTTTACACTGTTGGTGGGAATGTAAATTAGTTCAACCATTGTGGAAGACAGGTGGTGATTCCTCAAGGATCTAGAACTAGAAATACCATTTGACCCAGCAATCCCATTATTGGGTATATAGCCAAAGGATTATAAATCATTACACTATAAAAACACATGCACACGTGTGTTCATTGTGACATGTTCACAATAAAAAAGACTTGAGAGCAACCTAATGCCCATCAATGATAGCCTGGATAAAGAAAATCTGGCACATGTGCACCATGGAATACTATGCAGCCATAAAAAAGAATGAGTGTTTGTCCTTGGCAAGGACATGGACAAAGCTGGAATCCATCATCCTCATCAAACTAACACAAGAACAGAAAACCAAACACCACATGTTCTCACTCGTAAGTGGAAGTTGAACAATGAGGACACGTGGACACGAGAGGAACATCACACACCAGGGCCTGTTGTGGGGTCGGGGGAGGGAGGAGGGATAGCATTAGGAGAAATAGCTAATGTAAATGACGGGTTGATGGGTGCAGCAAACCACGATGGCACGTGTATATTGTGTAACAAACCTACATATTCTGCACATGTACCCTAAACTTAAAGTACAATTTTAAAAATAAATAAAATAAATATTAGAAACGTGTTTCCCTATGTGAAAACTTTTATGTGTATTAATAGACCCAAATATATTATGTTTTCCCATAAAATTTTAGAAGGGAAGAACATGCCTATATTTACGTATCAGTTTATGTTTTAGTATTTTACCTTATTTGATTTCTTAATTCATTGTTCAGGAGTGTGTTGCTTATTTTCCACATATTTGAGAATTTTCCAATTTCCCTTCTGTTATCAATGGCTAGTTTTATACTATTATTAATGAAAAAAAAATACTTAATATGACTTTCATCGTTTTAAGTATATTGTTTTTTTCTTTCTAACACACAATCTATCCTGGAGAATGTCCTGTGTGTGCTTGAAAACAATGTGTCATGTGCTGCTGGTGTATGGCATAGTCTGTGCTTCTTAGCTCTATTTGGTCTATAGAGTTATTCATGTCTACAGATTCCTTATTGATGTTTTTTTCTAGAAGATTTATCTTCTGTTTAATATGGGATATTAAAATCCTCTAATATTAATATATTGCTGACTATCTTTTCAGTTATGATAACGTTTGCTTTATATATTCAGGTACTTTAATTTTCGTGATCTATCTATATCTGTATGCCTCATAATAACAAGGAATTATATTATAAAATTATATATAGATATGTCTATATATATATGTATATCTATGTAGATAGTTTTGGTGAAATAGATATATAGATATCTATCTATGGATGCGTATCTATAGATATCTGTGTCTGTATCAGTCCATAGATAGATAGATAGATAGATAGATAGAAATTGATAGATAGCTATCTTTTAGTCCATTTCCTGGTGCTTATACCTCAATGCCTAAACATGGGTAATTCATACGGATATAAATGAATTTATTTTTTACATTTATGGAAGCAGAGAAGTCAAGGGGCCACATTTGTTAAGAGCCTTCCCTCTGGTGGGAACTCGAAAAACCCCCAAGGTGATGCAGAATATTGCATGATGGAGGGGTTGGACATGTGTTAGCTCAGATCTTTTTCTTCTTCGTTTAAAGCCACCAGTTCTCTTCCATGACAACCCATTAATCCATCAACACATTAATCCACAAATGAATGAATAAATCTATTCATGAGGGCAAAGCTTTCATAATCCAATCACTATTTAAAGATCTCATATTTCAATACTAGCACGTTGGAAGAATCTTTCTCTCTCCTTCATTTCTGAAGAATAGCCTTGACAGATATACTATTCTTGATTGGCAGCAATCAAGAATCAATTTTTTTTTTCCAGCTCTTTGAATATGTCATCCCATTCTCTCCTGGCCTGCAAGGTTTTTGCATATAAACATCTGATAGTCTTAGGGAGGTTCTTTTGTTTGGGACAAGTTCCTTTTCTCTGGCTGGTTTCAAAAATCTGTTTTGTACTTTTGAGAATTTGATTATAATATGATATTGGTGAGTTTTTAAAATATTTAATCTATTTTGGGTTTGGAGCAGTTTATTTGCTTATAATATTTACTTCCCTCGCCAGATCTAGGAAGTTTTCTCTCAATATTTCTTTCAATAAACTTTTTGCTCCATTGTTTTTACTAATCTTTAAGAGACTCCTTTAAAGTATATATTGGCTTTATTGATGATGTTCCATAAGTTTTGTAGGCATCTTCACTCTGTCATTTTTTTGTCCTTTTGTCCTTTAAACTGGGTCATTTCAAATGACCTGTCTTTGAATTTACTAATTCTTTGTTTTACTTCGTAAATTCTGCTGAATGTGCTTTCTGTCT
>NW_016107344.1:4889110-4933906 GCF_001604975.1 Cebus imitator
CTCTGTCAGTTTGCTGAGAATGATGGTTTCCAGGTTCATCCATGTCCCCACAAAGGACCCAAACTCATCGTTTTTGATGGCTGCATAATATTCCATGGTGTATATGTGCCACATTTTCCCTTTTTTATGGTTTCTATCTCTTTATTAAACTTCCATTTCTTCATGTTTTGTTTTTCTGGTTTCTTTTGGTTGTGTATCTGTATTTTCTTTTAGCTGAATGAGCTTCTTTAAAATGATTATTTTTAGTTCTTTGTCAGAGAGTTCATAGGTTTCATTTATTTATGGTTGTTTACTCATGTTTTACTTTATTGTTTTGGTAATGTCATGTTTTATAATTATTTCTGATCCTTATGGTCTTGCATTACTGTTTTTATGTTTGAAGAATTAGGCACCTCTTCTAGTTTTTACAGGCTGACTTTAACAGAAAAAGCCCTTTGCAAGTCAACATGATCAGATTGTGGGCTGGCCGTTTGGCAGGTCCAAAGGGGAGGCTTGAAGCTGGAGTCTTCAGGTGGGTTGGCCTGTGCCTGGGTAAGCAGGTCAATAAGCCTGACACCTGTAAACGGCCAGCCTCCTGGCCGAGTCTGCAGGGTTGAACCTGGAACCTGAGTCCACTGGGATGGGCCTGCAATTTGAATCTATTCATGCAGGTCTACATCTGGGCCCAGTATGGTAGATTTGTCTACTGAGTCCCTAGAGATGTGCTTGAAACATGAGTCTGTGGGATGGGCTTTGGATCTGTGTCTTTTGGGGCTAAAGCTTAGATCCATGGGGACTGACTTGTCTTGGGGCAGGGTTTGAGATTGAGGCTGCAGAACCATCCTAGCATGAAAATTGGCCTGGTGCCTGAATCCATGGGGATGGGATTGGTTTGGGTCTCTGGAGCATAACCTGATGCCAGAGTCAACTGTGGCAGTCCTGAACTCTGATTCCAAAGGAGGAGGCATCTTGGTTTAGTTTATGAGTTCTGGAGTGAGCCTGGAACTTGAGTCCTCAGGTGTGGGTTCTGGAGCCTGGGTCAGTGGAGGCACAGCATGCCACCAGAATTTAATGTGAAGTGCCTAAGCCCTGGGTCCACTACAGCACGGATCTGTGAGTACTGGTCGTGAGCTTTGGACTGAAAATGTATGGGTCAGCCTGGAGACTGCAGCTACAGGATTTGGCCTAGTGCTGGTTGAGGGGAATGTGGATGGGTGGAGGCTTGTTCTTTAAAGCAGTCTGGCAATAGGGCAGCCCTGAAACCTGGATCTGTAGGGGCCAGTATAATCCTGGGGTCATGGGTAACAGCCTGATGCCAACTTTCACTCAGGCAAGCCTAGTACTGTGGTATGTGGTAAAGTTGTGTGCTCACTTGACTCTTATTCTCTCAGCTGGAAGTTGTTTCTCTTTCCACTGTGGTTGCCACACTTGGAGGGGTAAAGGATGTAATGTGAAACTGTCTTTCCTACCTGTTCAATACATCTTTTCTTATTTCTGAACTGTATCCAGGTGCTATAATATCTTATCTGAATTTCTTAGCACTTGCAAAGGTATTTTTATGTGTGAATAATTGTTCAAGATGATGCTTTTGTGATGGTGCAAACACTAGAAAGTTCTGTTCCACCAACTTGCTGAGGTTAAACTCCTTCATTGGTTTATCCTTCCTTCCTTCTTTCCTTCCTTCCTTCCTTCTTTCCTTCATTCCTCCCTTCTTTCCTTCCTCCCTCCCTCCCTCCTTCTTCTTTCTCTTTCTTTCTCTCTTTCTTTTTCGTTCGTTCTTCCTTCCTTCCTTTTCTTCCTTCCTTTCTCTCTTTCACTTTCTTTCTCTCTATTTCTCTCTTCCTTCCTTCCTTCTTTCCTTCCTTCCTTTCTTTCTTCCTTTCTTTCTCTCTCTCTTTTCCATTCCATTCCCTTCCATTCCCCATCTCCCTCCCCATCCCCTCCCCTCCCCAACTCTTCCCTCCCATCCCTTCCTTTCCCTTCCCTTTCATCCTCCATATCTTTCTCTCATTCTTTTTATTTTTCTCCCTTGTTTTCTTCTCTTTTCATGCTTTTTGCGTGAAATAAAAATTGATCTTAGTGACTGGAGTGGGAACTGTTGACTTCCTGTCTTAGTGAAATGGTTTCAATATTTTACCACTTAGTGTATTAATTAATGTTGAAAGTTATTTTTGACATCTTTTGCTTATTTTTAATTGCTAACCTTGTGCAACGTTTATTAAATTATTCTATATTAACTTTATTACTTTACCTTTTTGATGGTGTTTATAATGGTGGGAAAGGACTGAATGCATGTGGACTGTGATCCATATTTCTCATAATTTTTAAGGGAACTTTGCAGAGGCATTGGAAGAAACCAAGTAACCTAGTCTAATCTATATTCAACAAGATACCTAATTCTTCACAAAGACAGAATAGCAATATTCGGTAACAGAACGATACATTTCTTTAAAATAATCTTAAGCATTCCTGGTTAAAGATTGGTTTTATTAAATTAATACAGACTCTGTGGATTTAGGATTTGAATGAGTGCTATGTATTGTTGTGTGTAAAATGAAGATGCTTTATAAATGTTTCTCAATATGAAATAATCTTCAGACGCAATTTTATACCTCATTTACTTTAAGCTTGAAAGCATTTATCATTCAAATAATATCAAAGTGTGACTGAAGGAAGTGTGTCAAAAAGCCAGTAGTTACTGTGTGGTTTTGATTGCTTTAGTTTTTTTTTTTTTTTTTTTTTGACGGAGTTTCGCTCTTGTTACCCAGGCTGGAGTGCAGTGGCGCGATCTCGACTCACCGCAACCTCCGCCTCCTGGGTTCAGGCAATTCTCCTGCCTCAGCCTCCTGAGTAGCTGGGACTACAGGCACGCGCCACCATGCCCAGCTAATTTTTTGTAGTTTTAGTAGAGACGGGGTTTCGCCATGTTGACCAGGATGGTCTTGATCTCTTGACCTTGTGATCCATCCGCCTCGGCCTCCCAAAGTGCTGGGATTACAGGCTTGAGCCACCGCGCCCGGCTGATTGCTTTACTTTTAAGTAGTAGTTATGATTGATATTTGGGATAATTTCTAATTCGTGTGAGTTTAATTTGAAAATCCATCTCTATGTGTTAGCTTAATAATTCATCTCAAATAAAATTTTTTGTAAGCTATGAAGTAAGGACAAATTTTATTCTTTTATGAATGAGGATTGCCCTTAAGTTTTAGATTTAAAATAAATTTGGAAAAGACTGATGTTTACACAGTATTATCTTCTACTCCATAAATAAGGTATAGCTTTCCATTTGTTTAAGTTTATAAACTAATCTGTGCAATGCTTTCAATATTCAATGTATCCATGTTCATAACTATAGTGATATTTATTTGGGTAATGCTGATGTTTTTCAATATTATAAGTTATATTTTTATTTCATCTTTAATTGATGGTTGTTGGTACATAAAAATACAATTAGTGTGTGAATATTAACTTGTATCTGCTAATCTTGCTACATTTACTTTTTAATTGTAATTCTAGATTCTTTTGGAGTTTCATTTTACAGTTTCATGTTATCTGCAATGAGACATTTATATGACATTTTCTATTATTTAAATAATTGCTTTCTCTATAATATATTATTCCCCATTGGAAAAGACAGGTAGTAAAATCTAAAATAGAATAAGCATTAGAGAGAATTTTGTCTAGTTACCAAACTCAGGGAGAAAGCAATATATATTTCACTATAAACATGGTGTTTTACATAAGTTGCTACCTTTCTTCTGTTGAGATAGTAAATGCAAAATTAAAGACATTTTATTATAGTCCATTGAATTTAGAATTTTCTACATAACTGACTATAAAATTTTATATTTTTCCAATCAATTTAAATGATTATAGACATTTTAATTTTTATTTTTGTTTGGTATTATGCAGTATATCATTTTGAAAATATTAATTTAACTATTTTTTTTCTGGGAATTTTCTTGATAAATTTTGACATAGAAGTTATACTGGTCTCACTAAATGAGTTGAGAAATTTTTACAATTCACTGGAAGATTTGTATGATACTGGTAATATGTATTCCACTATTTAGTAGAATTTATAAATAAACCCATCTACACTTAGAGTTACATTTTTGGGATAGTTATTTATGGATTTAATTTGTATAAAAGTGATAAGACTTTCAAATTTTCTACAATTTTTGTATGTTTTATGAATTATGGTTTCTAAAATTTGTCTGTTTCACCCAAATTGTGAAACTGATTGCAATAAATGCAATATTTATTTATTATATTTATAATATTGTAGAGTCTGTAATGGTAACCTCATTCATTTCTAATAATCATTATTTGTGACTTTTTAATGTTTTTCTGTATTTTTACCATTTAAAAAAATTTTAAATATTTATTCAATATTTGGGATTGCACATTTTTTATATATGTCCTTTTTTACTTTTTTTTTTTCATGTTATTTTAACTTTATTTTCTGCCCTTTTGAGATAGGTGGTCAGATCAGTGAAACTCAACATTTCTTATTTCTTAATATTACTTTATTGCTTTCCATGCATTTTAACTCTATTTTTCTATTCTCCATTTCAACTAATGTTTTCATTTATTTTAATTCTACAGGTGTTTTAATCTTCAATAGATATTATTATCGTTAGTAGTAACAATAGTGGGAATGATATTAAGTCAACAAACATTTAAATTATACACATCTTTTCTTTACCCTGAAGAGGGCTTATTTCCCCTACAATTACCATGTCTCCATCTACAGATATTTTTCTTACACTTGAAAGATTTCTTTAAAAAATATTACAGTGCATCAATTGATCAACTACATTGTGTTTATTTTGATTTGCATTTTAAATCATTTCTAACTACAAATTTTTAAGATGACAGTTGTTTAACTCCAGCTCCTCAAGATGATATTTCACTGTCTTTTAGCTTTCATTATTTCTGCTAAAAAGTCATAATTTTATCCTATAGGTCTCATATAAAAGTAAAGTGACTTCAGGTGAAGATATGAGAGAGAAAATTATAGGCCATTGCTGCAACAGTTAGAAGAAGAGGTCTCAATTATATAGATTTGCAATTATTCTAATTATTTTTGTTTATACCTCTATAAAGTCTTCAAAAATATATATTTTGTATTTTATTTGCTTTACTTTCCTAGTTTTGTAGTAAGAATGATAGCTACAATATTAGATCTGAATGTAGACATTTAGATAATTTTGTTAGTTTTATTTTTATTGCAATTCAGGTAGACATATTCACATTCTGGGCATAAAGGGTACATATTAGCAAATTCCCAATATTTGCTAAAAAGACAATTATGGCATGAGTAATTACTGACTAAACATATTAAATAGTTGTATTTATGTAACATATAAATCTTCCAACTGCTGATTCTTTAGTAGTAAAAATTTAAATACAGTTAGTAACATCAACACTTTGAACACTAGACTGGACTACGTAAAGAAGTTCTGTTTTATTTATTTTACTGCACCATATTCTTCTTTTATTTCATGTGTGAAAACTTGAATTTATGAAGTCAACCAACAGTGCTACAACTACACGTACATATACAATTAGAGGTTTGGTTTGTTTATAAAATTTTTCTTTTAAAACTGACATAAAATTATATGTACTCACATGTATCATTTACAATAAGATGTTTTGACATACTTATAGATAGATAGTGGAATAGTAATTCCAGATAATTAACAAATACATTCCTTTACATAATTATCATTTTCCTTGTGTGAACACTTAACATCAACTCTCTTTGCATTTTCTAAGAATGAAAAACACTATCATTAACTAGAGTCACCATGCTATACAGTCAGTCTCTTGAACTGTGACTACATATCCTTTGACCAACAATTCTCCAGATCTCCTTTCACATAATGAGCCCATTCTCTGGTAATCATTATTCTATACTCTGGGAATTCTATTTTAAATAGGAAATTGTATCATATAATCACAAATTGGTATCAATTATTCCCTGAAGTTATAAGTAACTACATTTTAATATTTACAAAGAGCAAACCCTAAACCAAAAATACTATTAAATGTAATTTCCTCATTAGTATTTTCCTTTCAGTTTTTGAAAGTTTCATATGAATTCATTTATATATATATATATGCACAGAATATATATACATATATATTATATAATTATTTTATACATTTATATATCATATAATCAAGACATGTCATTATTAGTAATAATATATATAATTATCATTAGTAGTGATATATTATTACAATACATAATATAATTTATATAATATTATATATAACATATATAATATATATGGTAAAAGACAAAGCCAAAAATGTTAGTGCCACATTTGATTTATTTATACACAGTAATAACCAAGTTAAGTGTATTAGACACATATATGTTCGAAAGCAAAATGAGATTGGATCTACCAAGAGTAAGATATTTTGTGCCAGAATTATAAGTATATAACTATAGCTCTCAATTATACAGACCCTGTTTGTCTATAACAAAGCAGGGATTTGTTAAGAATTAATTTTGTTATTTCAGTTTTTTCAAACTCATCTATTGGCTTTTGCATACTGTTCTACACCTTTTCCAGAAACAAAAGAGATAATTATTCTATTTCATCCTCCACAATGATTTTCAGTGGGTCACTAACTGCAACTTGAATCTTGGCATCTAATCTAAAACAATCAAAGTAAAGATTAAATATATGCTCGTTGTAATATAAAATTTAAAAATCTTAGGATTTATATCTGTTTAATTCTGATGTGTATTTTCCTTGAAGTTAAAATTTTCTACTCCTTGATGCAGATTATAATACTATTAATTGCATGTATTTTGATTTCAAAGAACATTTGAAACGCAGGTGGTAAAAACAATCATTTTTAGAATATAAATAAACTATTTCCATTTATAATTCGTTTTATACTTTATATTGTAGGACAAGTTATTTCTGTTTTAATTATTATTTGATTATTACAACATTATAGGATGTCTATTATGTGTTAGGTCTAAAGTAGATACAAAGAAAAGACAGAAGCAGAAGAAATTGACATTATCATTAAGAATTAAATATTAAAACAAAAGACATTAAACATGGATTATAATTTTATGAACATTTGAAAATATTGTTAATATTCTAATTTTTATGTTGTAATTGGAAAAAGTAGCATTCAATCACAATTTTTAAATTATTATTACACATTGCAATTTATTTTTATCAAAGTAGAAACCAGTGCTAACTGTGTAGATAACAAACCTTTTCAACCAATAATTGACCTAATCTCAAATTTATTTATCTTGAAACATATAAAGAGACAACTTCTTCAAGAAATAAAAGTATTGCTAATAAGTTAAAACCATAAGTTTGAGACTTAAAAATGATTGGAAATTAAAATTTATCATTTTAATTAATTATATATCTTTAAATAAAAAGCAATTTAAAATAAATTTTATTTCATATAGCAAATTAAATACAAAAATAAAAAAGAAAATGTATCCAGATTGGCAAGGAAAAAATAAAGTGTCCCCTTGCAAATGACATAATCATCTATGCAGAAAATTCAAAAGTTTTGACAAAAATATCCTGAAACTAACAATTAGAGCAGGGTTGCAGAATACAGGTTAATACATAATAATCTATTTCATTTTCTATATACCAGCAATAAAAATGTGGAATTTGAAATAAAAAATACAATACAGTTTACATTTATACCCCCAAAATGAAATACCTTGGTATAAATCTGACAAAATATATACAAGATCTTTCTGAGAAATGCTACAAAACTCTTTTAAAAGAAATCAAAGAAATACTGAATACATGAAGCTTTATTCCATGTTCATGAATTGCAAACCCCGTTACTGTCAAGATGCCCACATACACATAATCTACTAATCTGTGACACACAAAAAAAGGAAAAACAATAAAATGAAGAAGAGATACTCTTTTCAAAAAAAGTTCTGGAACAACAGCACATCCACAGGCAAATAAAAACAGGAATCTAGACTCATACCTTATATCAATCTCAAAAATTAACTCAAAATGTAGCACAGACCTAAATGTAAAATATAAAACTATTAAACTCCTGGAAGGCAACATTGGAGGAAATATAAATGACCTTAGGTTTGGTGTTGAGCTTTTTATTGCAACACAAAAGGCACAATCCTTAAAATAAATAATATATATGTTGAACGTCATTAATATTAAAACATTCTGTTCTGCAATAACACTGTCAAGAGAATGAAATGACAATCTACAGACAAAGGAAAATATTTCCAAAAGACAGATCAAATAAAAGACTGCTATTCTTATAAACATATTCCAAAATATGAAAAGAACTCTTAAAAATCAACAATGAGAACACAACACAATTTAAAAAGTGGAATAAGAAATATAACAGACACCACAACAAAGAAGATATACAGATGGTAAATAAGTATACAAAAAGACCCTGAGCATCATAAAAGGGGAAATGAAAACAGCAACCTGTTACCACTATGTACCTATTAAAGTAGCCAAAATCTACAACACTGACAACACGAAATGCTGGCTCAGATATGGAGTAACAGGAATTGCTGCTTGAATGCAAAATTGTACGTGATAATTTGGCAGTTTCTTATAAAACTAAACATACTCTTCCCATGCAATTTGGGAAGCGGGCTTCTTAATATTTACTCAAAGAAGTTAAAAATTCATGTCCACACAAATATCTATATATAGGCATTTGGTAACAGTTTCACATACAATTGCAAAAACCCGGAAGCAACAAAGATTTCTTTCAGTAGGTGAATGAATAAACAAACTGTAGTACATACTTATAATGGAATTTGACTTAGCACTAAAAAGAAAAGAGCCATCAAGTCACAAAAACACATGAAGAAAACTTAAATGCATATTACAAAGTGAAAAAATCCAGTCTGAAAAATGCTGCATACTATATGACTCCAACTATATGACATTCTGGGAAAGGCACAGCTATGGAAACAGTGAAAAGATCAGTAGTTGGCAAGGGTTAATATTGAGGAAGAGTGCAGATAAGTTTAAGAGAAGTAAAACTACTTCCTAAGATACTATAATGGTGGTTACATGTAATTATAGATTTCTCAAAATCTGCAAAATGTACAATGCCAAGAGTGAACTTTAATATCAACTCAGGATACTTGGTACAAAATGATGTTTCAATATAGGTGCAACATTCAGAAAAAAATATACTACTCTGGTAGGGTATGTTGGTAATAGGGAGCTTATGCCTGGGTAGATTTCTATGTGAGAAATCTCTGTACCATCTTTTCAGTTATGTGTGAACCACAAACTGCTCTAAATGTAAAGACTCTTAAAAAGTCTAAACAACTGACAATAACAATGAAAGCTTTACATAGCAAAGAATGTTAGTAATGTAACATTACACTACTCTCTCTCCACCTCCATAAATGTAGAGACCTTTTCAAGTCCAGTATTTATGTACATTTATCAACCACCAACAAAATAAGAGAGATGCTTCACATAACAGAAAGATGAAAATAAAAAAAAGATGAATTGGAGAACATCTGCCAAGAATATAAAGGGAGACATAATTCTATGAATAAAAGACAAGAGGTGTATTGCAGAAACTTATTTCAAGAGAGTGATTTAAATATCTGAATCACACATTTCTGTAGAAGTGAACAAAAATGAAGATTGGGTTAATGGATATAACATACTTTTTCTCTCTTTTGAATAATTTCAGAAAGAACACTTTTTATAATTGATATAAAATAATCTAGTAGAAAAAAAGTTACTGGTCCACTGATACAAGCATAAATCATGAATAAAAAAGCAAAGTCATGGTGAGAATCAAAAGGAGAAAAAGCAGGAGAGTCCTTGGTAGTACTAGGGCAAATTTTTTTAATTTAATTACAACTTGGCATCTATTTATCAATTTGTAATAAAGACTAATTCATCCATCTCTGCAATCTATTTTTACCTTGCTCCTTCATGCTGTCAGAATTTTCTGATTGCCCTATAGACATTGACAAAGAGTACAATACAATTCTAAGGTCTCCTTAGAGAAGACAGAAGGATCTACTAAAGGTGTGAGTCACATCTTGTCCTTCATCTAAACAGAACTGGGCGGTGCTTTTCAAAAATTTTGAAAAGAACCAGATATTTGAAATGTTAAGACAGTTTCATGCATGGAAAGGGTAAGTACAGAGGTTCTGAATTCTAGTAGAGCTTGGCATAATATAAGAGCTTCCAGAAGACCAGTATATGAGCCGTTCCATTGTGTCAGGCCAGTGTGACTGGAGTAAAGTAATCAAGACAGGGAGGAAATGAAATGATACTGAATAACTGAATAGGTGCAGTGGGTCCTTGTAGTCTATAGTAAAAAGAATGAGTCATTATTATTTTAGGGATTTAAGTAGAGGGGAGATATAACCTAATTTCGAAATTTATCATAATTCTCACTGGTATAGAATAATTTGGAAGTAGGTAAAATTGGAAATAGAAATAAAGATTGGGAGACTTGTGTAATGCACTTCATAACAAGTACATGGTGGTAATTTTGCCTGGGATAACAGTAGTAGAGAGGTTAGACAAGTAAACCTATATAATAGTTAAGAATAGAACTGACAGAATTTGCAGATGAGTAGAAAGAAAACAGAGAAAAATATTGAATTTATTATGGGTTATTATGTCTGCCTTAATGAATTTGATAGCTTTACTAGAACTGAAGGGAAAATAAGTTTGGAATAGGCGAGGCGGGATTAACTAATTGCATTTACATATATTGATTTAGAGATGGCTATGAAGCATTGAATTAGAAATGCCAAATGGGCAATAGAGTATTTAAGTGGGAAGTTCACATGAGAGATCTAAAACACAGAGTAAAGTTAGAAAGCTGTCAGAATATGTATACTATTTAGAGATATGGGAAATGGCAAAATTACCTGAGAAAATTGATGTAGGTAAAGTTCTTTTCATATAATCTAAGTGTTGTATCTTTTTAGAAGCATAGTGGAAATGTTGGAGTCAAGAAGAAATGTTAGAGAAACAAAAAGGAGATGCAGTAATACATAGTTGAAGTTTTATAGAAACTGAGGGAACATTTTAGAAAGGAAGTAGAGGTCAGTTCTCTGGAAAGCTGCCAAGTGGTAGAATAAAATGAGGTCAGAAAAATGTCCACTGGATTTTTCAAGATGAAAACCCTTAATGTCCTTTACAAAAGCTATTTTTATGGAGTCATTGGAACAAAATACAAATAAACCAGATCATAGTGGGTTAAAAGTGAATTGATATGGAAAAATTTGGGACAACAGTTTTGAGAATTTACGGTTAGAAAAAGCAAAGAAATAGAACATGAAATTGTTGCAGAAGAGGTGGAATAAAAAAATTAGCATTTTGTTTTTATTTTAGTTTGGTTTGGTTTGATTGTTTTATTCAAACAGGATAATTCAGAGCTAATGTGTTTCTTTGTAGGAAGCATCAGGAGAAAAGGCAGACCTTGATAATGTAAAAGTGAAAGGGGATAGGTGAAGAAAACTATATGTTGATAAGGGAAAAAAAAGATCTAGAGCACAAACGGGGAAATTGGCTGTGGGTAGAAGCAAAGATGCATAAGCACCAATAGCAATTTCAATAAAAGCCAGAATTGACAAATGGGATCTAATTAAACTAAAGAGCGTATGCATAGCGAAAGAAACTATCATCAGAGTGGACAGAAAACCTGCAGAATGGGAGAAAATTTTTGTAATCTACCCATCTGACAAAGGTCTAATAGCTAGAATTTATAAGGAACTAAAACATATTTACAAAAAAAATCCATTAAAAATTAGGCAAAGGAGATGAAACAACGCTTCTCAAAAGACATTTATGCAGCCAACAAACAAAATGTATTTTTAAAAAGCTCAACATCACTGATCATCAGAGAAATACAAATCAAAATCACAAGGAAATACCATCTCACGCCAGTGAGAATGGCGATTATTAGAAAGCCAATAAACAGTAGATGCTGGTGAGGTTGTGGAGAAATAGAGATGCTTTACACTGTTGGTGGGAGTGTAAATTAGTTCAACCATTATGGAAGACAGTGTGGCAATTCCTCAAGGTTCTAGAACCAGAAAGAGCATTTGATCCAGCAATCCCATTACTGGGTATATATCCAAAGGACTGTAAATCATTCTACTATAAAGACACATGCACACATATGTTTATTGCAGCACTATTTGCAATAGCAAAGACATGGAACCAATCCAAATGCTCATCAACAATAGACTGGATAAAGAAAAAGTGGTACATATACACCATGGAATACTATGCAGCCGTAAAAAGAAATAAGATCACGTCCTTTGCAGGGGCATGCTGGAAGCCATCATCATCAGCAAGCTAACACAGGAAGAGAAAATCAAATACCACATGTTCTCACTCATAAGTGAGAGCTGAACACATGGACACGGAGAACAACACACAGGGAGTGGGGGTGGGGGTTGAGGGGAGAGAACTTAGAGGACAGGTCAATAAGTGCAACAAACCACATTGACACTCATATATGTAACAAACCTGAACGTTCTGCACGTTTTTTTGTTTGTTGGTTGGTTTTTTGGAAGAAATAAGAAGAAGAAAAAAGAAAGATGAACCTAGTTGGAAATAAATGGGAAGAAGAAGAAGGAAGCTGCAGATGCCAGGGAGAGGGGGAGTCATGATTTTGAGGTTTGATGATAAGAGGGTAACTTATCTGGGAGCTTCTGTTTTCTTAATGGTATTTAAAGCAAGATAATTAGCAAAGACTATGTAATGGCATGAATAGAAGGAGAGTGAGCAATGTCTGAAATACTCGGAGTTTTGGAAATGCAAATCATCAGGGAAATGGAATAGCATCATTAGACACTTCTGAGAACCCATTTGATATGTATATGATTCTGTATTGTTATAAATCTAGTGATACAGGTTGTGTTTGTGATTAGATACAAGTTATTATCTTATTGTTCTTGTATTGTCTCATTGTCTTCTTCCCTAGACTTGACAGATGCTGAATGACTTCTAGATCCCTGGGTCTGGTAGATGTTTGTAGATTAACTCTTTATCTCGTTGTTATTTTTTTCTTGAGTTTCTATAATTTGATCTGACCGGATTTATCTTTATTAAGTAGTCCTTTGAGACTCCTGTTTTGTCCTTTTAAAATCTGCCCTGTACCTCTAGATTCTTGCACCTGAGGTCTTTTATAATGGTTTACAGATTTTAAGGTGACCCTAGAATGACTCTAATTCTTCTGATGACAAATTATTACAAGTAAAACATTCAAATATTCTCGACCCTCTTAAAGTTTGAATATAAAGGCTGATCTCAAAGCCATAGTATTTTTTTTTTCTTTTTACTCTAATGGTTAAGAAGTTTGTCAGCTTACATCCTAGGACAGCTCAATTTCTCATGTTTCCCTGTGTTAACACCATCCCACACTAAATCTAGGCTTTACAGTTGCTTAGATTTTTAAAAAATAGGAAAATTGATGGTGTGCCAGGTCTTTGCTGTGGCCTTAAAAGTTTTTGAACAGTATCACTCTCTTTTAGAATTCTGAAGTGAACATGAATACAAACCAGGCTAGTTCAATGGGGGATGAAAGACAGTATGAATAAAAAAAAAAACAAGTTTTATCAACAAAGATCATCCTCTATTCAGCCTAAAGTCAACCAATCCACACTCATGAAATATTGTGTAACCAATATTAGCAGAACTGACTGCTCATCTCACAAATATAGAGGTAAGCCTGAGACCTGAAAAACCATGTGTCTGACACATTGACTTGTGAGTGATAATAAATACTTATTGATTTAATTGAATGAAATTTGGAATAGTTCTTTATACAGAAAAGGCTACCCTGTACAATACATTACTTATTATTTAGTTTACCCAAGAATTAGTGAGGCAACCAAATATAAGAATCCTGTTTTAAGCATTTGAATAGCATGATAAAAGTTCCTTCTTTCAAGTAGAATAGGTAGTACTAAAATCTGAAAATTTCTTCATAGTTGTATCTTCACAAAAATCTCTTTTCACCATGTACTGTGACTCTTAAAATACCTTTAGTGGCCAGGCTTGGTAGCTCAAGACATTGTACTCCAGCCTGGGCAACAAGAGCAAAACTCTGTCTCAAAAAAATTTTTTAAATAAAATACTTTTAAAGAGGTGGAGTGTACAAAAAAAATCCTAGGGCATATTTTTACCGATTTGCCTGTATTTACCTATCTCAGAAACACTGTGATATTTGATATGTCTTCTTGTATCTCAGTCAACAGAGCTACATTCTAAATGTAGTTTAATAGGAATTAGCAACATGGATGTAGATATCACAAAAAATTGTGACAGGAGTGGCAATGGGAAGAAAATCAAAAAGATAGGATCTAGCAACCAGGATGCAGTGAGAAGCTGGTAGAGACAACATAATAGAGCTTTTTGATATTTTTTCTTCTATTGGCTTACATTTTATCTTTTAATAAAAATTTGGGAAAAGATTTTGGATATATAGATAGAGGAAAGAAGAGAATATCTTAACTTGTGCCCTTGGGTATAATAGTGGAGAGTTATATAAAATAAAATAAGAAGAAGAGATACAAGTAGCAAGAGATGAAAGAAAATGTTTCACCTGAATAAATGCAAGGAATATTGTGGTCTAATAATACAACTAATTTAGAGGTAAGACAAAGGGAAGGAAAAAATTCTTGGGAATGAATTTCAACATTATGAAAATACCTGATCCCGGATAAAGACTTTCAAAGTAACTAGGTCGCTTTAAGCTAGAGAGAAATCTGAGACTGGGTTTGGTAGAAGATTTGGGAGGCTGTATGAGGATACTTAAATAAAATTAGATAACTTTGGTTATTGTGGTAAAGGGAAAGTGAAGCACACGGGAACTACACAGAACACAAAAGATGCTGGTGGCTGTCTGAGTGAAATGATCACTGGAGAGAGACATTCTCTCCAGAAACCATAGGCAGCATCCCTACTGTAGTACGACTTTGGTTGTGATCTCTTGTCAGAAGTAGTAATTTGGTGGCTAACACTGCTGGAAAAATAAATGAAAATATTCTAGATAAATGAACATGCAAGGACATCGTGCAAAAAATTTTAAGTGAAGAATTATAAAATAGCATATAGTATAGTTGTATCACAACCTGTTAACTCATGGGAAGTAGGGATTATAAGAGGAAAGAGAGGGAGAGAGAAAGCTACTTATAAAACAAATTTTAGACCCTCTTAATGACTCTAAGAGATTAGACTGAAGTTTTTCATATTGCCAATGTAAAATAACACTTAAATACTTTAAACTCAGACTTTGTGTTTCTTGTCTATTTTTTTTTTTTTTTTAATTTCATCGCCTTTCAATCCTGGAGCCAGTAGGACTAATCACGTCTGATAAGGGGCTCAGAATATCTACAAGAACTAAATCAAACAAAACATTAGATGAGTGTTTTAATTCACAGAAATCAGTCTGATAGCAGAATAATTTTATTTGTAATAGATAGACACTTGGGGAAGATATGGTTTGTTTTAAATTCATATTGATCAAAAAGTAAAAGACTAGAATTCCTAGAAGAGTTAATTGTGATGATTGACATGATGGAATATGTTCCATAAAATTATTTTACTGCCACTCAGTAAGCAATTATAAGTCCTTTCTAACCTGAAGAAAAGTTTGAAGAGGATCTGAGGAAAAGTGTCTAGCGCTTGTAGGCTATCAGGGCTTCTAAAAAGGAGCCATAGTTCCAGTCAGAGTGTCGGGGTAATGAGACAATAGAAAGCCCACGTCATTTGAGGAAGAACCCAGAAGCATGGGGTATTCTGAATCCTAAATTCCTCCTAGGTTTCTGGAAGGAGATTGTCTTACATTTATCCTGCAACAACACAGAAGAACAGCAGAAAGACACATGTCAAGGTAGACAAGCCAAGGTAAAGTATGTCTCAGCAAAGGAGGCCTATGCTCCTGTCTATATCCCTAAAACTCTTCAAACACTACTATGGAATGAAAAAAAATATTTGAAAATATCTCTGCACCATTCACAAGAGCAAAACATGTAGTCAAGAATCACTACATCTTGGGACAAGAGGTCAAATAGAAGACACTCTAGTGTGGAAAACTGTAGCTAGTGAGAAACAGAAATGGGCCTAAAATAATCTGCAGTCAGGAAGGATTGAGATGGAAAATAACAAAGAACACATTGTTTATCTTCTCAAAAGCAATCACTGAAATAGCTTTGCCTCAAAATTATGGATGACCAGAATCAGTAAAAAAATATATATATATATATATAGACGGAACACAAAACCCAAGGAACAAAATGAAGGAGACGTTATCAGCAGAGGCTGGTGAAGGCCAAGAAAATGTACACAGACCGTTCATCTTCCTCTGGTGATAATATTTGCAAGCATTTTCAAATATCTAGGTGCAACACAGGGAGTAAATTGTGGAAGTTCATATATGTCTATAAAGACACCTAGGAACAGTCCTACAATAGAGTTTAATGACTGAATTCAGTGAGATTAATATGAATTAGTCTCGAATTAGGCTGAAATTTTACTTTACAGAGTATTTTGAATAAAAATACTTATGTTTACGTGCCAAAATTAAATTTTCTAACATCACTAAAAACAGAGGCTTATATATTCTCATTATTAATAAAGCTACTATTATTATACATTATGCCCATTTAAGTTACAAAATAGTTTTATCATGTTTTCCTCAAGAATGTCCCCAGCAAAAATAAAAATATATAGCATATGTACAAGAAGGAATATAAACAAATGCCAGAAAAAGAATATACTCAGGAATTGGGAAGTATAGAGGGAATAGACTCCAATACAGCATGAGAAAGCCAGCCAGTGAAGTGGGAAAATAATTCAAAAATTATGGCGAATTAAAATCTAGAAAAGAAAAAATAAAGGAGTTGAGAACAGAGGACAAGGAAGTAACAAGGATTACCTGTCTAATAAATGGTGTTGGGAAAACTGGCTAGCCATGTACAGAAAGCAGAAACTGGACCCCTTCCTGACACCTTACACTAGAATTAACTCCAGATGAATTAAAGCCTTAAACATAAGACCTAACACCATAAAAACCCTAGAAGAAAACCTAGGCAAAACCATTCAGGACATAGGTATAGGCAAGGACTTCATGACTAAAACACCAAAAGCATTGGCAACAAAAGCCAAGATAGGCAAATGGGACCTAATTAAACTCCAGAGCTTCTGCACAGCAAAAGAAACAATTATTAGAGTGAATCGGCAACCAACAAAATGAGAAAAAATTTCTGCAGTCTACCCATCTGACAAAGGTCTAATATCCAGAATCTACACATAACTAAAACAGATTTACAAGGAAAAAAAAAAAAAAAAACACCCATTCAAAAGATATGAATGGGCAAAAGATATGAACAGACACTTTTCAAAAGAAGACATATATGAGGCCAACAGACATATGAAAAAATGCTTATCATCACTGGTCATTAGAAAAATGCAATTCAAAACCATGTTGAGATACCATCTCACACCAGTTAGAATGGCGATCATTAAAAAATCTGGAGACAACAGATGCTGGAGAGGATGTGGAGAAATAGGAACACTTTTACACTGTTGGCAGGATTGTAGATTAGTTCAACGATTGCGGAAGATAGTATGGCACTTCCTCAAGGACCTAGAAATAGAAATTCCATTTGACCCAGCAATCCCATTACTGAGTATATATCCAAAGGATTATAAATCGTTCTATTATAAGGTCACATGCACACGAATGTTCATTGCAAGGACACATGCACACGAATGTTCATTGCAGCACTGTTTACAATAGCAAAGATTTGAAATCAACCCAAATGCCCATCGATGATAGACTAGACAGGGAAAATGTGGCACATATACACCATGGAATACTGTGCAGCCATAAAAAACGATGAGTTTGTGTCCTTTGTAGCGACATGGATGAATCTGGAAATCGTCATTCTCAGCAAACGGACACAAGAACAGAAAATCAAACACTGCATGTTCTTACTGATAGGCAGGTGTTGAACAATGAGAACACATGGACACAGGGAGGGGAACATCACACACTGGGGTCTGTGGGGGGGAACTAGGGGAAGGACAATGGGGGGTAGGGAGTTAGGGAGGGATAACCTGGGGAGACATGCCAGATATAGGTGATGGGGAGAAAGGCAGCAAACCAAATGCCAGATGTAGGTGATGGGGGGATGGAGGCAGCAAACCACAGGGAATCCTTTCCCCATTGCTTGTTGTTGTCAGGTTTGTTAAAGATCAGATGGTTGTAGATGTGTGGCATTGCCTACAATGCCTCTGTTCTGTTCCATTGGTCTATATCTCTGTTTTGGTACCAGTACCATGCTGTTTTGATTACTGTAGCTTTGTAGTATAGTTTGAAATCAGGTAGCATGATGCCTCTGGCTTTGTTCTTTTTGCTTAAGATTGTCTTGGCTATGCTGGCTCTCTTTGGTTCCATATGAAGTTCAAGGTGGTTTTTTCCAGTTCTGTGAAGAAGGTCATTGGTAGCTTGATTAGGATAGCATTGAATCTGTAAATTACTTTGGGCATTATGACCATTTTCACGATATTGATTCTTCCTAACCATGAGCATGGAATGTTTCTCCATTTGTTTGTGTCCTCTCTTATTTTGTTTAGCAGTGGTTTGTTGTTCTCCTTGAAGAGGTCCTTTACGTCCTTTGTTAGTTGTATTCCTAGGTGTTTTATTCTCTTTGTAGCAGTTGTGAATGAAAGTTCACTCATGATTTGCCTTTTAAGTTAAAGAATTTAAATTTGCTAACACATTTTCAGTAATCTCATAAATAGATCAAATATACTAAACAGTGATTATAATTATCACTTGCATAATTAGGAAATATTAAATAATTTTCTGCATAAATTGCATATAATTTTTCAAAGTACAGGGTAAATTATAAAATAAAAATTTACTCAAAATTAATTCATTATTTAAAGAATATAATTCATTATATTTTTTATATAATAAAGAAAATTCATTATTTTAAAAAATAGTAAACTGAGAAATTATGTAAAGCATTAATTCAAATGTTAAACTCACATTTCTATAAATATATTTTAAAAACTGGAAATACTCTCAAATCGTTGATGATGGCATTCAGTCCATTTCACAGTGGTTATAGACTTTTTATTGTCTATAAATACAACACAAAGATAAAAAAGATGAGATATACAACGTAACATAAAAATAAATGCATAAAGGATTCAATTTTAGGCATAAACTCATATTTGAATTGAGTTTGCTTAACAACATGCAATATAAAAATAAACATAGCAGACAGATTGAAGCTCAAGATTAGTAAGTCACAGGTAAATAAAAATATTTCTGCTGGGCAACAGAGTTCACCACTTTTCTTGAAAACATATGCCATTAATGCCTTTGTTTTACTTGTTAAACTTAAATTAGCATATATTTACTAAAAACAGGATGTATACAAATATGCTGGCTACTGCAGATGCACAAAAATTAAAACACTCAAACTTGGAGAATTTAAAAACTAGTAAAATGATAAGAAAAATCATGGATGAGTATAAATTATGTTAGAATATAATATGTCGAAAATGGGTACAGATAAAATCTTTTTGGGATAGGTTATTGACTGAGAAAAGGGCCAAGAATCAGAGGAATTAGAAAAAAAAAATAAGATACAGCAGCATTTGGGAAAAAATTCTTATCAAATATGTAGTTGCCAGTATTACACAAGTCAAAGAAGATAGAAAATCAAGATAAAATATTGGATTTGCCAAATAAGTGTCTATTTTGAGACAGTAATTTTGTTAGAATTCCTAGTGATGAAAATTTGATAATTAGACTGCAGATAAAAATGTCTTTCTTGTGCTATTGGCCTATCTTCTCCCACCCTTTTTAGAATGGATCCTTACTAATTACTCTAAATAAAACACTAAACTAAAGTAAAAAGAGAAGGTTAGGACAGTAGTATTTTCTATATTTTTTGAGGCTGTGTTTCTGATGTTTTTCTGCAATTAAAATTTTAAATTAGGAAGAATAAAAAGATAAATGTACAGTAAAATTGAATGAGCCGTACATAATCTGCCCAACAGCAACAGCAACAACAAAGCCCAGGACCAGATTAATTCACAGCCAATTTCCACCAGACATTAAAATAGAATTGGTACAAATCCTACTGACACTATGACCTAAGATCCTACTGTCACTATGACCTAACTCATTTCATTCTACAAGGCCAGCCTTACCCAAATGCCAAAGAAGGAAAGGACATAACAAAAAAGAAAATTACAGACCAATATTCCCAATGAACAACAAATATTCTTAACAACCTACTAGCAAACCAAATTTAGCAGCACATCAAAAAATAATAATAATAATTCACCATGATCAAGAGGTTTCATCCTAGGATGCAGGAATGGTTCAAGATATGCAAGTCATTAAATATGACTCATCACATAAATGAATTAGAAACAAGCACCCTATGATTATCTCAATAGATGCAGAAAAAGCAGCCAATAAAATTCAGCATTCTTAAAACCTTCAACAAATTAAGCATAAAAGGAAAATACTTCAAAATAATAAAAACTATATATGAAAAACCCAAAACCAACATCAACTAAAAGGGGAAATGAAAGCTTTCCCCCCAACAACTGAAACAAGATAACGGTGCCTACTTTGGACACTTTTGTTCAGCATAGCACTGGATGTTCAATCCAAAGCAATCAGGCAAGAGAAAGAAAAGATATCCAAATTGGAAAAGAGGAATTCAAACTGTCTCTGTTTGCTGATGGTGTAATCTTATATGTAGACAATCCTAAACACTCCCCAAAAGACTCCTAGATTTGATAAGCTAATTCAGTAAAGTCTCAGGTTATAGAATCAATGTACACATTCAGTAGCACGTTAATAACAAGGACCAAGCTGAGCATCAAATCAAGAAATCAATCTTTTCTCTGAAAGCTCCATAAAATAACCTAGGAACACACTTAACCAAGGAGGTGAAAGATTTCTATAAGGAGAACTACAAAACACTACTGAAAGAAATCATAGATGATATAAACAAATGGAAATATATCCCAGGTTCATGAAGTGGAAAAACAGATGTCATGAAAATGACCATACTGCCCAAAACAAATTCGATTCAGTGAAATTTCTATCAAAATACCAACGTCATTCTTAATAGAATTAGAAAGAATAATAACCCTAAAACTCTTTTGGAACCAAAAAGGAGCCCAAATAACTAAGTACCCTTAAGCAAAAATAATAAATATTAAGGCATCACATTACTCAATTTCAAATTACGCTACAAGGCTATAGTACCAAAACATCCTTGTACCAATATAAAAGTAGATACATAAACCAATGCAACATAATAGAAAACCCATAAATAAAGCCAAATAATTACAACCAACTGATATTTGAGAAAACATACAAAACATAAACATACAAATATAAACTGGGGAAAAGTTAATAAATGATGCTGGAAAAATTGTATAGTCATATGTAGAAGAATGAAACTGGATTCCTATCTCTCACCATATACAAAAAGTTAAGTCAAGGTGGATGAAATATTCAAATCTAAGAACTGAAACCATAAACATTCTATAAGAAAACTTAAAAAAAACTATTCAATATTGACCTAGGCAAAGAATGGGTGACAAAGATCCTCAAAGCAAATGCAACAAAACCAACAATAAATAAATTAGACCTTTTTAAACTGAAAACCTTCTGCATGGCAAAAGAAATAATCATCAGAGTAAATAGAAAACCTACAGAATGGGAGAAAAGATTTGCAACCTACATGTTCAACAAAAGACAATATGAAGAATCTAGCTCACACAGATCAGCAAGAAAAACAATCCCACTAAAAAGTGAGCAAATGACATGAATAAACATTTCTCAAAATATGTACAAATAGCCAAAAAGTATGAAAAATGCTCAGTGTCATTATCATTGAAATGCAAATTAAAATTACAATGAGATACCATCTCACATCAGTCAGAATGTCTGCCATTAAATATTCAAAAAAATAACATACTCGTGAGGTTGTGGAGAAAAGGGAATGCTTATAACTGCTTGTGATATGATTTCGCTGTGTCCTCACCCAAATCTCATCTTGAATTGTAGTTCCCATAATCCCCAAGTGTTCTAGGAGGACTAGGGGGAGATAATTGAATCATGGGCGAGGTTTCCCCATCCTGTTCTCATGATAGAGAGTTACTTCTCATGAGATATGATGGTTTCATAAGCAGCTTCCCCCTTTGCTGGGCATTCATTCTTCTGCTGCCATGTGAAGAAGGAAGGAAGAAGGATGTATTTGCTACCCATTACACTCTGATTGTAAATTTCCTGAGGCCTCCCCAGCTGTGTGAAACTGTGAGTCAATTGAACCTCTTTCGATTATAAATTACCCAGTTTCAGGTATTTCTTCATAGAAGTATGAGAATAGACTAATACAACTTGTGTGGATGTAAATTAATGCAGCCTCTTTCAAAAATAGTATGGAGATTATTCAGAGTCAAAAGTAGATCTACCGTGTGTGTGTGTGTGTGTGTGTGTGTGTGTGTGTGTGTGTATTTGTATATATATAGGAATACTACCATATATACTATATTATATATACACTAAATATAATACTACTAAGTGAAGGCACTCAGGAATGGAAAACCAAATACCACGTGTTCTGACTTATAAGTGGGAGCTAAGCTAAGGTACACAAACACAAAGTCAGACAGAGAGGTATATTGGGCATTGAAGACTCAGAAGGAGGAAGGATTGGAAGTGGGTGAGGGTGAAACCTACTTGTTGAGGTACTATGGACACTCCTCAAGTGAAGGAATACAATAAAATCCCAGACTTCACCACTCTATAATTTATCCCTGTAACCAAAACCCGCTTGTACTGGTAAAGTTGTTGAGATTAAAAAAAAAGAAAAAGAAAAAGCTAAAAGCAAACAAGAGAAATAAAAAAAGATAAATGACACATTCACGATTTGTTCTTGCATGGAGCTGACATTCTAGTAGGAAACAGGAATTAAACAATTAATTTTAAATGTAGCTTATAGCCTTTGAAAAGCAAAAAGCAGCCAGGTGCTCAAGCCTGTAATCCCAGCACTTTGGGAGGCTGAGGCAGGTGGATCACCTGAGGTGAGGAGTTCAAGACCAGCCTGGCCAACATGGCAAAACCAATCTCTACTAAAAATACAAAAATTAGCCAGGTGTTGTGGTACACACCTATTATCCTAGCTACTTGGGAGGCTGAGACAGGGGAATCCTTTGAACCCAGGAGATGGAGGCTGCAGTGAACCAAGATTGCGCCTCTGCACTCCACCCTCCACTCTGGGTGACAGAGTCAGGCTCTATCTCAGAAATAAAATTTAAATTCTTTTTTTAAAATGATGCCTGGAGCACAGTGAGAAAGATGAAGAGAGAAGCAAGAGAAGCAGGAGATATATTTGAAAATATAGGTGAAAGCCAGACTATGCCAGGCCTTATAGACTATGTTAGGAATTATAGCGTTTATTCTAAAAGCCATGCAAAGGAGTTACTGATAAATCTGTATTTTAAAAGTTAACTCTTACTTCAAGGAGGAGAATGAGTGAGAGTAGGAACAATGGTTGGTAATGTAAAATCTTTAAATTTGGAAGTATAATTCTTAGATTGTCAGAAACAGTTGAACTTTTGCTCATGTAAGGTATCTTGGTGTAATTACTTTATTTTCCTTTTTATATTCAAAAGTGACCACATTTGAACAGTTAATTCCAGTAGTCAACATAGGAAGATTGTTTGAAATTAGTAATGGAAGATGAGATCAAGTGGATGAATTGGAGATGTATTTAAAAGTTGAATATCAGAATTTTACAGAAATACAGGAGAGAGTACAAAGGACAAGTCAGTGAGGAAGTCTAAAATTCTAGTTTGCACAACTGGTAGAAGATGGCTCCCCTCATCAAAAACATGGCAGGAGGTTAGGGCTTTGATACTAGCAGTGACAGGGATAGGGACCAAGAGGGGTACTAAAAATGACTTCATCTTTAGACATGTTGAATTTTAATTGTCAGTGAGGCATCCTGTTGGAAAGACCAAGGAAACAGATAGATGGACCTGGGACTCCAATAATAGTTCTGAACTGTTCTTCTATATGATAATTGAAAATAAAGTATAGATAACCTCTCTTTAGGGGAGGTTACTAGCTTTAAAAAAAAAAGGCCAAGAACTGATAGCAAAAGAGAAAACACTTGGGGAGAGGAGAATGTGCTCTCAGAAGATCCCCCACCAAAAAAAAAAAAAAATAGTGAATTGGCTTCTAAAAAATAGAAGCCAATTTATCTAAGATGTTAGTTATATACTGTGAGTACCAATAGGCATAGGACCTGGATAAAGCCTGGAGAAGCCTTTGATATTTTTACATATAAATGAAATATACATTATATAAAAATATAAATTTCATGAAGCCATCATTCACTTAATCCTCCTTAATATTTCTTACTGAGTTTAATCTTCTATCATTTCATATTGTCCATTGCTTTAATACTTTTGTTGTCATTTTTCCCCTGAGTTCAGAATGTATTATCCTGTGTAATGTTTTCAGTCCTTTCAATAATACAATATAATCTTTAACTGATTTTGTTGTCATGTTATTACTGCATTGCCAATCTCCAACTGTGAGCAACCATACTGACTGCTTTCCCTGAATTGCTGAGTGTTTCACAAAATCATGCTAGTACAATAGTCTATTCACCAAATATTTAATTTGCCTAGAATTTATTATGTGCCAGGTAGTATATTACACAACGGAAACTCTAAAATGTGAGCAGATGAGCAAATGGAACTTTATTCCAAGAATGACTGCATTAGGCTTCATGTTCATGAAATTGATAGATACTTGACTGTTTTGTAGACTAAAACATCTAACTCCTGAACTAACTAAAAATTGTATTGCTATGTAAGAACAAGTAGTTGCTTTATCAATAAAATGTGTAATTATCATAAGCTAAAGGGTATTTGAAAAGTTGAATTTTGGATTATTTGCTGACATTTGATGCAATAAGTTTAAAAAATTACTCAAACAGTAAGAAATAAATGTACTATGAAAATTCAGACTATAACTTATACTGGTAGTTACATAATACATTATATAAAATGTTTAAAATTAAAAAGTAAATTGCTAATGAATACAATTCAATAATAAAATAAATAGTGTAAACATCATTGGGAGAAAAAGATCATTAGTAAAATTGGCAGTACATATAGAAGAATGCAGCCTCCTTACAAATTTTCTTTCACCCATTGATAATAAATTTAATCAAACCAAACAAAAAAGAGAAAAAAATAAACAAAATGATTAAAATATCCTACTATAATCTTTAAAACATGTTTACCATGATCAACTTCTATTTATTGCACTACGACTAGTGAAATATCTTTAAAAGAACTTTGATTAAACACATTTAAAAAATATTGATAAAATGTTTTATTAATATTCTATAACATGCATAGCTGAGTTCACAAGAAAGTAAAGAAAATAATCAATAAAGAGCAAGATAAATGTCATAACTGAAAAGGAAATGTTATGTTATTGGTGAAGCTATAAATGTCTTGTGTAATTAAACAAGACACATGGGTTGTAATGACCAGATTAGGGAGAGTAGAGTCTTGACACTATGCCGGGTGCTGGGACTAACCCCCAGTGAAAGTTTATAGAAGAAAGAACACAGTAGTTAGCAGAACAATAAGAAAAAAAAAATTACCTGAACCAAGCTTTAGTTGAAAACAAGGCAAACTTGAATTCCAGTACATGCATATTCTACTTAACATCTCTTCAATTACTATTTTTTTTTTAGAGAAAGATCTCTTGGTTTTTGACATCCAAATATTTAATGGAGTAGATCTGTCATTATAATGTTTTTCAGCCAATATTTACAGGAAAAATATATGTATGTTTACAAAACTCACTACATTATAAATGAACATGCAGAGATTATCTCAATTTATACATCAAATGCAACTTGTAGAATTTAAAAATAAAATAATGTTGTTTAAAAAGACATTTTAAGTATCAACAAAGCTGATGTATATAAAATGTATTAGGCACTAAAGGAAATTATGATACTATATACAAGGAAACTTTTTATTTAACAAGTTAAATAACCACTGCTAATCCAGTAGAAACTGTTTAAAATATTTGTATTGTACCATGATAGTTTTTTAAAAAAATATTTGTATTGTAACATGATATATTTCTTATATATGGGGTGGTCAGGGGAAGCGTAGTATTAGGAGAAATACCTAATGTAGATGACGGGTTAATGGGTGCAGCAAACTACCATGGCACATGTATACCTGTGCAACAAACCTGCACATTCTGCACATGCATCCCAGAAATTAAAGTATAATAATAATGATAATAAAAAGACACAGGAATTTAGCTGTATCAGATATAAATGTGAAGGACATGTATAACTACATAACACTCCTTGTATATTCCAATAAATCTTTCTAAAATCAGCTTTTAAAAAAAAAAAGAAGATATGTACCTCTTAGTTGTGCTACTCAGAAATCACTTAGGGGGTCTCTCTTTGACATGTAAAATATTTTATTTTTCCTTTTTTAAAATGCAAATTGATGCCACCACATAGGTAAATGTTGAAAACATTAAACTGAATGAAATGTCTTACACAAGATTATATAATACATAATTTCTAGTTATTGAAATTCAGAGCAAGCAAAAGTAATTAATATTGGTGCTGACAAAGGAAAGAATAGTGGCTGCCTATCAGAGTTTGAAGGTAGAGATTGACAAAAAAGAGTGACGGTAATGTTTTAATAGAATTTTGGTTACAAGTGTATGCATTTTTCTAAAACACAATGACTACAAGTATACTTAGATTTCTATCTTTATTGTATGTAAATTTGACCTTAAAAACATCATTTAAAAATAAGCAATTCTAGTTAACTCTAGCATGCAAAAATGTTTTTGAATGAAAATAATGTCTGCAACTTTGAAATTAAATAAAGATTTGATGGATGGATGCATAAATAGATAATAAAGCAAATAAAGTAAAATGTTAATTGTTATATCATAGTTGTAGAATGTGTGTGTTTAGGATTCACTTCTTTCAAGTTTTCTGTATATATGAAAATATCTGTGAAATGCTGGAAAACCTAATAATAAGAATTAAATCCATGATAAATCTTTTCATTCAGAAATTCTGATTAAACAAACTGTATGATATTAAGTAGAGATATCTGTATATTCTACCTGTGTTGTCTTGAAAATCCAAAGCTAGAAAGTTAATTTAAATTAGGGATGAGTAAGTATGGGGCATAAGTAGCCTAATAGAAATAAACTCATACACTTACTTTATAGTTGTACTTTAAATCAAAATTGAATTCATGACAAAACATCCAAATGTAGAAAAGAGAGTGAGAGGGCGAAAGGAAATATAAATCAAACAGAAGAGCCAGAAGAAACTGCGGTCAAGAGTTTGAGACCTGCCTGGCCAAAGTAGTGAAACCTTGTCTCTACTAAAAATACAAAAAATAGCTGGGCATGGTGGCAGGCTCCTGTAATCCCAGCTACAAGGAGACTGAGGCACGAGAATCGCTAGAACCTGGGAGGCGGAGGGTGCAGTGAGCCAAGATCACACCATTCCACTCCAGCCTGGGCAACAAGAGTGAAACTCCTTCTCAAAAAAAAAAACAAAACAAAACAAAACAAAAACTGTTACGTTCCTCCAGCTAAGCATATTCAGTAGAAACATTCTTTCCTCCCAGGAAATAGCATTAGTCTATCTACCAGGAGATCTGCTTCATAGAATATGTTATGTGTTCTGATTTTTTCTCTTTCCTTTGAGAACGAGTGTGTGTGGAGTAAAGGTTGGACTTGAGAAAGGAGTAGACAGAGATCAGGCCAGTCTCTGTATCTCCTGATTCCCCAACACCAAAAAATAAAAAGATAAAAATAGAGGAATTAAATCCCAAATAAAAAGTCTAGAAAAAGAACAGAAAACAAACCAAAATAGTAAAAGAAAATAATAAAGATTAAAGCAGAATGCAATAAGGTTAAAACAGTTAATAAGTAAATTTAAATGCTCATTATTTAAAAGAATCAACAAAATGCAAAATTACTAGGTAAACTAATAAATTAAAAATTAGATAAAGCAAAAATAAACAAAACAAGATATTACAAGTAAAATAACCATTAATGCAGAAAACTAAAATATGATAGACAACTTTTTAGAACTCTATGAAATTAAATTATAAAACTGTGTAAAATGAAAAACTTTTAAAGCATCTAGAAAAAGGGTCAGATCACTTACAAAGGGAACTCTATCAGGCTAACAGCATACTCTTCAGCAGAAATTCTAGAAACCAGAAGAGATTGGAGGACTATTTTTAGCATTTTTCTTTTCTTTCTTAGAAAAGAAATTCCAATCATAAATTTCATATCCACCAAACTAAGTTTCATAAGCAAAGAAGAAATAAAATCATTTCCAGGCAAGGAGTGGCTAAGGAAGTTCTTTATCATTTGGCAGCCTTTCAAGAATTCCTTGAGAAAATTCTACACATGGAAACAAAAGAACAATATCTGCTACCACAAAAGCATAGACCACTACACAGCCCAGCCCACAGGTTCTATAAAGCAACTACACAAGAATACAAAGCAACCAGCTGGCAGCACCACCACAGGATCAAAAGCTTACCTATCAATATTAACCTTGAATCTAAATGGTTGAAATGACCCACATAAAAGACACAGAATGGCTAGTTGGATTTTAAAAAAGAACTACCTGTCTACTCTCTTCAAGAAGACCCATCTCACATATAATGACACAGTCTTAGAGTAAACTGCAGAAGAAAAATCTATTGCAAAAATTGGAAAACAAGAAAAATTAGAGTCATTATTCTTATGCCAGATGAAAGAGACTTTAAACCAACAACAGTAAAAACAGACAAAGAAGGATGTTACATAATGATAAAGATTTCAATTCAACAGGAAGTTTTAATTATGCCAAGTATATACACATCCAATATCATAGCACCCAGATTCATGAAACGAGATACTTCTAGACCTACACATATATTTGCATAGCTACACAAATTCTGGAGGACTTCAACAACCAACTGAAAATGTTGGACAGATCATTGGGGCAGAAAATGAACAAAGAAATTCTGGACTTAAATTCCACTAGACTTAAATTTGAACAAATAGAACTAATGGATATCTATATAATACTCCATGCAACAAATATAGAATAGACATTCTTCCCATCCTTATATGGAAAATACTGTAAGATTGATCACATGCTCAGCCATAAAGCAAGTTTCAATAAGTGCAAAAAATCAAAATCATATCAAACATATTCTCAGAAAATAGTGGAATGAAGTAGAAATCCATAACGAGAAAAACCTCAAAACCAAATCACAAAAAATCTAAATGACTTCTTTCTGTATTACTTTTGGGTAAACAATGAAATTAAGGCAGAAATGTTTTATGATACAAATAAAAGGAAAGACATTGCATATGAAATCATTGGGATTCAGCAAAAGCAGTGTTAAGATGAAAGTTTATAACCCCAAATACCTACTCAAAGAATTTAGAAAGATCTCAAATTGGTAATCTAATTTAACCAAGAGAAAATAGAAAAACAACAAACACACACTAAATCTAACAGAAGAAAAGAAATGACTAAAATCAGCTTAGCCAAATAAAAATTATAAATCAATAAGATTTAGCTAAAGAAAATTAAATAAAATGTAGACCCCAAAACATGCAAAGAATTGAATAATGAAAGTTGGTTCATTGAATGCGTAAATAATATATATGGACTATTAGCTATATTAATACAGAAAAGAAAGAGACGATCCAAATAAGCACACTCAGAAATGGCAAAGGTGATGTTACATCCAATCCCTCAGAAATACAAAAGATCCTCAGAGACTACTATGAATATCTTTGTGAACATAAACTAGAAAATCTGGAGAAAATGCATAAGTTCCTGGAAGCGCACAAACTCCCAAGGTTGAATCAGGAAGAAATTGAATTCCTGATCAGACTAATAATGAGTTACTAAATTGCATCAGTAATAATAATAATAAAACACTACCAACCAGAAACAGCCCAGTGCAAGGCAGAGACACAGCCAAATTTTACCAGATGCACAAAGAAAAGCAGCTACCACTCCTACTGAAAGTATTTCAAAAAATCAAGGAGGAAGGACTCCTCCCTAACATATTCTATAGAGCCAGCATTATTTTCATACCAAAGTCTGGCAAAGATACAACAGAAACGAAAACTTTAGAAAAATATCCCTCATAAACATAGATGAAAAAATCCTCAACAAAATACTTGCATACTAAATCCAGCAGCACTTCGAAAAGTTAATTCACCACAATCAAGTAGGCTTTATTCTTGGGATACAAGGTTGGTTCAGCATACATAAATCATTAAATGTGATTCACCACATAAACAGAATTTTAAAAAATACCATATGATTATCTCAATAGACACAGAAAAAGTTTTCAATAAAATCCAACTTTCCTTTATGACTAAAAAAAAAAAAAAAAAAAAGTTATAAACAAAAATAAAAAACACAAAAAAAACTACATATAAAAGAAATATGCCTCAAAACCTCAACACTGAAGAAACATCCTCAAAATAATAACAGCCATTCATGACAATCCCATAGCCAACATCATACTGAACAGGCAAAAGCTGGAAGCATTCACCTTAAGAACTAGAACAAGATATCAATGCCTACTCTTACCACTCCTATTCAAAATAGTATTGGAATTCCTAGCCAGAGCAATCAGGTTAAAAAAAAAAAAAAGGCATCTAAATAGGAAGAGAAGTCAAATTGTCTTTCTTCACTGAAGATACTTCTATCTGAAGAAAATGCTTAGAAGTTCACCAAAAGGCTACTAGACCTGACGAATGATTACAATAAAGTGTAGGATACAAAATGAATGTACTAAAATTTGTGGCATTGCCATAAAAGTAGCACTGCCACAAATTTTAGTACATTGATTTTGTATCCTACACTTTATTGAAACTAATTTTGTAATTTTATGTTATATCAATAACATTCAAGCTGAGAGCCAAATCAAGAATACAATCCTATTTACAATAGCCACAAAAATAATAAAATATCAAGGAATACATTTAGCTAAGGAAATGGAAGATCTCTACAAGGACAGCTAAAAAGCACTGATGAATAAAATTATAGATGATACAAACAAATGAAAACACTTTCCATGCTCATGGATTAGAAAAATCAATGTCATCAAAATCTACAGATTCAATGCTATTCTTCTCAAACAATCAACATCATTTTTTACAGAATTAGAAAAAAAGAAAAAACAAAACTCTTCTAAAATTTATATGGAACCAAAAAAAGAGGCCAAGTAGCCAAGACAGTGATAAGTAAAAGGAACAAAGTCAGAGGCATCACATTACCCAACTTCAAACTATACTACAAGGCAACAATAAACAAAGCAGCATGATATTGGTACAGTAACAGACACAGAGACCAACGGAACTGAATAGAGAATCCAGAAATAAAGCTGCATGCCTACAGCCATTGGATCTTCAAAACTGAGCAATGCAGAAATGACTTCCTATTTAAAATAAAAAATCCTTGAAAAACTGACTATCCAGATGCAGAACAATGAAACAGAACTCCTATGTTATACCATACAGAAAAATTAAGATAAATTAAAGACCTAAATGTAAGATGTAAGACTATAAAAATCCTAGAATAGAACCTAGGAAATACCCTTCTGGCCATGATACTTGACAAAGAATGTATGACTAAGTCCCCAAATGCAACTGTAACAAAACCAAAAATTGGTAGGTGGGACCTAATTAAACTAAACAGCTTCCAAACAACAAAAGCAAGTATCAATAAAGTAAACAGAAAACCTACAGAATGGGAGAAAATATTCACAAACTATGTATCTGAGAAAGGTTTATTATGCAGAATATAACAATAATTTTTAATATATAACAATGATAAACCCCATTAGAAAGTGGTCAAAGGACATGAACAGACACTTCTCAAAAGAAGACATATACATGGCCAACAAACATATGAAAAAAATGTTCAACATCACTAATCATGAGAGGTCATTGATGATGTAGTTTTTGTGCAAATCAAAACTGCAATCAGATGGGCCACACCAGTCAGAATGGCTATTATTAAGTAGTCAAAAAAATCATGGATGCTGGTGAGGCTGTGGTGAAAAGGAAAAGCACGTACATTATTTATGTGAATGTATATTAGTTCAGCCACTATTAAAAGCAGTTTGGAGTTTTTTCAAGAACTAAAAACAGAATTACCATTCCACCCAGCAATATCATTACTGAATAAACACCCAAAGTAAAATAAATTCATTCTACTAAAAAGGCAGTCACCAATATCTTCATTATAGCACTATACACAATAACAAACACATGAAATCAACTTAGATGCCCATCAATAATGGATTGGATAAAGAAAATAGTACATATACACTATGGAATACTGCATAGTCATAAAAATAATGAAATCATGTCCTTTGAATCATCAAGGTGAAGTTGGTTGTTGTTATCCTAAACCAATTCACACAGACAGTGAAAACCAAATACTGTATGTACTCACTAATAAGTGGGAGCTAACATTTGGCACAAATGGACATAAACATGGAAACAATAGAACCTGGGACGACTAATGGGGAGATAAAGAGTCAAGGGTTGAAATGCTACCTATTGTGTTGTATGTGTATATATGCTCACTACCTAGGTGATGAGTTTAATCATACCCCAAACCTCAGTGTCATGCAACATACCCATATACAACAAACCTGTGCATGTGCTATGTGAACCTAAAATGAAAGTTGATTTTTTTAAAAAAGAATAAAATTGAACATTTAAAATTCATCATCACACCGTTGCTTTCCTATCAGTTTGCCAAAAATTTAAAAGTGTGACAACATCACTGTCAGCAAGTCTTAAACTAATACTCACTGCTTGTGGTAATACCAAATTATATAGCTATGAAGGAGAATTTGTCAATAATTAACAAAATTACATATGTATATATATGCATATTTGCTTAAAACCTGCTACCATGCTTCCAGCAGAAATATAAAAAGAAATCATGGAATTACTTATTGTGTCTCTATCATTACAAAATCAAGATTTAAGAGTATTATATATAATATTTATATTAGGCTTTCAAAAACAAATATACTTCTGGTTCCAAAATAGTGGTGTAGAAGCAAATTGGTTCCACCCCCTACCATCATAAAAAAACAGAACCAAACATGTAGCACTGACATTATTCCAGGAATATCCCCTAAGTCAATATGAGTATGAAACAGTTCCTGGTTAAATTATTGCATGAACTCCCAAAATAGTACACCTATTATGTATCAAGAAAAAAAAACTCATATATGTTAAGTTTGATAACATCAAACAATTAACTAAGACAACAATTAACATTGATGTTATCAAACAGCACACATATTTTGAGAAGAAATACTAGGAGTGTTTTTTTCTTATTCTCATTTCTGCGTATTTATCACAGATATACTTATTTTAAGAACATGATTTTCAATGACAATTATGTGAACACTTTGTTAGGATACACATCAATGTTTGTGATTTTTTCTGATTTAAAAAAAAGCTGTTAAATTCTTAAATAAAACAACTTTTTATGACCTGCTGTCTACTCCCTCAGGCAACCTAAAAGGATGCAAGGAACACACCATAATGGATCTTTTATGATTATTCTGGCCATTACACAGTGAATGTTTAGCATTTCTCCAAAGCAAATGCTTGCAGTTAGAATCCTGATGAGTTAAATATCCTTCATTACCATGAGCACTTATGTATTTCCCTTTATGTACAACTTCAAGGTAACCAAACTACTGAAGTTATATTTATGAGGAAAAAAAAGCAAACATTGTGCATAAAAAAGATAAATAAGAAGTTTCACACAGCTGCTGTTTCACAGTTTTGGAAAAGTAACTTCATGCCAAGGTCACTGTGTATGAAATTATGGCATCTTTACTGAAACCCAGCACTACTTGCACAGAAAAGCAGTAAATCCATCTAAGAGAGTGATTGGGAAGCTAAAGCAGGGATAGAACATCTGTCAAGTAGTTTATGCATCTGGCCTACAGAAGAGGTTCCTTGTTTTCAAAAAAAAAGGCAGTTTCACCAGACTGTATGTGGGAATAAAGATAGACCCTTACAACATATCGTTAAATAGATGTCAAAAAATTGAAAGTAAGGTTGTATTTATATCCATTTTTTTTTGCTACCACATACTAAAATCTATTTAAAGGAAAATTTTATCATTAACTGAACAAAACTACCCACAAATAATTGATTATTGATTAATGCTGCACCAATGTAATTTCAGAAGTGAGTCTATCCTAAACTTAAGACTGTAAGTAGTTCTGACTTATGCTCATGAGAAATTTAAAGAGCTTATCAAGGATGTATATATTATAATCCTCAAAAATAAGTAAGATACAAAAAGAAATCTGTACAGATCATTAAAGCAGAAAACAAAAGATGACAGGAAAACAATTCTGTACTTAGGGAAATTGGAAAAAGATTATATTAAATATAATAAGCTTTAAAAAATCTAGGCAATCAAAGTATGAAGTAGGGGATGTTTACAAAAAAAGGTAATAAATTATTAACGGAGGGTCATGATTGATTGTAAATTCAATATGTCACATCAGTTTGATGTGTTAAGTATGTCTACAAATAAAATAAAGAACAAAAGAAAAAGGAAATTTCTTTTTCAGTGGTGGTGATATACAGTACTCAGTACACTTTAAGTGAAGCATTGACCAACTACTGGATTTTTAGCAAATTGTTAAAAAATCTAAAACTGGAATACAGGTGAGCACTAAGGCTAAAATGGCTATTTAACATTGAATAGAGATAGCATAATGATGCATTGTTTCCACATTCAGTATGTGACAAGCTTTAATTCATACATTCTACAGTATGACATAAGAGTCTCATCTATTTTTCTCATTTTAGAGTCATAGGACTAGCCTTGGGTGGTAGGTGGCAATTTAGTAGAAGCAGAGGGCAGAATTATAAGAAAGAAGTTCTCAGGACATGTGAGAAGACATATTTTAAGAATGATGGGTTGCTTGGTTCTTTACTAGTGAGTGTAGACAAAAAAAAATGATGGGATCATTGGTAATGGTTAAAGTTCCTGAGAGTTTAGCAGGCTTTAGAGAATAATTAAATTTTTAAAGAAGACAGCATGGATAACTTTCAAGAGAAAACGAATGCAAATAAGACTATGAGGGTATTGATGATTTACATGGTTTTACAGTAAATTGAATAAATGTTGATAATATATTTTCTGGAGTTAAACACCAATAAAAAGCATGATTTGCAATCATAATTTGTAAGGGGTGGCAAAAATGTTTATTTTTCAAGATAAAATTCGACAAAAATATATAAATTATATAGAAAAATATATATACATAAAAATATGTATAATTTCTATGTGTTATAGTTTTATATAAATATATGTAAAAATACATATTTTTGTTTACACTTTTTGTTTATACTTGTCCTATCTCAGTCTCCTCCTCTTTTTCTCTCTACACATACGCACATATACACACACAGAATACAGACATTTTATTGCTACATAGAAAAGTAAATTTTAGGCATCAGTTTATCAGAATACATTATATTTAAATACATCAATGTGCATTCCCTAAGAACATTCCTTTACATAAACACAAAAATGACAGTGGCATCAAAGAAATGCAAAGTGTACACAATCATACTATGTAATATGTATTACATTTTCAGATATTCCCAAGTATCTCACTTACTTTTTGAAAATGTCTGATTAAAATCACAGCAATGTGAAGTTACTGTTTCCACAGAGAGCAGCACTCCACATGTAAAAAGAAGTAAAATAATTTATGAACAGAAATATTTGTCAACCAATTTTTTATATTCAATAAATTTCAACTATTTTATCTATACTACCCATTTTGATGTTGTCTAGTAAACTCATAAAGCTGTATCTTAATAATGTTGTGTTATAAATGTTTATTATATTATTTGTAATAATTAAAAGGGAAATAAGGCATGATGTGATTAAGTGAGGAAAAATATAATATATTAGTAGAATAAAATGGTGAATACTAATGAGGCAGGAGAATTTCTTTGACCCCTTTGTGGGAACCCTTCTGAAGGAGGTGGCTCATTTACTTGACTGTTAGGTGTTCAAACTCTTTACAGAAGGGAGAGCATGCAGGTGAAACAGGGTGAGCGCTTTTTTGCTGGGAGGGCTCCAGCCCTACAGCCATGTCCATGGGTGTTACAATGCTCTTTTAGCTTTGCCATCATGAATGGCTAAGTGGTAACCAGCTCAATGGGTAGTCAGGGTGACAACCTTTTACACCACATTTCTTGGTAACCAGGTTCTTATCCAGCATCCAGAAAGAGTCAAATCACTTGGACTTGAAGGATGATGAATGTGGAGATTTTATTGAGTGATGGAGGTGTCTCTCAGGGGGTTAATAGGAGCTGGAAAGGGGATGGAGTGGGAAGATGATCTTCCACTGGAGTTCGCCATCCCATTGCCTGTTTCTTCTCTAACCATCCCAAGCCTAACTCCTCTCAATATTCAGATGTTCCTTCTTTTCTCTCCATCTCTGTCATGCTGCTCTGCCACTCTTCTGATCTTCTAATCTTAAAGTCTGTGGTTTGGGGTTTTTATGGATACAGGATGGGGATGTGATGGGCCAGAGGGGTCTTGTAAAAGGCAACATTTAGGCGTGAAAACAGGAATGCCTGTTCCCATTAGGGCCAAGGCTTTCCAGGCTTGAGAGTGGAGCCTTTGCTGAGGGACCATTCTCTTCTACCAATATTTACCTGCCTCCTGTTGTATCACTAATTTATTGCCAGGCAAGATCCAATTAGTCCCCAGTACATTTTCATACTTCATAATATTAAAAGAAATTTATTTAAGCAGGCTTCTATATTCAAAATACACTTATGACAAGATAGTACCAAAAATATTCTAGTCCAGGTTAAGCAAATAATTAACATAAGGATTCAAATATATCATTCTTGCTTTATTTGTATATTGGGCATAAGGAAACAATGAAGAGCATTGAGTTTACTTTGGACATTTTCTACTGCCGATATTTAAAATGCTATCATAATAAAATCACAGAAAATGTTTCTTGAAAAGGTTTCTCTTTTTACAAAGCATGAGTAATTTGCTAATAGTTCCAACTCAAAGATTCACACCTGCTCATATTTTATAGAGATAACCAATAAAATTAATCAAAATTTTAACAGTTGTCATACTAATGAAGAATGGTATGGAGAAGTACAGCAATGCATATGAAATACAGTAAGAAAGTATTCAACCATACATATAACTGGTAAAAAGTAATAAAATACAAAAAGACTATTCTACTTTGACCTCACCATCTGACTTTATATATAAAGTCATATTTATCTTAAAAATCTATTCAAAAATAACCTTCTCTAGGACAACTGTCTTATTCAACTTGGCTATTATATAGTAATAATTGATTATAATAGAAATATTTGGAGGTATAATTAAGTATAAAGATAAAAAAAAATGCAAGCACAAGTCCAACAAATAGAAACAACCTTCTATTATTTTACATATTCTTAAATAAAGCTAAAATATTACTGTTCATATGAATTTACATAATATCTTAGTAGAAAGCTGCATTTCTTCAGCCAAAATAAAAGGATATGCTCTTCTGTTGTGGATATATAGATGCTTTTAGTTTTGGTCATAAATAATGCTTTTAAGAGCGTTCTTATCATTGGAAATATGTATGTTCGGTTTTAAAAGATAATGCCAAACAGTTTTCCAAACTGGTAGAACCAGTATACATTTTGTAGCTTTTTAATTTTTTGTAATTTTTATTGGTATATAATAAGTGTATATTCTTCTGGGGTACATGAGATCTATTGATACAGGCATACAATGTGTAATCATTACGTCAGAGTAAATGGACTACCCATCACTTCAAGCATTCATCATTTCTTTGTGTTGTGAACATTGTAAATGTACTCCTTCAGTTATTCTAAAATTAACAGCAAATTATCGCTGGCTGTAGTCACTCTGTAGTGCTATCAAATGTTAGATATTAGTCATTGTATCTAACTATATTTTTGTATTATTTAACAATCCCCATTTTCCCCTTCCCTCCCCACAACCCTTCCCACCCTCTGGTAACCATCATTCTGTTCTCTACCTCCATGAATTCAATTGTTTTGATTTTTAGCTCCTACTAAAAATTAAAATGTGAGAACATGCAAAGTTTGTCTTTCTATATCTGGCTTACTTCACATAACAAAATGTCCTCTAATTCCATCCATATTGTTTCAAATAACAGGATCACATACTTTTTATGGCTGAATAGCACTCCACGGTGATTATGTATCAATTTTTTTTTATCCATTGATCTGTTGATAGACACAGGTTGATTCCAAATATTCGCTACTGAGTGTGAATAGTGCTGCAATAAACATGGGAATGCAGATATCTCTTCAATATACTGACTTCCTTTCTTTTGAGTAGACACCAATAAGTGGGATTGCTGGATCATTTGGTAGTTCCATTTTTAGTTTTTTGAGAAACCTGCATACTGTTCTGCATAGCAGCTGTACTAATTTACATTCCCAAGTGTGTGATAATTCCCTTTTTCACATCCTAACCAGCATTAATTATTATCTGTTTTTTAGATAAATGGCGTGATCTAACTAGAGAGAGTTGATATCACATTGTGGTATTGATTTGTATTTCTTTGATGGTCAGTGATGTTGAGCACCATTCACATACTTGTTTGCCATTTTTATGTCTTCTTTTAAAAAATGTTTAATTGTATCTTTTGCCCATTTTAAAAATTGGATTATTAGACTTTTTTTCTAATTGAGTCCTCTGAGCTCCTTATATGTTCTGGTTATTAATTGCTTGTCAGATGGATAGATTGCAAATATCTTCTGCCATTCTGTGAGTTGTCTCTCACTTTGTTGATTGTTTCCTTTGCCGTTCAGAAGCTTTCTGACTTGATGTGATCCCATTTGTTCATACTTTGGTTGCCTGTGCTTGTGAGATATTACTCAAGAAATCATTGCCCAGACAGATGTCCTGAAGTTTTCCCAGTGTTTTCTTTTAGTAGTTTCCTAGTTTGAGGTCTTATATTTAAGTCTTTACTCTACTTTTTACTTGGTTTTAGTATATAGCAAAAGATAGGGGTCTAGTTTCACTCTTACATATATGAATATCCAGTTTTCCCAACACCATTTTTTGAAGAGAGTGTCCTTTCTCTAATGTATAGAACCAATGTACATTTGATTTTCTTTTTTATGAAGTACTTATTCAATTATTTTGTCCATCTTTCAAGTAGCTTTTCTGTCATTTTAGTATTATTGTTTTACAATATAAATATTTAAATAGACACATTCATTCATATATTCATAGGTACATAGAGGCATATATAGATACATAAATTGATAAACACATGCAAACATATTTTGAAAATTAGTCCTTTCTCAGATCTTTATTTTCAGTGTAATCTTCCATGTGGTCTATAGACTTCCTTTTTATTTTTTAATCATGACTATTGAGGAATAAAGGTCTTCATGTAAATAGCATCAAATTTATTACTTATTTATAGTTAGTGTGTTTTAATAAATTATTTAGGGAATTATGCCTACTCTAATGTTGTGAAGATGTTCGGTGCATCAGTATCTATTTCTGGACACTTAAGTAAAGAGAAATAAAAAAATAGATAAATAAATACTTAAATTTTGTTTGGTGTTTCCATTATTATAAAATGCACATTTTTACATTTTAAAGTTCCCAAGTTAGCTTATTACAGTTCATGTCAGTAGAAACATGACAGAGGTAAAGAATTGTGCTGTTACTAGTGACATTGCTTGCATATGTCACTAAAATGCAAATATCAATAACAGATGCATCTATTTGGCTCTTAGAAATAGTTATTTGCAATATTATTATCATCTGGAGTAGAATTTTGTATAAATATTACATTTTTAATCACAGTTAAGGAAAATTTGCAAGAGCATAACACAGAACTTTAATTTTCTTGAAATATTTGAGAGTAAGTTGTTAGTATGTTATTCAATCTCCCCTGAATATTATGCAGTATATTTTCCATAGGCATACAGTTTTTGTATATGGGAAGAATATAATCGAAAAATGGAAATTAATATCAATACCTTGGTAAAATCTAGTCCTCAGACCCCACTCATAATCTGCCAGTTGTCTTAATAATGTTTGTTATAGTAAAATGATCCAGTTTAGAATCATGATTTATTTCATTGTCATGTCTTAATTTTAGTCTTTAATCTAGAAAAACTACTTATTCTTGCTTGACTTTTACAACCTTGTCACTTTTGAACAACGTGAAAGAGTTGTTTCATAGAATGTCCTCAATTTGGGTTAGTCTTCAATTTGAGTTCCTTCTGATTAGATTCAGGTTTCTAACAATTGTGCAGAATGCCACTGAAGACTTTTCCAATTATTGATGATGTGTATTTTGATCCTTTGATGAAGGTAGCATCTAGCAGACTTTTCCATTGCAAAATTACTCTTTTTCTTTTTATAAGAAAGTATTGTATGAGATAGTACTTTAAAACCATGCAAAAAACCATTTTTATTAAATACTATTTACTAATTTATTTATATCAGTATATACTCAACATTAAATTGATTAATATCATTATCTGTTTTAATGCTCAAATTTCTCCTGATTTGTTTGGTGTATATTACTTAAGCTTGACCTCTGAATCTTTTGATATATCCTTGTTATTTTTAAGTAATTTTTTTTTTTTTTTTGGTTAATTTTTTTTTTTTTTTTTTGGTTAAAATAGAGTTCATGATTGTCATGTATTTTTCCTGCTCTAGGCCTAAAATCAGGCACTTCCTTAAGGATTTCTGGATCTTTTCACTGGATAATTACACGTAGACATCATGATCAGGCTGATTGGTGTGCTCATAGAAAGCATTTCTTGTAGATTTTCTAGGTATTTGAATCTATCTAACTCTAACTACACACACACAAGCATATGATATATATACATTATTCAAATATATAAATACATAAATATGCAAAACGTATTTATACTTTATATTTGTGTGTATATATACACATTATATATTATTTGTATATGTATACTAAACTATATATAGAAATACATATATATTATTTACATATTATATTATATTTTATAATATATTATAAAAATATATTTTTATATATGTATTTCTATATATGTATATAAAGTACATATATATTATTTACATATTATATTATATTTTGTAATATATTATAAAAATATATTATTTTTATATATGTATTTCTATATGTAATGTATACATATAAGAGTCTTAGGATATCAGATCATAAACTCTCAACAGGTCATGGAACCAGAAGTTTAACTAAGTTACTTTAAAATCACCAAACAAAGTCATGTGATTCTTCACAGAACTTTCTTCCATTGCCATTCTTTTTGTAAGCGTGTGTATGCTTTTTTTATTTTTAGATACAGATCAATCCTGGGGGGTGTCCTTAACTTGACTGATGTTATTATATTGTTCTGCAACAAATTTTTCAAAAGGAGAGACACATGTTGTTTCACTAGTGCCAGTTAAATATATCAGCTTATTTTCTCCTTATCTTTCCCCATGTGTTGTAGTTTGAAAACATTTTTCTATAACACATGTAGTTTCTGCCAGGAAAACAGAGACATAACATTTCTCATGAACTTGTGTTTTGGAGCCAGTCATTACTACAATCATCATCAATTACAGGTGCAGTTTTTCTTATAATAAAAGTTTGGTTTTGTTGGATTTTTCAAATTGTTTTTGTTTTTTAGTATTAGAATAATGTATAAATAAATCTTAACTTTAAATTAATTTATAAATTTGGGGGAATAAATAATTCACAATAAATTTGTAGATTTTTGTTTTTCGTTTGTGTGACATCATAGAGATTGTAAATTTAGATTCAAGAGGTCCTACAAAATTGAGATATAAACATTGCAATAAATTCAATCTAGAAAAGCCTTTTTAAAAAAATCTTTCCCTATTTCTAGACTGTTTTAAATTTTCTGTGGGAGAAACAAATAAAACATAATGTATAGAAATAGCAGGGACAGATTAACAATTATATAAAATGTCTCCTGCCACAGAAAAAGAAAGTATTCAAAGTTCTGGCAATGAAAAACTTATTTTGTGGTATTTTTAAAAAAGAGATCAAAATATCTAGTCTATACTAGTTTATAAATGCAATGTTATAATTATACTAGTGCTGACCCATTTTATGTTACTGGACAGCTCTGATATTATGGACATAAATACATTCAGAGAAAGTCATTTGAGATACTTGTGTAATTTTGAACCAATCTTCAGAAAATTATCAGAAAATTTTAAAGATAGGAAAAATTCTAGTATAATTTGTTATTGTTCCTTGCTATGTAGATGGGCCTTCATTAAAATAATATTTGAGCTGCTTAATACTTTAAAAATGTGTATTACTTTACAATGATATCACAAACCAACCATTATACTTACATTTTAGTTTAATCTGAGATTGTTTAATATATTTTTATTTCAAATAATTAATGGAAATGATAACAAAAACATTCTGTTCTAATATTATGAGAGTCCAGAGTAAAGATTTACATATGAAATCATTATTCTGACATAATTTTTAAAAAGCAAGCATGATAATTTCTGTCTATAGAATACTTATTATTGAGTGAAAAACTGAAAGCACAAGCAGGAAGAGACAAAAACAAATGAGACCATTTGCACATCCTCTGAAGCATTTTCTTAATATTATTAATGCCTTAACAACTTTTAGAAATACAGGTGATCTTTATTTTTAACTTTTCTATAGTTTAACTGAACAATGCTTGTTTAAATTATTAAGGGAGCATGTGGGAAAGATAGGATTCAGCTAATATGATAGACAACTATGAATGAAGATTTTGTAGCTAAGAATCACTTTATATAATGTTATATTGCAAATGCATTAGTATACTTTAATTATGATTCCTATTAGAAAATAAGAAAGATTTAACCTAAAATTTCAGAAGATAGAATTATCTAAATACTCAGAAGATATCTAATATAACTTTAAAATTTTTCAAATGAAAATAACATAAACAGTAGTTCTTTGTAGTCTTATTTGAAAACAAAGCCACACAACATAAAATTTATCATATTAGGAAAAGAGTGAAGAGAGGCGACAGAATAAAACAATTTAGCATTATTCCCCCAAAGAAAGATCAATTTGAACAACTATACACACATAAAAATACCTTTACAAGAGCTAAAGAAATTAGATGCAGGATCACGATACCAAGCAGCAATACTAATAAATTAATGGAAAGAAGGAAAAAAAACAGCTTTATATTATCCACATCACTCCTATCCTAACTTCAGGCAGAACAGTATGGAGAGAGATACTGTCCTCTTGGGGTAAAAAAAGGGAAATGAGGCTGGGAACGGTGGCTCATGCCTGTAATACCAGCACTTTGTGAGGCTGAGGGCAGATCACCTGAGGTCAGGAGTTCGAGACCAGTCTGGGCAATGTAGTGAAATCCTGTCTCTACCCCAAATACAAAAATTAGCTGGGCATGGTGGCAAATGCCTGTAATCTCAGCTACTTGGGAGGCTGAGATAAGAGAATAGCTGGAACCCAGGAGGCGGAGAATGCAGTGAGCCAAGATTGGACCTTTGCACTCTAGCCTGGGCAACAAGAGAAAAACTCCTTCTCAAAAACAAAAAAGGAAAGTGACTGCAGGACACTGCCTTGGATCCTGATACTGAGGCCCACCACAGTAAAACACAGCACTAAGCAGATCCCCACAGTCTATAGCTCAAGGATAGTACCCAGGGACTGAGCCCCTAAACCCACCCCAGGGCCAGATAGGAACTGGTAGACCCTGTAAGATGGACTCAGCCTCTAGGCCACATCACCACCAAATATTACAGTGGCCTTGGGTTCTGGAAAAATCTCAGAGATAATCAGGCCTCAGTAACCATGGAAACTGGTGTACCCCAGCACCATGCCTGCTTTGGCAGCCATAAGATACCTGCCAGGTACCCTGCCTGCATTGGAGACCACAGGACTCCAGTCTTGGCTGCACTGAATACAGTGACCCTAGGCTTAGGGTGCCTCTCAGCACTGCAAAGGCTAAAGTTGTCACAGGCTTAGGGATCATACCAGCTGGTTCTCTCATTCAGCTTAATGTTGAATGAAATCCCCAGGCAAAGCTAGTCTGCAAATACTGGAATAAATCTCTACTCAGATGTGCAGTCATTAACACATGGCTACAAGAATTAAAAATAATCAGAGAAACAAGATTTCACCAAACAGGCAAAACAAGAAGCCAGTGACTGGCCCTGAAGAGATCTAGAAGACGAACTACCTTGCAAAAAATTTAAAATACCTGTTTCAGGAAGCTCAGCTAACTTCAAGAAAATATAAATAATTCAGAAATTTATCAGAGAAATGTAAGACAGACTAAATTAATAATAAAAGCACTATATCCTACAGAGGAAAAATACAGTGAACAAAATGAAAAATTAATACAAAACAAGATCCAAGATGGCTGATCACTAGCAGCTTGGGATTGCAGCTCCCACTGAAAGAGCAGAGAACGAGAGGATCCCACACTTTCAGATTAATTTTTGTTGCTCACACACCAGGAGATTCCCAGCGGAGGAGCCCCACGTGTCTCCAGCGTGACTCTTGAGGCCGG
>NW_016107344.1:4935968-5004277 GCF_001604975.1 Cebus imitator
AAAACAGCAACAGCAGAATTGAGCAAGTAGAAGAAAGAATCTGTGAATTCAGACAGGTTCTTTGATAACATACAGTTAGAGAAAAAAATAAAAAATAAAGGGAATGAAGAATACTTACAGGATTTATGGGTAGCATCAAAAGAACAACTACAGAAGCTATTGGTATTCAAGAGAGAATAGAGAAAATACAATAGAAATAGTATTTTAAGATAATAACAGTATAAAACTTTCCAAACCTGGAGAAAAATATAAATATCTAGATAAGGACAACCAAAGCTCACCAGTCAGATTCACGCCAAACAAAAAGACCCCAAGACATATTAAAATCAAACTCTCAAAAATCAAAGCCAAAGAAAGAATTTCTAAATTCACAAGAAAAAAAATATTATGACAAATAAAGGAACTCCAATAGGCCTAGCAGCATATTTTTCAGCAGAAACCTTACAGACCAGGAAAGAGTATAATGATATATTCAATATACTGAAGAAAAAAATGTACCAAGCAAAAGTACTGTATTATGCAAAGTCATCCTTCAGAAATGAGGGAGAGATAGTTTCAGACAAATAAAAGCTGAGGGAGATCATCACCTCCAGATATATCTTACAAGAAATGCTAAAAAGAATTCTTCAATCAGAATGAAAAAGACACTTATGAATAACAATAAAACTTACTGGTAAAAGTAAATAGAAAATTAAGTTCAGAATATTCTGATACTGCAATGATAGTATGTAATTCACTTATATCTTTAGTATGAAGCTTACATCGCAAAACTATTAAAGAATACCATAATAATTTTAGGTTATATGCAATATAAAAATACATAAATTGTGACATCAAAAATCCAAAATTTGGGTGGGGGAAGTGAAATTAAAGTGGTATATATGTGTTCAAAATAATTTATTATCAGCTTAAAATAATGTCTTATAACTCTAAGATGTTTTTTGTAAGCCTTTTGGTAACTGCAAAGAAAACGTTAGAAATAAGAAGTGAGGAAACGAAACATACTATTTGAGAAAATTACTTAACTACAAAAGAAGAGAGTAGAAGAGAAAAGAAAGTATCTGCAAAACAAGCGTAATAAAAATAAAATGGCAGTAGTAAGCCCTTAAGTATCCATGTAAATTGTGTAATTCTTCAATTAAAAGACACAGAGCAGCTGACAAATAACAAAATAATACTTAACTATATACTGCCTAAAAGAGATTAACTTCCCTATAAGGACACACATAGGTTGAAAGTAAAGAAAAAAAAAAAATCCATGCAAATGGAATTTTAGAAACAAACAAAAAACAGGAAAAGAAGATAGACATATCAGATAAAATTGAATTTAAGTCAAAAACTATAAAAAGAGACAAACAAGGACATCACATAATGGCAACAAGGTGAGTTTGGCCAGAGGACATAAAAATTGCAAATATCTGTGTACCCAATATCAAAAGCACCTAAATTTATAAAGCAAATATTAATGGTATAAAGGTTGAGATAGACTGTTTACAGTAATAGTACACTGTAATACAATAATAGTAGAGAACTTAAGCACCTCACTTTTATAAAGGACAGATCACTCGGGCAAAAATATTTTTTAAAATCATGAGATTTTAAGTAGCAAAACCAAATGGACCTAGTATACATTTATAGAACATTCCATCCAACAGATGCAGAGTACACATTCTACTCAATTGCATATGGAACAGTCTCTAGGCAGGTTATATGTGAGGCCACAAAGAAAGTCTTTCCAAAAAAATAGCCAATAACAAATGATGGTGGGGTGGGAAAGGGGAAACCCTGATGTATTATTAGTGAGAATGTAAATTATTGAAGTCATTATGGAGAACAGTATGAAAGTTCTTCATAAAACTAAAAATAGAACAGCCATATGATTCATCAATCCCATTGCTATATATATTATATAATATATATAATATAATATATTATATATAATTATATATTATATATATAATATATATATATCTCCCCCAACCAACCAAAAAAAAATTCAGTATATCAAAGATATATCATCTTAACTTCCATGTGTACTGCAGTACTATTCATAATAGCCATGAAATCAACCCAAGGACCAATCAATGGAGGAATAAAGAAAATATGGTACATATACACAAAAGAATATTATTCAGCTGTAAACGAGGATGAAATCCTGTCATTTGCATTCCCATGGCTGGAACTGGAGGACATTATCGTAAGTGAAATAAGCCAGGCACAGAAAGACAAATATTGCAGGTACTCACTCACATGTGGGAGCTAAAAAGTTGATCTCAAAGATGTACAGAGTGAATAGTGGTTGCCAGAGGCTGGAAAGAGTAGGGGGTAGGGGAGGATAAAGTTGGGAAGGTGAATAGGCACAAAACACTGTTATTTAGAAAGAATAAGATCTAGCATTCAATAGCACAATAGGAGAACTATAGTTAAAAAAAATTTTTATTGTATATTTTGAATAACTAAAATAATGGAATTGGAATGCTCCTAACTTTAAAAAGTTAAAAAGTAAAAAAAGACAAATCTTAACAAATTTAAGAAGCCTGAAATCATATCCAGAAACTTTTCTGACCGTAATGTTATATAACTAGAAATCAATAACAACAGAAACTTCAGAAACATTACAAATAATACAAAATGAACCAGATACTCCTGAACAACAAGTAGGTCAACAAAGAAATTATAACAGAAATTTAAACTTGTCTTGAGATAAATAAAACTGAGAACTCAAGACACCAAAATATATAGGATATAGCAAAAGTTCTAAAAAGCACGTTTATAGCAATGAAGGCTTATTTTTTTAAAAAAAGAAAAATTTCAAATAACCTAAAATTACACCTTAACTAGACAAACAAAGGAATGAACAAAAACTAAGCCCAAAATGAGAAGAAAGGAAAGAGTAAAGATTAGAGTAAAAGTAAATAACATCAATACTAGCAAAGCAAGGCAAAAGGTCAAAACAAGAATTGGTTCTTTGAAAATACAGATAAAATGTAAAAACCTTTAGCTAATCAATGAGAGAAAATGAAAACAGACTCAAATAAAATCAGAGATAAAAAAGAAGACATTTAAAGAATACCATAGAAACACAAAGGATCACAGGAGATTATTAGGATCAACTATATGCCCAACAAATTAGATAAACTAGAAAAAATGGACAAATCCTTGAGCACATACAATCTACCAAGATTCAATTATGAAGAAATATAAAACATTAACAGACCAATAAGGATTAATGACATTGAATCAGCAATAAAAATTCTGCTATCAAAAAAAAGACAAGCCCAGGACCTGATGATGGCTTTTGTTGTGGTTGTTATTTTGTTTTGTTTTTGAGACACAGCCACAATTGGTCACTCAGGCTGAAATGCATTAGCATGGTCATAGCTCAATGCAGCTTTGACCTCCCAGGCAGGCTCAAGTGATCCTCCTCCCTCAGCCTCCTAAGTAGCTGTGACCATAGGTGTGCAAAACCCTGCCCAGCTAATTTTTTAATTTTTAGTAGAGATGAGGCCTCATTACATTGCCCAGGCTTGTCTCAAACTCCAGGCCTCAAGCAATCCTTCTGCCTTGGCCTCTCAAAGTACTGGGCGTACAGGCACAAGCCATGGTGCCTGGCCTGAATTTTATCAAACATTAAAAGAAGAATACCAATTCTTCTAAAATTCAAAAAAAATGAAGAGGGAACACTTTCAAGCTCATTCTACAATGTCTGCCTGTTATTGTTTAGATGTTTGACCCCTCCAAATCTCATGTTAAAATTTGCTCCTCATGCTGGAGTGTGGGATCTAATTGGAGGTGTTTGAATTATGGAGGCAGATCCCTCATGAAAGACGTGGTGCATTCCTTATAAAAATGTATGTGTTTTCATTCTATTAGTTCCTGCTAGTTCTGGTTGGCTAGTTGTTAAAAAGTACCTGACACTTCTCTCCCAACCCTCTTGCCTCCTATCTCACCATGTGATTTCTGCACACTCCAGTTCCCTTTCCTTTCTGCCATGAGTGAAAGCTGCTTGAGGCCCTAACCACATGCAGATTCCTGCACTGCGCTTCTTGTATAGCCTACAGAACCGTGAACCAAACTTTTCAGTATAAATAACCAAGCCTTACATGTGCCTTTAGAGTAGCACAAATGGACAATATTACCATGATACCCAAGCTAGACAAGGACACAACAAAGGAAGAAAACTACATGCCAATAAATATCTCCAATAAACATAGGTGCAAAAAATCCTCAACAAAATACTAACAAAACAAATTTAATAGCACCATTTTTCTAGCTTGGAATTTTTTATCAAGAAGGTTAAGATTGTATTAAGAGTCTTCTATATTCTTAACTTTGGTAATTCATTCAGATTTGACCATACTAGATGGAATATGTTTATAATATCTATTAAAAATAATATATAATGTGTCTAAAGTCCAAACAATGTCTCTTGCATAGTTTCTATATTAATCTTTTCACATTACTTTTTATGTTTTGCTATTAGGCATGTATTTATTACTTTATTTCTACAAACCATTGTATATATCACTTCTTGTATTATTTTTTCAAAGAGTTCACATATCTTTTATATTTATGATGCTTGTATCAGAAGTCAGGCTGTAATACTTTGCTCACATATCTTTATATTTCTGTTAATTTATGGTCACTTACTTACCTGAAAAACAGTGTTGTCTGCATCCAGAAAACAGTAGAGAGAGATATCTTTACAGTGCCTACTGGTTCTTCACTTTCAGATATTTCTTTGTTACAGAAGAAAGTCAATACATTTCAACTCATAAAGTTTGGGAAAAAATAAATAAATTGAGAAGATTGCTAATATTTGGTAGTATGATGAAAATAAAGACACACCAAAAATACTCAAGGCCATGGAAAAATTCTCCTGTAATTGCCTGTGCTACACCTGACCTTCTCCACTCTTTCATGGTTACACAAAATGTAGTCATTATCAACCAATGCACACCTCAAATATTCTACTCTCAGGCCACCCTCTCCTCTTCCCAGGACCTTTTATAGTTCTTTTCCAGATTACTTTTACTTAATCAAGACCTTTGATTGATCAACTCAACCATTACTTCAGTATCCATCCCTTCTACTTATACTTCTCTTTCTCAGTAAGCACTTCAATATGGCCCGTCCTTTCGGTCACTCCTCTGTATGTTGTCTCAGACCTGCTTCTTACTCCTTTTATAATATTCGTGTGGTGAAACTTATAATATTCATTATTAAATCTAAGTCTCTGTTCCACACCATCCTGCTTTTACATGGTGTGTCATGGGCAATGAACACAGTCTTTGTGACTAACTACACATTGAACTCATGATCATAATGTGAGAACTGCTTAGCAATCCTATTATATTTCCTTACTAAATGTATTCTGTGAACTCCATAGAGTTTAGCTTCCTGCTGTGCAAGTTAAGCTTCTGTTTGAAACAGAAAATCAAGACATGATTTGACATATAAGAGATTTATTGGGGAAAACACTTACGAGGAAAAATGGGTAGGAACTTGGGGAAGATTAAAGAGCCATCAGTCTCAAAGCAGGTCTAACCCCTGTGAAAGAGGAATGGAAAGAAGAAGACTGTGAAGAAATGTCAAGTGCAGTGCAGTTGCTGAGAAATTCTTAAGCCAAAATCACCCATCAGATAAATCGCCTATCTCTCAGGAATACACCTCTGTTGGCAACCTTACCACTTTAGTTGAAAACAGCCTAAGTATGTTGTCAGACACACAAAAAAGATACTAAATTTTAGAGTGAATCATGCAGGACCAATTATGCAGTGTATACTCAGAGACCTTATGGGCATAATTTCACGGCCACCACAACTGCTCCACACCTTCTCTTTCTTCTTTGAACCAGAAACTCTAACTTGCTCTTGAAACACAGCTGACCACCAAAACCCTTTATGTTGAAATGAGAGCATTCAGAAGAAAATGAACTCATCCTCCTCTCACATAATCTACCAGTCTATCTGCAACATATATATGTACAATATGCTTCTTATATATAATGTATGTATAGTGTGCTTCTTCTCAGAACTATTAATTTGTTGTCTCTACTTAGGTTTAAGATCAGGCAGTCCAATTGTGTTTTGCATCCAATCCCCTCTGCCCTGCTTTCTCCTTCCTTGCTTTCTCTCTACCAGCTTTCTCTCTACCGGTTCATATCTATGTTCATATAAACATACTGAAATGGCAACAAAACTTTTACAAAGTGAAATAATAAGTAACAAATTATCCTTGAACATTTTTTCCTCAAGTGGCCTGCCATCTCTTGGCTATCTTTTGTAAGTAGTTTTCCCCTAAAGATGTCTAAAGCTGTCTCTTTCCCTCTCTTATTTTTTTGAACCAGCTCTTAGCAGTTTTTCTCTCTTATTTTTTTGAACAAGCTCTTAGCAGTTTTTCTATACCACTTACTGAAATTTTTAAATGTTCACCAGTGATTTCTATTGTGCCATACTCAGTAAGCACAATTTAGATTTCATTTCACTTGATCACCCTCCTTGAAATACCTTCTTTTGGCTACAGTGATTTTATTCTCAGTCTCTCTTTTCCTTCTCAGTTTCCTTTACTTTTTTTCTACTCCACATTCAGAATTTCAATTCTTGAGTGTCCTCTGGCTCAGTCCCCACCCCTCTCTTGCATCTGTTCTCATTTCCTACATGATTACATTCTTCCTCACCACTGTATACAATACACATATACTTATGCTAATTATTATAAATGTATATTTCCTTTCAACTTTATGAGCTCTTATTTAAATTTTCCAAATATATATAAAATATGTAACAGAATTATAACAGAAAAGATTTAATAAATATGAAATATTTATACTATGTAGTATTTAATAAATACTAATATAATAGTACAAAATCTTGAAATATAATAAATATCTGAGACCAAAACAGCATTTTTGTATTCCAATGAATGCCTATCCTCAACTACCAGGAGATTATTGAAACTTATCTTCTTGAATTCTGTAAATTTTAATGTAATCACTATTCTCCTGAAAGAAAGAAAGGATACACTGATATTAAAATGCATGAACTCCACCTATATAATCTTCTCTCTACAGCCTCTTTATTGCAGGTTACTATTCATGATAAATTGGAGATTTTAACACCCGGAGGTAAAGTCATGATATTCATTCCAAGGCCTGTCATCCTCAGAGATGCTAACTTTCATATAAATTAGCCAGTAAACATGCAGTCCTTTCAGAGCTGCAACTTTGTTATATCAACCTTATCTGACTATGGTTGCATCTTTGATTTTATCATTAACCAGAATTTCTTTTCTATGGTTTCTATTACTAGATCCACTTTTACAAATGCATATAATGTTCATTTCAATTTAATTAAATAATAATTAGCTTTTATAAGAAAGGTACACTACCTTTAAACATTTTGTATCTTTATAGAGTGAGAATTCTATATATCTAAATCTACAGAAAATATAGTTACATAATTTTTACGAAGTATACAACAGCATAAGAAAAATAGTTATATAACACATGAGCTTTAAATATCCTCTTCTATCAGCATATGTTTTGAATGAATAATGTTGTTTTCAGGAATAGTATTTTGGCATAATGATTTGTTTCCAAAAAGTATGAGGTAACACTGTTATTTGAGAATGGCACTCAACGATATTTAAAGCAAAAATACAAATGCTTCCATGGTAACACCACACTTTCAATTTTTGACAAGAGTAAAAATTATGAAGAAAAATGAGAAAAAAATATATATATTTTTTTTAATTAGCAATATTGTGTTTCTTTCTTAAATGATAGTACATCTTCTAAAATTAGAAGACAATTGAGCTTTGGGAACAGTTACATTCATTTAGTTGGTTATCATGCCATAAATATATGATATATAAGTGACAATGATTTTTGATGAAGTAAATAAAATTTGGTCTTAAATATGCAGAATTTTTTTAACTCATCAAGATATAGGGTTAGGTTTTATGCAATACAGACAATGTTAACTATTTTTGACCAAATATAGACTTCTGAAAATAATGGTGTAGGATATATATAGCTTTCAGCCACTGCTTACTTAAGCATTCTCACCTGAAAACACCCCTCTCCCCTTTTGTACTTCCACTGTAATAGCTTACTACACAGGCCATTTCTAGACTCAGTGCCTTTGCAGTGTTGCCTGCCAGAAATTTCTTCTCTGGGATCTTCTTATGAATTGCTTTTTTTTTAATATTCTTGAAACTTAATTTCAAATATGACTTACCTTGACAGAGTTTCATGGACCACCTAATCTAAATTGCTTTTTATCTATCCAGCCATTATGGAAGTTGAACTGTAGTATTAACATTTGTGTGCTTGTATGTGTGTATTTATGTAAATATAACTAGCTCCCTTTGCTACAGTGTGTTTCTATGCTGTTTTTAACTATTGTCAGTCTTGGAAGAAAGATATACATTGTTAGTTGCGTAAAAAAATAAAAATTATTCTCAGTTCTTTTTTTTCCTAAACCATAAACAGTATGGTAAGAAAGGGTGGTAATAGCAATGTACACTTGTGTTTACTGTTTCTCAGTGGCTTATAAAGATTTTGTGGACACAACAACTGCAAAGTAAAATATAACTTAGCAGTAGGGACTCTAAGTGCTCCTAGTTGATAATATGTGGTACTAGTATTTTGTCAATTAGAATATTTGTAGTTTTAACAAGACTCTATTCCCAAAACCTTGGTTTACAAATATCTTTTCAAATGTCCGAGTGGTCAGTTTATTTAAAACGGATATATGGAGAAACTCAAGTAGTTAAAAAATTGTAAGATATAAGACTAATTCTCTACTCCAAAGATAAAATTTAGAGCACACTTTATACATTCCAGATGATTGATTGTTTATTTAACATTTGGATATTTAACACTTAGTTAATGCTTAACAACCTAAGCAAAGTTATAATGTCGAAGAAAACAAAGTGGAAAGGACCCCAGAGTTACAAAAGGGACTATGTAGAAATAGGCCTTCTCTGCTCCAAGTAGAAACTATTAACATCTGATGACATGAAAAAGGAGTCATTCATACCCTAAGTCAACCTTTGTCAAATACAAGTACGGACATATATTCTGTTGTCTGACCTCAGAAATAAAATGTGAGTACAAATTGAGTATAGATTAGCCTTAGGAATTTCCTGGGGTAGCCATCAGGCCTCTGCTTCTACAGGAATCAGCAATGTAATTTCACCATTTATGTGAATGATTAGGCATCTGAGGAGTAAGCAGCATTACCTCAATAAAGATGTCTTGGTGTTTAGGGGATGGGCATCCAATCCCTACAGCATATCAGTGTTGATCAGGGAGATTGGTTGAAGATAGGTAAACAAACAGCTCACTAGACATGAAAAGCCCTCTGTAAAAACAGTTCACAGAAGACTTTTATGGCAAGCCATGACATAGTAAATAATACTAAAAAGACTGTCCTTCAGTATACAAGTATGAAAAGTCAGAAATCAAGGAGAAAACTATATCCAGCATTGTACAACATTTAGGGAAGTAGGAAAATCTTTAGAGCTTCATGCTCAACAAGGCTTTCCGTGTGTCAGGGAGCTGGCAGAAGCTTGTTAGCAGAAAATGGTCCTGGTGAGCTGAAGAGGCAGAAGTCAGAATTCTGTTATTGAAGCAACTGTCAGTTGCAGGTCAGTGCATTGGGGAAGAGGGAATGCAGGCAGGGCTACATATACATGAGATGAAACAATGTGAAACTCACTACAGATTGACTGAGTAGACGAACCTCAGTAACATCCTGCTGAGATACTTAGAATAAGTTCTATTGTAGAGGCATCTTAACAAAGCTTACAACACCACACTGACCAGATCAACAGGTGAGAAAGAGTAGGAAGCTTAAGTCCCACTATGTTAGAGGAACTTGGAAAGCATCTGAAGCTTTTCATAGATCTGCCCACAAATGGCATTAAGCAAGCTTCCACAAGTTCACATTTTCCAACCCCCAAGTTAACATTTTCCAACCCACAACCCTCCCTCCTACCTGTGAGGGAGGAAATCACTGCTTTATGATACCAGAATTGAAATCTCAGCAATGTATAATTCACATATCCAGAATCAAAAATGGTAAATTATTAAACATGTAACAAACATGAAAAATGTGACTCATTAAATTAAAAAAAAAAGCAGTCAATATAAGAGAAACTAGATAAGGAACCTGTGTTGGATTTAGCAGGTAAAAACCTTAAAGAAGTTACTGTAAATTTTTAAAGAAATCTCAATGATTGAAGAACAAGGAAAAAAGGGAATCTCTGCAAGAAGAGGAAACAACAAAATATACACCAAAGTTGAACTGAAGTGTTCAATAATTGAAATGGAAAAGTTCTGGATGGGTTTAAGAGCAGACTGGAGATGGTGAGAAAAATTCAAATCATTGTTAATGAATGTGAAGACTGATCAATGGAGACTATTCAAAACAAAAATGAAGATAATACTAAAGAAAAATGATCAGCGATGCACTAATCTGTGGGACATATAAAAGCATCTGACAATTGCACTCCCTAAAAAAAAGTCAAAGGAGTTCATGGCAGAAGAAAAATTTTTTTAAGTGGCAGGTATTTCCAAACTTTTTAGGAGAAGAACACCAGCTAATAGATTAAAAAGCTCGACAACCCGTAGAAATAATAATATTGTTAAAAACTGAATGGATTTTTTTTTAAGTAAACTATTTTTCTATTAAAATAAAGAAAAATAATAATTTGAATGGATGCAAAAAATCCCTGGACACATAATACACATTTATGAATAAAGGAAAGAAACAATAAATAAATAATATATCATTACCATACTAGAACTATGAAAAATTTTCTCAATATGATATTGGCTTTCTAAGTGTTCACCTAACTTCATATCAGAATGAAATACTGAATACATTTCTGTTTTTTTCTTTTTTTGTATTGATCTTATTATTGTTGTTATTGCATGTGCAGAACGTGCAGGTTTGCTACATAGGTTTACATGTGCCATGGTGGTTTGCTACACCCATCAACCTGTCACCTATATTAGGTATTTCTCCTAATGCTACCCCTCCCTTGCCCCCAACCCCTGACAGGCCCAATGTGTGATATTCCCCTCCCTGTGCCCATTTTTACTCATTGTTCAACTCCCACTAATGAGTGAAGACATGCAGTGTTTGGTTTTCTGTTCCTGTGTTAGTTTGCCAAGAATGATGGCTTCCAGATTCATCCATGTCCCTGCAAAGGACATGAACTCATCCTTTTTATGGCTGCATAGTGTTCCATGGTGTATATGTGCCACATTATCCTTATCCAGTCTAACATCGATGGGCATTTGGGTTGATTCCAAGTCTTTGCTATTGTGAATAGTGCTGGAATAAACTTACATGTGCATGTGTCTTTATAGTAGAATGATTTATAATACTTTGGATATATACCCAGAAATGGGATTTGCTCAGGTAAATGGTATTTCTAGTTCTAGATCCTTGAGGAATTGCCACGCTGTCTTCCACAATGGTTGAAGTAATTTACACCACCACCAATAATTAAAAGTGTTCCTGTTTCTCCACGTCCTCTCCAGCATCTGTTGTTTCCTGACTTTTTAAAGATTGCCATTCTAACTGGTGTGAGATAATAAATACCTCATTGTGGTTTTGATTTACATTTCTCTAATGACCAGTAATCATGAGCTTTTTTTAAATATGTTTGTTGACTGTATAAATGTCTTCTTTTGAGAAGTGTCTGTTTATATCCTTCACCCACTTTTTGATGGGATTGCTTACTGTTTTCTTGTAAATTTAAGTTTCTTGTAGATTCTGGATATTAGCCCTTTGTCAGATGGGTAGATTTCAAAAATTTTCTCCCATTCTGTAGGCTGCTTGTTCACTCTGATGACAGTTTCTTTGCTGTGCAGCTCTTTAGTGTAATTAGATCCCATTTGTCAATTTTGGCTTTTGTTGCAATTGTTTTTAGTGTTTTAGTCAAGAAGTCTTTGCCCATGCCTATATGCTATATGGTATTGCCTAGGTTTTTCTTCTAGGGTTTTGTATGGTTTTAGGTCTTACATTGAAACATTTAATCCTTCTTTAGTTACTTTTTGTATAAAGTGTGAAGAAGGGGTCCACTTTCAGTTTTCTGCATATGGCTAGCCAGTTTTCCCAACGTCATTTATTAAACAGGGAATCCTTTCCCTATTGCTTGTTTTTTCAAGTTTCAGATGGTTGTAGATGTGTGCTGTTATTTCTGAGCCCTCTGTTTGTTCCATTGCTTTATATATCTGCTTTCCTAGCCGTATCAAACTGTTTTGGTTACTGTAGCTTTGTAGTATAATTTGAAGTCAGGTAGGGTAATACCTCCAGCTTTGTTCTTCTTGCTTAAAATTGCCTCGCTGTACGAGCTCTTTTTTGGTTCCATATGAAATTTAAAGTAGTTTTTTCTAATTCTTTGAAGAAAGTCAGTGGTAGCTTGATGGGAAATAGCTTTGAATTTATAAATTACTTTGGGAAGTATGACCATTTTCACCATATTGATTATTCCTATCCATGAGCATATAATGTTTTTCATTTGTTTGTGTCCTCTTATTTTCTTGAGCAGTGATTTGTAGTTTTCCTTGAATAGGTTCTTCACATCCCTTTAAGTTGCGTTTCTAGATATTTTCTTCTCCTTGTAGCAATTGTGAATGGGAGTTTGTTCATCTTTGGTTCTCTGTTTCTCTATTATTGGTATATAAGAATGCTTGTGATTTTTGCACATTGTTTTGTATCCCGAGAATTTGCCGAAGTTGCTTATCAGCTTAAGGACTTTTGGGGCTGAGAAAATGAGGTTTTCTAAATATACCATCATATCATCTGCAAACAAAGATGATTTGACTTCCTCTCTTCCTTTATTTCTTTCTCTTGCATGATTGTCCTGGCCAGAACTTACACTATAGGAGTGGTGAGAGAGGCCATCCTTGTCTTGTGCCCGTTTTCAGAGGGAATGCTTTCAGCTTTTGCCCATTCAGTATGATATTGGCTGTAAGTTTCTCATAAATAGCTGTTCTTATTTTGAGGTATGTTCCATCAATATTTATTGAGCATTTTTAGCATGAAGGGGTGTTGAATTTTATCAAAGGCCTTTCCTGCATCTATTGAGGTAACCATGTGGTTTTTGTCATTGGTTCTGTTTTATGTGATGGATTACATTTATTGATTTGTGTCTAGAACCATTAGTGTGCTGTATTCAGGAGATCCGTCTCACATGCAAAGACACTGATAGGCTCAAAATAAAGGGATGGAGGAAGATTTACCGAGCAAATGAAAAGCAAAAAAAAGAAAAAAAGCAGGGGTGCAACAAAGATCAAAGAAGGCAAAGAAGGGTATTAAATAATGGTAAAGGAATCAATGCAACAAGAAAAGCTAACTATCCTAAATATATATGAACCCAATACAGGAGCACGCTGATTCATAAAGCAAGATCTTAGAGACCTACGAAGATTCTTAGACTCCCACACAATAATGATATGAGACTTTTAACACACCACTGTCAATATTAGACACATCAATGAGACAGAAAATTAACAAAGATATTCAGGACTTGACCTCAGCTCTGGACCAAGTGGGCATAGTAGACAACTGCAAAACTCTCCACCCCAAATCAACAGAATACACATTCTTCTCAGTACCACATAGCACTTATTCTAAAATTGATTACATAATTGGAAGTGAAACACTCTTCAGCAAATGCAAAAGAACAAAAATCATAACCAACAGTCTCTCGGACCACATTGCAATCAAATTAGAACTCATGATAAAGAAACTGACTCAGAACCTCACAAGTGCATGGAAAATGAACAACCTGCTTCTGAATGACTGCTGGGTAAATAACAAAATTAAGGCAGAAATAAGTAAGTTCTTTGAAACCAATGAGAAGAAAGACACAATGTACCAGAGTCTCTAGAACACAGCTAAAGCAGTGTCTAGAGGGAAATTTATAGCACTAAAATTCCCCCAAGAGAAAGTGGGAAAGATCTAAAAACAACACCCTAACATCACTATTAAAAGAACTAGAGAAGCAAGAGCAAACAAATTTAAAAGCTAGCAGAAGGCAAGAAATAACTAAGATCAGAGCAGAACTGAAGGAGATAGAGACGCAAAAAACCCTTCAAAAAATCAGTGAGTCCAGGAGCTGTTTTTTAAAAAAGATTTACAAAATAGATAGACTGCTAGCCACATTAATAAAGAAGAAAAGAGCAAATAATAATACAGACACAATAAAAAGTGATAAAGGGAAGATCACCACTGATCCCACAGAAATACAAACTACCATCAGAGAATACTATAAACACCTCTATGCAAATCAACTAGAAAATCTAAAAGAAATGGATAAATTTCTGGACACGTACAACCTCCAAAGACTAAACCAGGAAGAAGTTGAATCCCCGAATAGACCAATAACAAGTTCTGAAATTGAGGCAGTAATTAATATCCTACCAACCAAACAAATACCCATACCAGATGGATTCACAGTCGAATTCTACCAGAGGTACAAATAAGAGCTCGTACCATTTCTTCTGAATATATTCCAAACAATAGGAAAAGAGGGACTCCTTCTTAACTCATTTTATGAGACCAGCATCATCCTGATACCAAAACTTGCCAGAGACACAACAGCAAAAAGGACAATTTCAGGCCAATATCCTTGATGAACATTAATGCAAAAATTCTCAATAAAATACTGGCAAACCAAATCCAGCAACGCATTAAAAAACTTCACCACTACGATCAAGTCAGCTTCATTCCTGAGATAAATACTTTTCTACTAAGATTAGATAAGTCTTAGGGTACACTACGTGCTGTAGCTCTATATGATCCACAGTTCATATATACATTTTTGCAGCTCTGGCAAGCATTATCATCTGTGATGTATATTTTATCAAAAATGTCACATACATATTTATTCTTGAAACTATTTTGTTTTTTACATAAAACCGTGAAGCATTTTTGATAAATAATCCCTTAAGCTAACTTGTTCATATTTCTCACTGTTTTCTTAATAAGCATAGTGGAGACTTACATATAAACCTAGTAGATGTCATTTTTTGTATATTGCGTACATTTCTGCTAGTTTTAGTATAGTTGATGCATTCATATTTTCAAAAATGTACCTTTGCTATTCATAATGTTCTGAGTTAAATAACTTCTCTACAGATATCTCTATGTAGGTTAATAAAACTGGTTAATGGGGGTGGTGCTTATTAGATACCTGATACACATGGTAAGCAAAGAAAAGTAACCAGCAATCTTCACGATCTCTATTTTAACCAACTTAAGTTGTTAGTGAATTTATCTACTATAGTTTTCTATCAATCCACTATGAATCCCCTAAATTTGTGAGGCACAAAGTACTTAAGCTCCTAGTGTAAAATTAGGAAGAGGTAGTAATTCAGATCTAACTGCAGCCACTGTTCTTCCAATGGTATATCCAGATACTCCTAAGAAGTTGATTATATGATTTTAAAAGCATTGAGGTCTGAAATGACAGAACTCCCTATATAGTAAATCAAGCAGAAGAAATATTAAAAATTTGCTTAAATAGTTGAGAATTCTGAAGAATGGTATCCAAAGTCTTACTTAACCTAGAAACACCAAGCACACATGATTATGGATTCCCTTGTGAGGAAATTTAAGAATTTTGCAGGAAACCAAAAGCAACAACAATTTTTCAGTTTCTTGAGTGCATTTTACCAAGCAGAACTGAACACTCTAAATAACAAGAAACAATATGTTTATATTAACGTTTGACTATTTCTTTAAAAGAAATGAAAAAGCAGCCCCAGAAAATATCCAGAATTCTGAGTAAACTTATTATAGTTTCTGCTCGATGTTTGCTGCTTTTTAAAATTTTATATCTAAAATTTTAGAAAATTATACAAATTAATAATTTCCCCAAAATATTTTTTTCCTCTGAATATCTTACAGACATTCAATTAAAGCTACCACCTGGTGCATTTAGTGCCAAATTTACTAAATCCTTTAAAATATATTTAAATAATACACACACACATGTGCACACGAGCACAATATTAAATCCCTGCATGCAAGAAGACTTTGATAATCTTTTTTTCAATAATTTTTTTTTTTTACAAAATCCTGGGAGCATCTTCATATTTAGTAGCCTGCTGTACTACAGAATGACTGAATAGCAGCTTGCTCTCCTTTTATAAAAACTTAGATGCATTTTAGCAGCTAAAAACACTTAACAGCTACCTCTAAACTTTGATTTATTCACTGCCAAAATGATTTAGTTAAGACTTCATTTATCTTATTTGGCTAGTCCAGTTTCTTTGGATAAAATTGAAAGTAGTTCTCTGATATTTCCTTTGAAAATTAAAATATGCAGCAAGGTCATTTCTCTTGACAGATTTTGTTGTAAATGAAAGCTTAGCTGCTGGCAGACTATTTCCAAGACACTTCAGTGGCCAAAACCACTATCATAGTTGGCCACCACCTTGATACTTCAGGGCATTCTTTTAGAAGAGCTGATGTGTGATCCTAATGGCATTCACTATATATCACAATGGCAGCAGGAAGGTAGAACTGACAAATTCAATCATGGTTTGGAATTTGGAATACTAACACAGATATTACTTGTTTGCTTTAATTAACAATATCCAAACTCAGACTAGTATCAAAGTTGTTTTTTGAGCATGAATAAAATTTCATCCGTAAAACATTTCATTTACTAACAATCCTTAATGTATACTTTTGTAACATAACCTATTTATTAATTTGAAAATATCCTCATGGGAATTCTCTTTATTAGCAGTGATATCTAATAACCGTATGTCTTTTTTGTCACTGTTTTCTGATGGCGGGCATGATATCTGTCATATGGGAAGAATGCAGTGTAAATTCTTTGATTGCATTAATGACAAAGGAAGAGTATACCAATGTTAAGAAGATAAAGAAACAGAGGGAGGAAAGGAAGGACGAAAATAATGAAGTGAAAGAGGGAATTACGTATGATAAGAGAAAAATTTCCATTTCCTCAAATTTCCTGTTTCCTGATTAAAAAAAAAAGAAAAAGAAAAAGAGAAACAAGTCTAACCTTTTATCTATGTATTTAATAAATACAATAATTCCTCAAACGTACAGCAGAATAAAAACTATGTTTTAGTGACCTCAGTCTTCTAGTAATATAAGCTTCAAAATAAAAGCATTTCTGCATTTATTTTTTTCTAAGTGAGAAAACTTTTCAATAAAGATCCTTTATGTGCAGTAATTTCCTACAGGTTATTTTCTTCAGCAGTGCTTTCTTTAATTTATTCATATACTTAAATATATACCTTTGTAAGTCAAATGTTAGAAATATGAATGTCATGAAACTTGACATAAGAGTGTATATATTGAAATTTCAGTCACTAATTCCCCACAGAGTTAATCTATATGCAGAGCATTAAAACTTGCTGGTGTAGTATAACTGCTTGATAAATATATATTGATTTATTTCATAGGGAATGGTGTATATGGCATTGAAAATCACAAATATAAGACACATACATTTTTATTGAGGAGTGAGAAAAAATGAATCACCACAGACAAAAATATGAATACAAGGGTAATCCGATGACCCTTTAATTACACTATTTTAAATAAGTCAAATGCACAAACTGGTTTGCATATTTTATTTTACTACATTTGAATCATCTTATGATACTGTAACAAGAAAATTACTTAAAATTTTTTTCATATTCTATCTTTTTTTAAATCTACTCAAATCTGCACAATGTCAAAATAATTTTTTTGTTGTAGTGCTTTACGTTGAAAAAATAACTCGAATATTTGGTAATCTGTACCAAATTTAAAGTATTATGTGAGAGACTTGCATTGGAAAGTATAGAGCTAAAGAAAATATAACCATAATTGTGAAGAAGTGAAACTAACATTTACAGACATTTTTGGAGATAAATGGAGAGTATGAACAAGTTAATGAAAATATTGTAGCAATTACATATAGTGATCACAAATACTTGTACTCCTTAGAGAAAATGTCAGTTTTGATCAAGAAATTTTGTTCAAAGTTGAGGATAAACATCACAGAATATGAAATCTTTAAAAATAACTATAACTGTATCTAATATATTTTATCCTCTGCATTATCAATTAGTGAATAAGAAGCCTAGAGAAACTTATGACAGCTTATAGAGTACACTAAGAACTTGAATTCTTTTAAATTAATTCTATGGTATCCACTTGATCCTCTGAGTATTACATGACTATTTTTCCCAATACCAATTGACCTCATTTGGTGTGACTTCAGAGTAAAAATTCCTAGACTGTTATCCAGTGTTAATAAGTCTAATAACTAGAATTTACTCATGATATTAACCATGCAAAATGTGACGGTTCTAATGAAAACATTTCTTCAGACTTATTTTTTTATATGCTAAACATACTGAAAATCAAAATAAATATAGGGCAGACCTTTTTATTACTCCTGCTCAACAATAGTAGTTAATCTCCTTGTGGCAACTGTAACACAGTGATCAAATCCTTCCATGTGGATACCCCAAATATAATGTAATCAGCAGTCATTTATCATGTTTGCACTATTGAACTATTTCCAGTCATACATGCTAATTAAAATTTTAATAAAATTTATTTGTACGTACTTATAACCATATTATTGAATGAAAGATGTGACTAGAAGTAGAGTCTTAATTATTCTATATTATTCTTGGAAGTACTTCATTGTGAAGCAGTAGTGATATGAGAGGTGGGTAGGGAAGTGCTGGGAGGAGAAAAATGGGGTCCTTGGGGAGGGGAAAGCTGGGGTCCACTCTCGGGCCTGTGCCCACGTACCTAGGTGAGGAAAGCTTTCCTGCTTTTGCACTCAAATGTTTTATTTTCCAAGACTATCCTGGACTGCCATGCCCCCATTCTGTGCCTGTAAAAACCCCGATACCCTAGCAGGCATGAACACAGGCGATAAGATGTTGAGAGAAACACACCAGCAGAAGAGCACACAGAGAGCTAGACGTAGAGAGGAGCAGAAGAGTGGAAGAGCACACTGACAGGAATGGGCAGATGCCTACAGGCTACCAACTGACAGAATGATGTGGACTTGGAGGGGAATATGGCCAGGGTGGTCAGAGGAGGGTCCACAGCTGAGGAGCGGACTCCAGGGGAAAATCACCTTCCCACTCCATCCCCTTTCTGTCTCCCCATCCCATCTGCTGAGAGCTGCTTCACCATTCAATAAAACCTTCCACTCATTCTCCAAGCTCATGTGTGATCCGATTTTTCCTGTATACCAAGGCACCCAGGATACAGAAAGCCCTCTGTCCTTGCAATAAGGCAGAGGGTCTAATTTAGCTGATTAACACAAACTGCCTACAGATGGCAAAACTAAGAGAGCACACTGTAACACATGCACACTAGGGCTTCAGGAGCTGTAAACATTCACCCCTAGCTGCCATGTGGTTGGAGCCCATACACTCCACAACCTGCCTGTCTGCATGCTTTCCCTAGAGGTTTGAGTTGGGGGCCACTGAAGAAAGGAGTCACACCCCTAGTCACATGCCCTGTGAAGGAGATAAGGGAACTCTTCCCATTTCAGTAGGAAAACAAAAATTAGTATATGTGACTCGAAAATGTTAGCATATATACAGAAAGTCAGATCGAACAAGTCAGAGTTTTTCCCTCATTTTAGCATGTAGTAATGGGAGTCACAAGTTACTTAATTATTTTTAGATTAAATACAGTGAGGATCAAATAGCTCTTCAGAGATTTTGGACTATCTTAATGCAATAGTTGACTCGTTCTTCAGTTGTTTTAATAAAACCTTTCTCATTCCAATTTATTTTAAAGATTCAAACAGGAGTTTAAACAGACTTGTAACTCATGAGCTGCATTTATAATTAGCTGCTAGGAACAGACTGATAGACATGTTTGAAGTGGGAAAGATACCAGCTTCCTGACTAATTCTGCTATGTCAAAGCTGCAGTTATCCTGGAGAATAAGTATATCATATAACTTCTTGTTAGAGAAGATAGTTGCATGCCATAAATAAAAAACATTTTGTCCTCTGCCAAGCACAACTAATAATTTAAATAGAAAGTTATTAAATTTTTTTAGTTTAAAAAGTTTTTTTCAAAGAAGAAAACCTACTTATTCTTCAACCCCAATTTCATTTTCTTTTTTATTATTATTGTTATTATTATTATTATTATTATTATTATTCTGAGACAGAGTTTTGCTCTGTTGCCAAGGCTGGAGTGCAGTGGTGCGATCTCAGCTCACTACAACCTCTGCCTCCCAGATTCAAGTGTTTCTCCTGCCTTAGTCTCCTAAGTAGCCAGGATTACAGGCACACACTGCCATGCCCGGCTAATTTTTGTGTCTTTTTTTTTTTTAAGTAGAGACAGGTTTTTGCCTTGTTGGCCAGGCTGAACTCCTGATGTCCAGTGATATGCCTGCCTCAGCCTCCCATAGTGCTGAGATTACAGGCACAAGCCACCGCACCCAGCCAATTTCATTTTCTTTAAATTTAGAAGCAACTTACTGATTTACTGTTTTAAAGAACCTCTCTGCCTTCCGCTTTACTTCTTTACCTTCTGCTTACGCTGACTCCTTCCAAGAAGAATACTCCAGCATATATTTCCAGGTCCTCCTTTTACTCTGTTTACCAAAAAATACAAAACACAATTTCATTGTGCATCTTAAGGTCTCCAATTATCAAACATTGGGTGGGGAACTCTTTGGAATAAACAATTAAGTTAAATTTAAAAATCAAAAGGAATTCAATTTGATTGGGACAGGAATCCACTTTTATGTTCTTGGTAATCTGATCCTGCTCCATGAGGATTAATGGATCAGATTACCAAGAACATAAAAGTGGATTCCTGTCCCAACCAAGTTGGTTCTCCCTATCTTAACAATATAATAATTTGAATCCATGATCCAGCTCCAAGGATTGGGATCCAGTGAGCCATCTCCAATCCAAACCTTTATAACCAGCTAAAGCAAAAAAGATGAGGCAAAATGTTAAATGCTGTTATCAAAAAAAGATTTCTGAGAAATGAGTTATGTTCTAATCTCTGCAGTCCTTCCAGGGATGCCTTATTGTTTTTGATTTACTATTTTTCTAGGTAGAGGCAGCTCTAATGGCTCCCATTTAGCCTTTCCCACCATAGTAGTCCTCACCTTACCAGTCAGGGAGCCAATGTGAGGGTTCTGCCAGCTTCTAAGTATGTATATGACAAGTATGCATTCTGGCACTGGGAAAATGACTACAGGATGAGTCTAGGGACCCACTGGATTCACTGTAAGTCAGTCCTGAACTAAAACTCCATTAATTACCTGATCTCCATAAGCCTTTATTTAAGCTGGAGGGCCACAACGACATTTTGGGTCCCCTGCAATCAACATTGGCTCAGAGCCAGTGTAGTCCCCAAAATGACCATTTCCCTTTCCTCAGTGAACAGTTGCTCTGGTAAAAGTCCAGAGGTCTCCTTGGGGAAGGATAGTGGAAAGATTAAAAGCATAAATTGTTGGTAGTGTATTGAGATGTTTTATCAAGGGAAACTGGCTTCCGCTTAATTCAAGGTTCCTGGGTCTGCAAACTGGATCAAGTCTGGTAATTGATTGAGGGGCCTTGAATCTCTGTTTATATAATTCAAATTAATCTTTTGTCTATTCGACCTAGATGTTTTCTGCTTACATAAATTAAGTAGGAATGCAGTAGGCTTCCTATCATTTTCACTTCTAGGAACACCATGGTTAATTAACCAATGCCAGAGCTTTACACAAGTCAGACTATTCTGATTGCTACTTTGCCTCTGCTGTCCATTATGGTAACTACACCCACCTTGCCTTTAATGGTTGAGTGCCGCCACTTGGCCCCTGCCACCTTGGGATCTAATTATTCCCATTGAATTTGACTTTTTTAGTTAAGTAACTATGGTTCTCACTGTTAAGTGTGACATATAGAGAAGAGCAATCACAGGGCCCTTCAAAGATGGAGGTGCTCCCCTCACAAATCTATTTTGAAAGGCATTAGTCAAGGGTATATCTTCTGGACCCTCCCAGCTGGGATGAGTAGGTCTAAAGGACTAATCCACTCCACTGTGTCAATCTCACTAAGCCTCTGAATCCCTTCCTCTCCATTAAACCAAGTGAGATCAGGCATTTCCAGCTCACTCACAGTGGGTCACGTTTTAATCCATATTTCAGTTAACCAAGGAAATAAACTATTGGAACCATTTTTAACTTCCTGAGCTCCAACATTAAATGCAAAGTCCCTACTTAGTGGGCCCAAATCAATACATTCAGCCTGGTCCAACTTTACGTCCCTTCCACCATTATCCCACACCCTTAATATCCATTCCCATGCCTGTTCTCCAGATTTCTGCTTATATAAATCAGAAAATTCAAATAGTTCTTTTCAATTGTAGTGAGGGTCCTCATGGGTCACATTCTCTACCTCACCTCTAGGGGCCCACTGGGACTTTAGTTATAGGTCTAGAAGCAAACAAGGGTATTGGGGGTGGCTCCTGAGTAGAATCAACATTATCTTGTCTGGGAGTTGTCTCAGAAGAGGCCATCCCTGTTGCCCCAGGCACTGCAGGGTTTATATCCTCAGACAAAGGTGGAAAGGCTGATGGCAGCATGGGTCAGGGAAGGGATGTTGCCACTTCTGGATATGGGAAAGCTGTTCTTTCTGGCAAAAAAAAAAAAAAAAAAAATGTTCATCAATGTTTACAAACTCGGTGTACCCAGCTTCACCACAGTCCTCTTACACATCCCTTCCCAAATTGCTGGATCCCCTTCTTTTCTAATCAATGCTGTCACATTAATAGTAGACACCTGGCCAGGCTGGGCATGCACCTTTCATTGCAGGTCAGCCACTTGCATGATAGGAGCTTGTATCCGCTTTTGCACAATTTCAGCTCTTTCTCTACAGGGGATAAGATTCTCACTCTGGCTAATCTTAGCAGATTCGAGGCTCAGTATCTGCTTCTGAAGTGGGGAGTTCGAATCCCTGAATTCATTTTCTTTCATCAATTTGTCTACTGAACTTAGGAGCAACCAACCAGCTTCATTATGTTCCTTTGCTCTCCACATATGGTCAGAGGTATTACATATAGGGTCGCTAAACTTGCCTTTCATGAGCGGTGAATCAGGACTGTCAACTGCATTTATTCTGCATACAGGAGTGTCAACTGCATTTATTCTGCATAACTCTCTAAGTAGTTCATGCCAAGGACTATCAGTGTTCTCCATACTATTAGAAGTAGAGTCCTTAACATTTTGGGGTCTAATCACATTAGGCAGCTAACTCCAGAAACCCCCAAACAAATGAAAGAACTCCATCCTTAATATTCTGTTGCTCTAGAACCACTCCTGGTACTAAAATCTGTATTATTCACTGTTCTCTAGAGGGACAGAACTAATAGGATACATAGATAGGTATCTATAAACGGGAGTTTATTAAGTATTAACTCACGTCATCACAAGGTTCCACAATAGACCATCTGCATGCTGAGAAGCAAGAAAACCAGTCCAAGTCCTAATACTGAACAACTTGGAGTCTAATGTTCAAGGGCAGGAAGGGTTCACCTCAGGATAATGATGTAGGATGGGAGACTAGGCCAGTCTAGTTTTTTCACGTTTTTCTGCCTGCTTTGTATTCCAGCAGCACTGGCAGCTGATTAGATGGTGCCCACTCAGATTAAGGGTGGGTCTGCTTTTCTCAGCCCACTGACTCAAATGTTAATATTATCCTTTGGCCGCACACTCATAGACACACCCAGGGTCAATACTTTGCATCCTTCAATTCAATCAAGTTGATGCTCAATATTAATCCTCACAGTCTGTATTCAGTTTAGCTCATGAGTATCAGTAACTATCAGATTCTACAAAATGGCAGGATGCAGTGGCTCACACCTGTATTCCCAGCATTTCGGGAAGCCAAGCCAGGCAGATTGCTTTAACTCAGGAATTTTAGGTCACATGATACAAACCTGTCTCTACAAAAAATACAAAAATTACCTGCATGTAGTGGCCCATACCAGTAGTCCCAGCTACGCAGGAGGTGAGATGAGAAGAGAGTTTGGGCCCAGGAGGCAGAGGTACTCAGAAGATAAATTTTAGAGACGTAGTCATTATAGAGACTAGTTGAAAGAAGCATTTGATATTTACAGTTCAACCAATAATGCCAACATTTACCCTCAGCATATTACAGGATTTGTGGCTGAAAAATTTATGTAGTTTAAAAGCTTACTGGTATTACTACCCACCTAAGTCTAAACTAAATTTAATGCTCTCATTTGCAATTTAATTTGTAAATTAAAATGTTTTAAACATATGAGTCAATTATGAAAAATTAGTTTAAAGTTGAAGGTGAGACTTAAAGTATTCCCAACTGTATTATGTACATCAATACATTGGAACTTTCTATTTTGCTTCATTTTTTTCTTAAGAAAATAAAATAGCAATGCTCTCATAGTCACACAGAGAATATGCAGATTTAGCAACATTGATATTATACTCTCTCTTAGATTTAAAGATACTCTATACCTACATGTACACCACCAGCAGGTAACACATTAGCAGCTGTACCTAAGCACTGTGTCAAATTAGCCAGTTTTTCCCACATTAGTTCCTATTTAGACAAAAGGTGACAGGGAGGAAGCAAAATAGTTACAAAATGATCAATGTAATTTTGCCACAATTGCCAAAGTTTAAACAGCAAGGCAATTGTAGCTAAAGGTAACCAAGATGTTTGCAATTGTTTTAAGAGAAATGTACATAATCATTTTTAACCACTGCAAATTTTGGTATAAGGTCAATATTGCCACTTTTATTTGTAAAAACAGCACTTGTGGTCATACCATTGCCTCCGTTATTGATCTTATCCTTCTCAGTCCTCCTTTTGACAAACCTAAAATGATTGATACATGTTCAAAAATCCTTAATCCAGAGTCTTCTTAATCTATGTCTTCAGATAGTTCTACAGGAAGATACATGAAACACAAGATAAACTTAAGAATTTCCTCAGGTAAGATAACCACAAACATCCCCACCACCCCAGTTCACACAAACCAGAACAGAATAGGCATTTACATGATATCATGGTCTGAAGATCATGGAGCTACTAAATTTCAACAATCTTATCAATGACATCATTTAAAATACAATTTATTAAAGACATGAGAGGATGTTAGGAAATCTTGGACATGAGATAGGTGTTAGGAGCAAGGGGATATCACGCAAGACCACTGGACTACACTTTAGCCCATTCTGAACCTAATGATTTGAGTTTAAAAATGCAAACATTGCATTGAGCAAAGGAAAACTATATACCACGTGGATTCTTCAAAAAGCATAACCAATCATCTATGTAGGAAAGTGATATCTGCCATGATGGAGAGAATAGCATTGTGATCCTCTGCTTCTCCTGGCGGAGTAATTGCAATACCTGTTGTTGCTTCTGCTATAGCCTCTGCTATGACTATAGCTTTCAAATCAAGATCTTCTATAACTTGGACTCCAAGGCCATCAACTTTAAGTTGGATGTGGGCAGTTTCTCCCTCCTGAGATCTAAACTTGGTGTTATCCAGCTTCCCAGCCACAAAGTTCATATCCTCTTTCTTTACATCCTCCATGACACCACTGCTATCTTGGTAAGCCTCAGCATAACATATACCACCTGCTTCATGCATGTGATCTTTTAACTCCTGCTAGCTTCTATATGGAGGCAGCCCAGAGACAACCACTCTATTTTCAGACCATCTGGGTAGTAGGGGAGCCATGGAAACCTTGGGGAGATTCACTGCCTCCCTGGCCTGTGCCAAGGCCATTTAGAGGAGACCCCACCTGCATGAGACATCTGTCATAATCACAGGTCTGGAGACCATACACTGCATCTTGGGTGACTGAACTCAACAAAGGCCAAGGACGGTCCCTGGGATTCTTGATGTCCATGTCACAGATAGTGCCCATATCTGTAGATTGTGTCCTCAGTGTCCTTGGTTGGGCTATCTGCAGGTAAGTGAGGATATTGAATACATTCCCATGACCAAACAACTTCTCCATCAATGATTCTCATTTCTCACTCAATAGAGTTGTGCTATTTGAGTAGTCTGTGATGATCCTCTGCCACATGAAGGTATAACAATTTCAAGGAATTCTTTGGCATAAGACAGCAACTGACAGTCTGGCAGACTTATTGTCAAATAAAGCAGAAAGTAATATATTCTAACATTAACATAGATAATTTTACTCTAACGACTGATTGATTATTTGAGTAGAAAAGAAAGCTGATAGTTTTACTGCTCATTTAATCTTTCCCAAGAGCCTATTCGATCTTGTTTGTTTCTACACACAAATTACCAATTCTTTCCCCAAATCAGTATTTATTCTATAGTGCTATATTCCAGATTCCAGACTTAATACCTAACTTTTCTCTATTTTTACTTCCTTCTAGACAATATTTCAGGAACCATGTTGAGCTCCTTGTATATAATGTCTCATAGTGTGTGTACACAAACACACACACACACACACACACACATAATAGGTATTGTAACTTTGTCTCTAGAGAGGAAACTTCAAGCTCAAAAAAGGTAGGTATGTTTTGTTTAATTATATCACTCGTAGGGTTTGTATCAAGGTCAGTCTGTTGACTTTGTATTCTTACTCTTGTATCCCTGTTTTCTGCCTCCACATTGTTGGAGACTGAATTCTTGGAATGGATTCTTGGAATGCAATGCATTCTCTTCCCAAGACCGTTATTGACATCCTACCTGTCTTTAACAGTGTAACGTATTTCTATAAAATCCTTCAATTCTTAATTAGGAATGATTTTCAAAATAGAGCTGCTACCTCCCCTTACTTTAGTCTCCATCTGGCATTAAGAATATCTATTTCTTAATGATCAGCGATTAATGTTTCTTGAGACAACAACTGTGTTACCTATATCTTTAAAAATGGAGAGATTCAATAACTCTTTAAATCCATTTAATTAGGCATTTTTGATTAAAAATTACATAAAGAGTTTATAGTGTTAAATAAATCACTGCTTGCAATAAACACAAAAGAAATACTGTTCTCTGTATTTTTTAGCTTTTTAGTTAAAATATTGAAACCAAATAATTTTATAGAAAACAGGTGATAGAACATTTCTCCCTACATGTATGACATACATGCAGATACATGAAATAATTGTGCCTTTGCAATTTATTTATTTATGCCTTCTCTAATAAATTGTCGTTCCTCTGATCCAGCGTTAACTCTTCCCATTTTGATCTAGATATTATCCCAAACAACCAGCTTAAGTGTTTATTTACCCCTTTCTCTTGTGCCCTAAATTTTATGCATTTTATTGAGTTGTTCCACTGAGAGTACAAATATGCTCAATTGTCTACATTCTAGTTGTTGTCTTTATATAACCAAGAGCTCTTTAGCTTCACGGCTACCATTTCTTCTTTAAAAAGTGCCTTCCCTTCTCACTCAAGCCTCTCATTCATACTTAGAGCTAAAGCAATTTGGCTTCTTGACCCACCATTAACATTAATATCTTCTCCATGGCAACCAGTGATTTCATTGCCCAATTCTATAAACAGTGAAATCTCTGCTATGTGTAAAATGAACAACATACACTTTCATGAAATTTGGCATTCTTATTCCTCTTGGCACCATTTTTTGTTTTTGTTTTCTACATGTGTCTTGCTTCTGTTTAATCTCCTTAATGGATTTATCCTGAATCTTATATGTTAAGTGGCTTATAGGATTCAAAATCAATACAACTATTTTATATTCATTAGACAGTAAAACATGTCAATATCAGACAATGTTAGTTTTATTTCTTTATTTTCTCCTATATATGTTAAATAATAGAATAAATGTGTACATACATACGCACACACACACCTGTGTATATATGTATATATATATATATATATATATATATAGAGAGAGAGAGAGAGAGAGAGAGAGAGAGAACTCTGCATGCAGTTATTCTAAGATTTATAACATCCTTATGGAGTCTGTACTTTAAAAAATGTCACTCATATATTCAATATTTAACGCAGGGCTACAGAGTCTTTCTTTAAACCGATTCCAATAATATAAAAGAAGATGTGCATATTGGTTGACGCCATGTCGTTTCTATTGTGAATAGTGCTGTGATGAACATATGAATGTATGTATCTTTTCCGTAGAGTGATTTATGTTCTTTGAGTATAACCCCAGTAAATGAATTGTTGGATCAAATGGTAGTTTGGTTTTAAGTTCTCTGAGAAATCTCCAAACTGCTTTACACAGCGGTTGGAACTAATTTGCATTCCTACCAATAAGATAAAAGTCTTTCCTTTTCTCTGTTATTTTTTAATCTATTTTATAATATACATTCTGACTGGTGTGACATGGTATCTCATTGTTGATTTGATTTGCATTTTTCTCCTGATTAGTGATGTTGAGCATTTCTTCATATGTGTGTTGGCCACATGTATGTGTTCTTTTGAGAAGGGTCTGTTTATGTTCTTTGCCCACTTCTGAATGGGGTTGTTTTTCTACTGTTAAGTCATTCCTTTTCTACTGTTAAGTCTGGATATTAGACTTTTGTGGGATGCATAATTTGCAAATATTTTCTCCTATTCTGTGGGTTGTTTGTTTACTCTGTTGATAGCTTTCTTTGCTGTGCAGAAGCTCTTGTCAAGTTTTGTTTTTGTTGTAATTGCTTTTGAGGATTTAATCATAAATTCTTTGTAAGGCCAATGTCCAAAATACTATATTCCTTAGATTTTCTCTCTAGGATTTTTATACTGTGAGGTATTACATTTGGATCTTTATACTATTACCATTTTGAGTTAATTTTTTAATATGGTAAAATGTGGTTGTCTAGTTTCTTTCTTCCGCATAATCAGTTATTCCATTACCATTTATTAAATAGGAAGTCCTTTCCTCATTGTTTATTTCTGTTGACTTTGTCAAAAATCAAATGGTTATAGATGTGCAGCTTTATTTCTGGGTCATCTGTTCTGTTTCATTGGTCTACATGTCTGTTTTTGTACCAGTACCATGATCATGATGTTTTGGGTTTTGTAGCATACTTTGAAGTTTGGTAATGTGATGCCTCTGATTTTTTTTCACCCTTTAGGATTGCTTTGGCTATTAGCCTTCTTTATTGGTTCCATATGAATTTTATGACCATTTTTTTCTAATTCTGTGAAAAATAATGTTAGTAGTTGATATGCTATAGAATAGCATGAAGCTATGAAAAAGAATGAAATTGCATCCTTTGCAGCAACATTAATGGAGCTGGCAACCATAATCCTAAGTGAATTATTGCAGGAAAAGAAAACCAAATACTAAATTTTCTCACTTATAAGTAGGAGCTAAATAGATTAACATAAAGATAGGAACAATAGACAATGGGGACTAATAGAGAGGGTGAAGGGGATTGAGGCAAGGACTAAAAACTACCTATTGGTATTATGTTCACTGTTTGGGTACTGGGATCACAAGTACCCCAAACTTTAGCAACAGGCAACATACCTATGTAAAAATCCTGAACATATACACCCTGAATGTAAAATAAAAGTCGAAATTACAAAAGGTAAGATAAATAAATTAAAATTTGATGACAAGGATTACATCTCATTATCCCCAAATTAACCTTTTATTAGATCACTTTTTATAGTGTATGCATTTCCAAAATTAGACAAAATGAAGCTTGTGGAAGGAATATTCAGGAAATAGATCAACTAATAGCATCTGGTTTTCTCTTTGTAAGTATCTAAGTAAAGAAATTAACCTCTAATCAATATTTTTATTAAAAAATAAAGGACATATATATATGTACAAATACATATATGTTATATATAAATACAAGAAAGACAAAAAGTAAGAGATTGAGAGACAGAGAGAATTTGAGATAGAGATTTTAAAAAGCAAATGATAGAAATTTACTAGAATAAATAGAGTAACCATGTAAAGGATATTAAGAGTTCTTTGTTTTATCTTTTAACTTTTCGGTAAGTTCAAAATTATTTCAAAATAAAGATCTAAAAATTTTCAAAAACTAAAACATAAACACACACACAAAAAACCAGAAACCAGAAATCTAAAACAAATATAACTTAGTTATTGCCAGATACATAAGTAAACACTTTTTACATATTAAAACATTTAATCTCAACAATATATGATAGACTCTAGTGCTATCATTTCCATTTACAAAGAACTTTAGAGATTTGCCCAAAGTATTGCAGATAGTTAGAGATGAAAGTAAGAGTTGAGAAGTGACAGTCTTAACTGTAAAGCTTTATTTTTTACCATTCTGCATATGATTCCTTAAAAATTCCACTTATATTAATATTTCTTGAAAAATAAATAAAACACAAGGTGGTGGTTGTAGGAAAACGAACATTAAAATGATTTATTTCTGCTAATACTTAATATCAAAACATTCTTCTGCAGTTCTTCCAAGTGTTTTAAAATATAAAATGTGCTAATTTTCTCAAATACATTTTTAATCAATATTCATGAGTATAATTAGTGGGTACAATATTAGTGGGTATAATTAGTGATATAATTTTCACAGAAAATAAACAAATTTTAGGCTGGGCACAGTGGCTCACACCTATATTCCCAGCACTTTGGGAGGCCAAGGAGGGTGGATCACTTGAGGTCAGGAGTTCAAGATCAGCTTGGCCAACATGGTGAAACCCTGTCTCTACTAAAAAACACAAACATTAGCTGGGTATGGTAGCGTGTGCCTGTAATCCCAGCTACACAGGAGGCTGAGGCAAGAAAATTGCTTGAATCTGGGAGGCAGAGGTTGTAGTGAGTGAAAATAGTACCATTGCACTCCAGCCTGGGCAACAGAGCAAGACTCAAAAGGAAAGAAAAGAAAAAAGAGGAGAGGGAGAGGAAGACAAGGAAGAGAAAGAGAAAAGAAATACACTTTAAACTTGTAATTTTATGACATTTAATGAATATTATAATCAACACACTAATCAATTCCTAGGGTGTTTTGTAATCAGCACCCTAGTCAATTCCGTCATGTCAGAAATTTCCCTTGTACACTTTTACAGTCAATCCTCTTAATTCTCCCTCAGAAAACCACCTATCTCTTTTTCTGTCTTGATTATATTTGTTTATCCAGCCTTCACAGAAATTGAGTTATATGATAAACTTATTTTTCCTAGTTTTCTTCCAGTATAATATTTTTAGATTAATACCTCTTGTTGCATACATCAATATTTTCCCATTTATTTTTGAATAGTATTCTCTTATATGGACCTACCACAATTTACATATTATTGCACTGGTTGAAGGCCACTAAAAATAAAGCACTTATACATATTCACAAAACATTTTTAAATTGGTTTGTGTTAATATCTAAGTGCATAATGGCTAGGTCATACAAGTAAATAGTTAACTGAGTAAGAAACTCTCAGACTGTTTTTCACTATGGTGATAATGTAGTAGTGCTGTAAGCTCTGTGCTCCCTGAAGACAGTGGGAGTCATCTGAGAGGACAGACAGAAGACACTGTGTGCTCCAAGATGATAGTAAACAGGTAATATCAATGGCTGGTTTTCTAATATGCTCTCCTCCATCTTTTTGTGTTCTACGGATATGACTATATACAAGGGACAACCTTATCCATGATATCTTAAAATAAGTGCTTTCTCTATCTTCCCCCAGATGATTTTTTTGTTTGGGTACCTCTAAAAATCCCAGGTCACCTTTATTTTATATTTCCTCATTAATAAATGTTCTCACTATTGGACTATCTTCAATTAAACCATCTTTTTAATTGATGCATTTTATCTTGACAATATGGTGCCATGACTTGGATAGAATTCTTTGTCTAGTTAGCAAGGCCTGCAAGTTTCCCTTGTGCTCCAGATGAGGAACTCAGAGGAGAGCTCCTGACCCTGTGTTCCAGACTCGTGTCCAATAGCAATGCCTATAGACAATAGCACTCATTGACTTTGATACTTTTGAGTACTCAAAAAGACAGAAAGGATATGACAATAATTTATTTTTATTTCTAGTCCCAGCTTATTTCAGTTTTATGGCCTGATCACTTGTTGATCTCTGTAAATAGATGGTTTATAAATAACTTGTCTTTTTGGGTGAAAGACAAGGCCATGAACAGACACTTTTCAAAAGAAGACATATATGAGACCAACAAACATAGGAAAAAATGCTCATGATCAATGGTTATTAGAGAAATGCAAATCAAAACCACATTGAGATACCATCTCATGCCAGTTAGAATGGCGATCATTAAAAAATCTGGAGACAACAGATGCTGGAGAGAATGTGGGGAAATAGGAACACTTTTACATTGTTGAGGGGAGTGTAAATTAGTTCAACCATTGTGGAAGACAGTGTAGTGATTCCTCAAGGACCCAGAAATAGAAATTCCATTTGACCCAGCAATCCCATTACTGGGTATATATCCAAAGGATTATAAATCATTCTATTATAAAGACACGCACATACCTATGTTCATTGCAGCACTGTTTCCAATAGCAAAGACCTGGACCCAACCCAAATTCCCATCAATGATATACTGGACAAGGAAAGTCTGGCACATATACACCATGGAATACTATGCAGCCATAAAAAATGATGAGTTTGTGTCCTTTGTAGGGACATGGAGGAATCTGGAAACCATCATTCTCAGTGAACTGACACAAGAACAGAAAATCAAATACCAGATGTTCTCACTCATAGGCAGGTGTTGAACAATGAGAACACATGGACACAGGGAGTGGAGCATGACACACTGGGGTCTGTTGGGGGGGGAATAGGGGAGGGACAATGGGGGGTAGGGAGGTTGGGGAGAAATAATATGGGGAGAAATGCCAGATATAGGTGATGGGGGGATGGAGGCAGCAAACCACATTGCCATGTATATACCTATGCAACAATCCTGCATGTTCTGCACATGTACCACAGAACCTAAAGTGCAATTATATATATATATATATATATATATATATACACACACACACACACACATACACACACACATATATATATATATATGAAAGACAACACAGAATCTGTTTTTTGTTTGTTTGTTTGTTTTCTATTTGTCTATTTTGAGCTCAAGTCAATTAAGAAGTTGTACTCAATGGGAAAAGCTCCTTGATATAAACTATTGAGTTTTGAGTTTTGTATTTCTGTGGGTGTGCTTGGCTGGCCCATGGTAGGTATTTTATAACTGAAGCTATTCTCTCTTTTTCTGTGTCTATATATGCTTGTGTTTCGAGGGTGTGTAATATTTTCCCATCTCTGGATGCTGTTACTAAATTTGACTACAAAATATTCTAAAATGGCTCTGTTCTGTTTGGCTTAGAGATAAATGCCACTTACATAATTTGAATATTCCTAAAATATTTTTAAATTTCCCACAAAATAAAGAAATGTTATAAGGCACTGCTAGGAGTAATACTGACAGCAGTCCAACTTTATGTGCGAGGTACATGGTATGTACTTTTTGTTAAGGAAAAATACAGTTTTGTGCCAAAGTAAAAGGGACTGGTGGTTCCAAATGAAAAAGAGAAAAATGCAGGCAAAACCTACATGTATAGAAAATTATAGAACTCATGGAAATGGAATTTTTCTAAGGTCAGACTGGCTATGGATTGATGGATTTATTTATAAGATTCTCAAACAGATTTCAGTATCAAATATAGTCATGTCTCTCATAACATTTCAGTAAACAACAGACCACATATATGACAATGATCTCATAAATATTTAATACTGTATTTTTGCTGTAACTTTATGTGTAGATATGTTTATTAGAAAAATACAATTTTCTTACAATGATCTATAGTATTAAGTACAGTAATGTGTTGTATATAAGTTTGTTGCCTAGAATCAACAGGCTATACCACATAGCTTGGGTGTGTAGTGAACTATGTCATCTATGTTTATGTAAATGTACTCCATAAGGTTCAAACAATAAGAAAATCACATAAGGAAACATTTCTCAGAGTGTGTCCCCAACATTAAGTGATGTATGACTGTATTGTGTAGATGCAGAATTTAAATTTGGCTTTTTCTTTCGTAAAAGAAAATTTTCTTGAATTATTGGTTTGCTTTTAATAAAAGAATATGAAAGATTTTTCTTTACTTTCTGTGTAATCTGAATAGATAACAGAGATTTTGTGTTTTACCCGAACAACCTTCCGTGGTTTATGTTGATTGCATATGTCCTTGACTATGTGAAAAAACAAAGGTGTCTTACATAGAAAGTAGCTAAGGTGCTTTACAATCATATCACTTCCACTGTTTACTTCCAAAAGTCTTCTATTTTCACTTTGGATTGAAAGGCAGCCAAGTGGTGTTTCTTAAAAATTTGTGATCCTATCTTAATTAAGTGTACATATATTCTGACAACATTTGATATTTTTCCATCTCAATACTGAATCCTAGTTTTATCTTTTGGACCTAACGTTGTCTTTCATATTTCCTAGCGAACCCTGGAAAATTACAAATAATGTGCTCTTTCACCTTGCAAAAAGTAATGATTAGGTTTATTTTATACTTAATTTTGGATTCGTTTCATGAGAAGAGTTCTCAAATCAGAAGAGATACTCATTCTTCTTCAGTTTGAATTTGCATGGAAAACTATTATTAATGCAAATAAATCAGAAGTTTTATGGTATATGGGAAGTTCATAAAAATATCACCAGTGCCCTCAGAGTTCAAATTTTTATATTTATCAGCCCTGGTACTACATTGACTGATATCAGACAAAAACTTTACAGTATTTTTAGTAATAGTAATAATTTCAGAGATTTTTTAATGCTGACTTTGTTAAAGTATGGTCCTGGCTGACAAACGAAGTGGACTCATTGTGGCTCACTGAGTTGTTTAAAACTGAAACAGAATCAGGTAGCCATGGCTGGTGAGCCAGTAGTCACTACACTGTGCTTTTGAAACAATATTGTAAAACTATCATGGGACCTCTTTTTCTACAATCAAGCCAAACCAGTTTTTGTTGACAGCGCTGCGATAAACTGCTTCTGAAAATTCCCAACTAACCACCAACAGACCACCTGGGACAACCAACAGACTACCCAGATCCAGCCAATCAAAGAGACTGGTGGTGTGATATTGTGCCAGAATTGCTAGCCTTTGCTTACCGGTAATAACTAAAATAAGCAGCGCAGGCTAATTCCATCCTGGCTCCTGTGACTTGTAATAAGTAACTAAGATCTGTGACTTCTATCACTACCCAAATAATCTGTAAACAAATGCTTATCTTGACTTCTGTAAACCACTGAAGTAACAAACAGAATGACAAAAGTCCCCTGGCCCTTGGAATGTCCGGAGACCCCCAGCCTCGTCTCTGCCCAGGAGGTGAATCACAGAATCCCCTGGCCCTCGGAATGTCCAAAACCTTTTCATCCCCATCCCCGCTCCTCACCCCCACTCCCAAGGTGGTTTTTTGGATGTAAAAAGTCTTGGCACCCTCCCTACGAGGCCACAGGTTGGAGAGACCTGAGTTCTCTGTGGTCGCCGGCATAATAAATGACCCTGCAATCTGGCATACTTTTGTTTTGGTGCTAACTTTCTACGCTCGGTCCAGTACAACAGTGTTTTGTGACTTAAAGGTCATCCGAACAGGACTCTGTTCCTCAATCCCTGACTCCCATGCCTGCCCTGTGGATTTTGCTTTTATAATCTTTAAATCTCCAATCCCCAATCAAATGAACTTGCCTTTTACATTGAGGCTGCATCTCCTGAATTGTCAGATTGTTTTTTATAGAAAATACAGTTCTTCTTTCTTCCTCCATAGATCTCATGATCTTTTGTTATACTAAATCCCGCTTTATTTTTTACTTTTGAATCTAACACCTTCTCAGTAAGTGATTTTTATTATGGATTCACATCACTTATTTATGGAGTTTATTAATACAGATAATTTTGTACCTACTCCAGACTAAATATCTTTACTTATTATTCTTTTTCAACTGCTATTTTTCTTTTACTGTAGTAAGAACACTTTTAACATGAGATCCATCTTCTTAACAGTTTTTGAAGTGTGCTATACAATATTCTTAACTATAGGTACAATGTTATATTCTTAGTATATGCCTAATATGTACTTGGTGTTATAGCCATGGTAACGTAAATTTCAGGATTATGTATTTTATCTGAATGTTCTTTTGGTAAAGATTGTGTTTCTATAGTTTTAGATAATAGACGTAATAGCCACTAATCTTTGAAAATAAGGTTATTATAGTAACAAATTTTTTTTTATTAACTTTTATTTTGTTTTGTATGTGACCAAAGGAACAAAATTTTCAGTCAGTTATACTACACTTGTTATGAATTCTCATCAATCTTTCACTTTTGAAATTTTTCTATAGTAAGTTAATCACGGTTACTTTAAGTCTTTTGTCATGTACAAAGAGCTTTTGATTTTACTTTAATATATTCCTGAAAGCATTACAAAGCAATTCCTCTTCAACAAAGGACTGTCTCAGATTCCAATGGAAAAAGCTCTGTCAGGTAACTTGGATAGAGACATTGAATGGCAGTATTTAAACAACTTAGATACCATATGAAGGGACTTAGTCAGAATTTCCAAACTTTAGCCAAGAAACAGATGAATTTACGAGACTGCTAGCCCAGGATGGAGCAGAGCAAAAATTAACTACATAGGACATAAACAAATGAGGGATGATCATGGTTTTTGCTTGGAATATTGTCAATGTTCTAATGTTATATTTTCTGAGCATAAAACTTCGCTTTTCTCTTAAAATATTAAAACTCATAGTAATTTGGTAAATTAAACTTTTGAAAATAAAAGCAAAATATTTTTAAATGATGTATTTTGCTTCCTACTTAACAACGGCACAATTAAGATACTCTGATCTAGTTTTGTTATTCCCATATCAATTACCATATTTTCAGATGGGTTCAATAAGAATCCATCATCCTTGTTAACAGGCATGGCTCTAAGTGGTAATATACTTGCCCATAAATGTGCAATTCTGGTGAATATTCTCGTGTTTTATGTTTTCTTTTAAGTATATATTTGTGCATTAATTTTCATTTACTTTATTTCTCTATGTCTCTGTAGGTAATAACTATAAGCCTCTTAGTTCCTGAAGAGGAAAAAAAAAGACACTACACATGACTGATTAACAATAGAATTTACCAATGTACCAATCAGAGAGCCAAAAACCTGTGCAAGAAAATAGATTCTTCTTGGTTTTCTAAAGGAGAGATGAAGTGTAAAATCTCAGGAATACTTTCCCTGTTAGAATGAGATCCCCTGAAGTAATAATTACATAAATGGTAAACCCAGGTGGGAAAGAGGTATCCTGTGCTAAACACATGGTGAATATGGCAGCAAAGAGTATAGACAACTGAGGAGGAGTTGAAAGTTAGGACAACAGTGTGAGGAAATTATATCTATTATGTCTTTATCCTTCTTAGACTGAAGCTTAGTTTAGGCCATGCATGATATTTCATCATGATTAGTAAAATAAATCCAAACTTTTGTCTCAATGAAATGTGAAGTTATTTAAATTCTTGTATGAACTAACAATTCCAGTTTGTTTAAACTTGAAGCCTTGCTACATCAATTATAGCAAGTAAAATTTTAACATTATTACAAATAATAATATATTAGTGTCACATGACACTTGGATTGTTGCTTCACCAGCTGGAAACCTCTGGGGGTGGTGGTGCCTTCTGCTTGATTATTGCTCATGTCCACTGGGCTTGTTCTTCTCACTCAGCCCATCAGGCTGCACTCGGCTTACACGCTGCTCATCCAGATCCCTTGTCTACCAAAGGCAAGCCAGGTATGGAGTGGTGAGGGGTGTGTGAGCAAGCAAACATGGGGGGACCTGCTTCAGCCTTGTTTATATTACAGCTCTTTCAGTCCTGCCATTCAGTGGGCTAAGAGTTCTTGTCCAGCATCCAGGAAGAATGACGTATGCAGAAACGTGGAAGATGAGCAAGACAGATAGGAGTTTCATTGAGCAACAGAACACCTCTGAGGAGAACTGAACAAGAAGGTCATCCCAACAAGTTTCTAGCTGTCAGTGTTTAGGAGACCCATAGCGGGTAGCTCCTTTCCGCAGGTAGTTCATCCCAGTGAGTTCACAAGACCCGAAGTGGGTATCTCCTTACCACAGCTGGTAGTCTCCATGTCTGTCTGAGTCTGGAGTTTTTATGGGCTCAGAAAGGGAAAGTGTGTGCTGATTGGTCCATGGACAGCAAGGGTTATGCCTGGAAAAAGTACCATCTGATTACTGGAATGGTCATCAATGAGTTTCTCACTCTGGGCTGCAGACTTCACTAAAACTGGCAACCAAGCCTCAGGACATCCCTGACCTGAAGGTGGGCAGAGACCTGCCACTTCCACCCAGAAACCTGTCTTCCTGCCACCATCAACAGGCCTCCCCAGTACCCAAGCTGTTTGTACCCATGGGAGCCTGTAGACCTATGCTTAGCTGCCTTCAGCCACTTGGACTCCCTTCCACACTCATCAATGCCCAAAGTCTGGAGGGGCCAAGGTGGTAGGAGTGGGGGCACTGCTGTTGGGTTCTCAGGAAGCTACATCCCTCAGAATCCATATCCAGGGAGCACCCCATGGGATGAAAGAATCTGAAGAGCAGCCCTTCAGCCCCAGATCTTCCCTCTGACCTTGTCTACCCAAATGAGAAGAAACCAGGAACAATTCTGGTAATATGACAAAACAAGGTTCTTTAACACCCCCAAAAGTTCACACTAGCTCACTGGCAATAAATCCAACCCAAGAAGAAATGTCTGAATTGCCAGAAGAACATTTCAAGTATATTATTAAGCCATTCAAGGAGGCACCAGAGAAAGATGAATATTAACTCAAATTAATTTTTAAAATTTGCAGGATATAGGCAAAAAATATCCAGAGAAATGGATAGCATAAATAAAAAATAATTACAACTGGAAATGAAGAGCACACTTAAAGAAACACAAAATACACCAGATAGTGTCAATAATAGAATTTTTTAAAAAGCAGAGGAAAGAACTTCAGAGCTCTAAGACATGGCTTTCAAATTAGCCCAATCCAAAACAGGAGAAAAAAAGAGAGAGAGAATTTTTAAAACTGAATAAAGCCTCCAAGAAGTTTGGGATTATAGTAAACCTTTGACCCTAAGAATAATTGGTGTTCCTGAGGAAGAAGAGAAATTTACAAGTTTGGAAAACATATTTGAGGGAATAATCAAAGAAAACTTTCTTTGCCTTGCTAGAGCTTTAGACATCCAAATACAAGAATCTTGAAGAATACCTGAGAAATTCATATCACATAAAGATTATTGCCTAAGCACATAATCATCAAGTTATCTAAAGTCAACACAAAGGAAAGAATCTTAAGAGCTTTGAGACAAAAGCATCAGGTAACCTGTTAAAAAGAAAACTGTCAGATTAACAGCAGATTTCTCAGCAGAAACCCTACAAACTAGAAAACATTGGGGTCTATCTTTTGCCTCTTTAAACAAAACAATTATCAGCCAAGAATTTTGCATCCATCAATACTAAGCTTCATAAATGGAGGGCTGATACAGTCTTTTTAGACAAATGATGAGAGAATTTACCAGCACTACAATAATTGCTAAAAGCAGTTCTAAGTCATGAAACAAATCCTTAAAATAAACTAAAATACAACCTCCTTAAAACATAAATCTCACAAGATTTATAAAACTATAACACAATGAACAAAAAAGCAAGGTATTCAGGCCACAAATAGCATAATATAATAATACCTTACATCTCAATATTAACATTGAATAAAAATGGCCTAAATGCTCAACTTAAAAGATAGAGAATGGCAGAATGAATAAGAATTCATCAGCAAGTATCTGCTGTCTTTCAAGAGACTCACCAAAGACATAAGGACTCACAAAGTGGTGGAAAAAGATATTCCATGCAATCTTTATTTAAACACCAAACCAAGCAGGAGTGGCTATTCTTATATCAGACAAAACAAATGTTAAAGCAACAGCATTTTAAAAAAATACAAAGTGGGACATTATATAATGATAAAAAGACTTTTCCATTAGGAAAATAGTACAATCTTAAATGTATATGCACATAAAACTGGAACTTCCAAATATATAAAACAATTACTACTAGACCTAAGAAATGAGATAGACAGCAACACAATAATATTGGGAGACTTCAATACTCTACTGACGGTATTAGGCAGGTCATCAAGACAGAAAATCAACAAAGATAAAATAGACTTAAACTCTACCCTAGAACAAATTAACAAACAATTACAAAACATTCTTCCCCAAAACTACAGAATATACATTCTATTCATCAGTATATGGTCCAAGATAGGCCATATAATGGGCCCCAAAACAAGTTTCAACAAATTTAAGAAAATTGAAATTGCATGCCAGGTGTGGTAGCTCACGTCTGTAATTCCAGCACTTTGGGAGGCTGAGGTGGGCAGATCACAATGTTGGGAGATCGAAACCAGCCTGGCCAACATAGTGAAAACCTGTGTATACAAAATATACAAAATTAGCTGGGTGTGGTGGTGCTTGCCTGTAGTCTAAGCTACTCGGGAGGCTGAGGCAGGAGAATTGCTTGAACTTAGGAGGCAGAGATTGTAATGACCCAAGTTCATACCGCTGCAATTCAGTCTGGATAACAGAGCAAGACTTCATCTCAGCATAAAAAAAGAAATTACATCAGGTACTCTCTCAGACCACCGTGGAATAAAATTGAAAATCAGCTCCAGAACGAGCCCTCAAAACCATGCAACTACGTGGAAATTAAATAATCTGCTCCTGAATGATTGTTGAGTCAACAATGAAATCAAGATGGAAGTTAAAAATTTCTTTAAACTGAATGATAATAGTGACACAAACTATCAAAATCTCTGAGATACAGCAAAGGCAGTGTTAAGAGGAAAGGTCATAGCCTTAAATGCCTACTACAGAAAGTCCGAAAGAGCACCAATAATCTAAGGTCACACCTCATGGTACCAGAGAAATGAAAAAAACCACACCTAAACCCAGTGGAAGAAAATAAATAACAAAGATCAAAGCACAACTAAATTAAATTGAAACAAAAAAAATACAAAACATCAGTGAAACAAAAAGCTGGTTCTTTGAAAAGATAAAACTGATAGACCGTTAGTGATATTAACCAAGAAAAGAGAAAAGAAGATCCAAATAAACCAATTAAAAACTAAGCAGAGAGGGAGGATGGGCACAGTGGCTCATGCCTGTAATTCCAGCACTTTGGTAGGCCAAAGAGGGCAAATCATGAGGTCAGGAGTTCAAGACCAGCCTGACTAACATGGCAAAAACCCATCTCTATTAAAAATAAAAAAATTAGCTGGACATGGTGGCACACACCTGTAATCCCAGCTACCCAGAAGGCCACGGCAGGAAAATCATTTGAACCCAGGAGGCAGAAATTACAGTGAGCGGAGATCACTCCACTGCACTTCAGCCTGGGTGACAGAGTGAGATTCCATCTAAAAAAAAAAAGGAAATTAATCAGGAGATATTACAACTGATACCACACAAATACCAAAGATCACTAAAGGACACTATGAACACCTTTATGCACATAAAACTGGTAAACCTAGAGGAGATGGATAAATTCCTGGAAATATACAACCTTCCTAGATTAAACCAGGAAGAAATAGAAACTCTGCATACACCAATAACAAGCAGCAAGATTTAAACCATAATAAAAATTTTGCCAACCAATCAACCAATAAACATCCAGGACCAGTTGGATTCACAGCTGATTTTTATCAGACATTTAAAGAAGAATTGGTTGCAATTATATTGCACAAGATGGTAAAAGAGGGAATCCTCCATAAATAATTTCATAAAGCCAGTATCACCCTAATGCCAAAACCAGAAAAAGAAAAAATAACAACAACAACAGCAAAAAAAACTACAGAGCAATATCCCTGATGAACATAACTGCAGAAATTCTCAACAAAATACTAGCTAACCAAATCCAACAGCATATCAGAGACATAATCCACCATGATCAAGTGGGTTTCAAACCAGGGATGTAGGGATGGTTAAACATACACAAATGAATAAATGTTATACACTACATAAACAGAATTAAAAACAAAAATCACATGATCACCTCAATAGATGCAGAAAAAGATTTTTAAAACTCCAGCATCATTTTATGATTAAAGCCCTCAGCAAAATCTGCACAGAAGAGACATACCTTAAGATAATATAAGTCATTTATGAAAAACCCACAGCTAACTGAATGGAGAAAAGTTAAAATATTCCCATGAGACCTGGAACAAGACAAGGATGCCCACCACTTCTATTCAACATGTACTGGAAGTCCTAGCCAGAGCAATCAGAAAAGACAAGGAAATAAAGAACGAAATAATAAAAAGGAAGTGAAACTGTCACTGTTTGCTGATTACATGATGTATACATAGAAAATCCTAAAAACTCATCCAAAAAGCTTCTAGAACTGGTAAATGAATTGAGCAAAGTTTCAGCATACAAAATTAATATACAAAAGTTAAGTGTCCCTGCTATACATCAACAGCAATCTAGCTGAAAATCAAGTCAATAACTCACCTCCTTTCACTAACTGGAAAAATAAAAAACTTAGGAACATACCTAACCAAAAAGGTACAAGCAGGTAAAACATGTCTACAAAGAAAACTACAAAACACTGATGAAATAAATCGCAGATGACACAAACTAGTGGAAACACATCCCATCATCATAGATGGGTAGAATCAATATTTTCAAAATTACCCCATTGCTAAAAGCAATCTGCAAATTCAGTTTAATTCCCATCAAAATGCCACTATCATTCTTCACAGAACAAGAAAAAACAATCCTAAAATTCATATGGAACCAAAAACGAGTCCACATAGCCAAAGCAAGACTAAGCAAAAAAGAACAAATCTGGAGACATCACATTACCTGACTTCAGACTATACTATAAGGCCATAGTCACCAAAACAACATGGCACTGGTTTAAAAATAGGCACATAGTCCAATGGAACAGAACAGAGAATCCAGGAATAAAGCCAAGTATTTACAGCCAACTAATCTTCAACAAAGCAAACAAAAACATAAAATAGGGAAAGGACACTCTATTCAACAAATGGTGCTGGAATAACTGGCATGACACATGTAGAAGAATGGAACTGGAATGGAATCATCTCTTACCTTATACAAATATCAACTGAAGATGGAGCAAAGACTTAAATCTAAGACCTAAAGCCACAAAAATTATAGAAGGTATCATTGGAAAAATCCTCCTAGATGTTGGCTTAGGTAAAGACTTCATGACTAAGAACCCAAAGCAAATGCAACAAAAACAGTGATAAATAGATGGAACTTAAACTAAAAAGCTTCTTCACAGCTAAAGAAACAATCAATAAACAGACAACCCATAGAGTGGGAGAAAATGTTAGTAATCTCTACATCTGANGGACATAGGCGTAGGAAAGGAATTCATGACTAAAACACCAAAAGCACTGGCACCAAAAGCCAAAATAGACAAATGGGACCTAATCAAACTCCACAGGTTCTATACAGCAAAAGTAACAATCATTAAAGCGAATCAGCAACCAACAGAATGGGAAAAAATTTTTGCAATCTACCCATCTGACAAAGGCCTGATATCCAGAATCTACAAAGAACTCAAATCATCAAGAAAAAAACAATTCCATCAAAAGGACATGAATAGAAAATACTCTGGAAAAGATACACAAATGACCAATAAACATAAGAAAAAAATGCTCAAATCACTAATTATCAGAGAACTGAAAATCAAAACCGCAATGGAATACCACCTTACTCTTGAAAGAATGTCCATAAAAACTCAAAAAATAATAGATGTTGGCATGGATGTGGTCAAAAGGGAACACTTTTACACTGCTAATGGGAATGTAAACTAGTACTACCACTCTGGAGAACAGTGTGGGGGTTCCTTAAAGAACTAAAAATAGATCCATCATTCGATTCAGCAGTCCCACTACTGGGTATCTACCCAGAGGAAAAGAAGTCATTATATGAAAAATATTCTTACATGTTAATAGCAGCACAATTCGCAATTGCAAAAATATGGAACCACAACAAATACCCATCAATCAATGAGTGGATAAACAATATGTGGTATATATATCCCATGGAATAGTACTCAGCCATAAAAAGGAGTGAAATAATGGCATTTGCAGCAACTGGATGGAATTGGAATTGGAGTGAAGTAACATAGGAGTGAAAACCCAAACATTGTATGTCCACACTCATAATTGGAAGCTAAGCTATGAAGACACAAAGGCATAAGAATAATACAATGGAATCTGGGGACTCAGGGACAATGGTGAAAGGAGGAGAAGAGATAAAAGGCCATACATTGGGCACTGTACACTCCTCAGGTGATGGATGCACCAATATCTCAGAAATCGCCACTAAAGAACTTATTCATGTAACCAAATACCACCTGTTCCCCCAAAACCTATTGAATTAAAATCAATATGTATATTTATTTATATGTTTTATTTATATATTTATATATGCATTTATATATATTTATGTATATATGTATTTACATATATATATGTATGGAGGCAGCTTTAGGCTAAGCTTTATTTAATGAGAGTTATAATTTTAGAGAATTAAAAAATGAATAATTTTTCAGTGCCATTAATCACTGATTTCTCAACATCAGTAGCCATACTTTCTTCTTATATGTTATACTCTACAAAAGATTGAAAAGATAAATAGTTTTCTAATTCAAGCATTTCTATCTCAAAAATGACTAAAATGTTCTTAGTTTGTTCTATATCCACTGTTTCTCCTTCAGGTCACATTAATTCACCTACTAGACTTTGAAAAAATACTTCAGAAAGGAATACTTCAGTCTGTCTGGAACACCAAATTGAACCTGCCTTAATAACACAATTTCTTAAGTAGGTTTTCTGTTTTCTGTCTTGGCCAATTCCAGAGAGCCCCCTATCCTAAAGAAAAACTAACTTTCATAAATACAAACCTAATAATATCAGTTTTTGCTTCCTTTATTTTAGAATAAAGTCTCAAATCAAATTTCAGTATGTCCTAAATTCTCACTATCTTAGAAATTTGGCATATGCTGTCACCTCTGGCGGTAACACCTAATAGTTCTTAAAGATGAACTTATTAATTAAACTCAGTCCACTTCATATCCTGATAACTTACTAAAAAATAAGATTACTTACCTATATACTTTCATCAGAATTGAAATAAGTAGTGAAGAATTTTTTTTTAAAAGCAGGGTGAATAGTCCAACTCTGTGGGCTAGAATAGTCTTCCTTCAACTTCCGGCAATGAAAGAATATCAGATTGTTGTTTTTGTTTTACATCTTTTTCAATAAACATTTTTATTTCTACTAAATTAATTAATAAGATAATTATTGACACATTTTTTACTCTTAGATTGTCATGACATTATTTTTTCACAATTAAAATATGCTTATGACTAAAGGAAGTCAGCCAAATAATATTTTTTAATTCCTAATATTTTCTAAACACATAGTTGATCATACCGTACTGATCTGTACTTGAAATGTACCTTTATAAATTAAACATTTGCATTCTTCAATATTTTACTCCACATTTTGCCTGCTAATCAGGTGGCATACAACATTACAATGTTTTTGAAAAATAGTGCAGTGTTGGATGAACCTACAAGGTGAGATTGAAGAGGTAATGGGTGGCAAATGAGGATGAAAACAGCGAAGTTTGTTCTGTGGCAGGAATTGAGCTGACTAGAAAAGCCATACACAGGTCAAAAATGTAAGAGTGTAATTAAAGTACAATAGCCTGTGATCAGAGAAGAAAAATTAAGACTAAATTGCTCTAACTGGGAGAAAAGCTAAAGACAGAGAGGACCCTTTAGCTTATTTAAACTACCCAGGGGAGGCATTCACTGTGTGATAACATTAATGTGACCATGATGGTGGCCATAATGCTTCTTTCAGCTTGACTAAATTTTTGAGATGTATGTAAATTCTTTTAAATCTTGTTGCCAGTAATACAACCCATTAATATCTTTCCAAGAGCTTGGGAACCATGTCTTTGAAATGTAATAAATCAAAGATCATGTATCTGTAGGAAGGATACATGCCTACTATTAATGGGCACCAATTAGCAAACACAGATGGCCTATTCACAGAAAGAAGCATTTGTAAACTCAGGAATAACTCAAATGTGTTCAACACAACTCATTGAAAATTCTCCCTACTTGCCCTTCTGTACTTTTTCTCTAGCTCACTTCAGCACTTAAAAACTGTTCTACCTTTTCCTTTACCAGAATCAAGTTCAGACTGAGTCCAGGTCTCCTTTCCTATTACCATTGCCTTGAAGAAAGTCTCCCTTGCTTATTGAACATTTCCCAGTGCAATTTTGCTTTGACAAAAGAAACTTGGAAAAAGACTGCTGCTTTTTGTGACAATGATCATGGTTGTTGGCAGAGAGGAAAATGTCCATTTTACAGACTAAATACCAGTGTGCAGGACATAGCATTACTAGTGCCAGAGAAGGCCTCTAACAATGACCTCAGGAATGAGGTTTGGAATGAAAACAGAGTACTATGTAGTGGAAAAATTCTCAGTCACATGTGCCAGAGAGATAATGGCACTCCTGTAAACACACTGGGGTGTTTAAATCATATATATAAATATAGAGTATATATAAAGTAGATGTTTATCATATGAATTCTCTATTTTGTAAAAATTAACTTTATTTCATGGCAGTGTTTTCAATTTGATAATTGGCAAATTTTAATATTATTCATTTACCGATAAATGCCCATTTATAGATATTTACATTTTTGGTCCTTCACAACTGAGCTATTCCAGAAAATTATTGATTACATTTTTAGAATAATTTTTTGATAAATTCTCAAGGTTTAAATTAAATTTTCCCCATTTCCAAAAAAGAAAAATCACCTCATTAAATATGAAAGCACAAATACACACACACACACACGCGCGCACACACACACACACACAGAGGCAATGTGAAAGGAAGATTCAGGTCATTGTTTTAAAGAATACCTAGAGTTCTTCTCTCCTCTCAGAATATCGTCTAAATTATTGGAATCATAGAGATCATTCTCTCTATTCATTTATTCTAAAGCTTTGACACAAAGCCTGCTTCTTAAGCAATTTGATTAAGTTTATCAACATTCTTCCCATGGCCAATCTTCATTTGAGGGGTCTGCTTTCATTCCTTTTCCAAGTTATATTTATCTTTTCTATGCACAGAGGTCCTTCACTCATCTCTAAATCAACCTCCAAAATGGACAGAGAGACTTAACAACACTTTGCCAGGAATGTCCTTATGGTTGTTTCTTCTGTATTCTACTCCAGACTGCTTGTTATCTTTTCTGGAGCTCTCAGTTTAAACCTTCATGAACACATATCTAGTGAAATGTCCACAGTCACAGGCATTCCTAGAGGTAGCCTGTAGTGCCTCTGTAACGGTGTCAACCTCCTCATAAATATTAGCACCCCAGTTTTTGTTTCATTAAACACTAGAGAAAATATAGATATCAGTGTACAAGTTTTAAAATGAAAGAACAGAACTAGCAGAAGTAAATGCTTTGAGTGGCTAGACACATGCATTACTAAATATGTGATTTATATTTTATAGTTTACTTAAAAATTAAAACAAAACAAGCTCTTACTTTAATGTGATCATTTGAACTGTAAAGCACAACCATCAATATCACCATAAACCAATTTTATTATTTTTACCAACATATAAAATTCTCACTATTTTAAATACTAGCATTTAACCTTATCTTTCATATTGTAGAGACATGCTGTTTTCACAAAAATCTATAAATCATAATTTATATTCTTACTCTTAACAACAGGAGCCACCTGTTCTAAGTGCAGTGACATTCAGTCAAACCACCAGTTTCATACTGTAGTCTAAAATAGCATACACCATTATAATCATCTGACTATACACTAAGAAGAAAATAAAATTCAATAGCATAAATTAAACAAAAAATATCACATCTGTGAAGTTAGGGTTTGAGTGTCATTATGGAGAAAAACTTAAAAGAGAGCACTCTTACTATATCAAGCTGCTGTTACCAATTTTATCTGCAAATCATACTTGAAAATGTTACATATGTTCAGCTATTATGCAGCACAATACATTTAGATTGGATATTCATTATCAAAGAGATTTACTGTATCTTTTTGAATTTACTGAATTTAAATCAAAATTGTTCTTATCCTTGTCTTAGATTATAAGTTGTCAACTGTGCCAAAGAGATATAATGTTAATAAATATAAAACAAAGCAATGATTTTTTAAAATATGTTCTAGCTATGGTCTTTTAGTAATATTTAATATCATTAGCCTGAATCTGCTTTTTAATATGTTATAAATTTTAAAATAAAATTACTAAAACATTACTAAAAAATTAAGATGACTTGAGCTGATTTCTGACAATGCTGTATGAAGGTTAATATGATATTTAGTAGCAAATGTGATACTCAAAAGCATGGAATTTTAAATGAAGAAAAATTCAGTATAACAACTTTTCAACAATCTCCCAATGTTCAACACATGGATATATTCATGTTTAGTCATTGTATTATCATCACCAAACTTTTTTTTTAGATATTTCATTGCCATACATATTTCAATTCAGGTGAAATTCAAGTCTGCATTCTTTCCTTTTTAATGTATTCCTATTTAAACATATTCATAATATTTTATAACTTGCTTTTTATATAATGAATGAGTCCATAAGCCAAAATGAATTTGAGGTGCATTTTAAAATTACTACTTAACTTTTTTTACATCTGATATGTTTTCTTTCTAGAGTTTCGTAAATTTTACTGCTTTAAGTACTAGGATGTAGGTGATGTTCTGCTCCACATTCTCTATGTGAAAGTTCTATTGGCAAGTTCAATAAGCCAGAATGTCAAACAAGGTGCTGCATAAGATGTGCTGGTCTAATAACTTTGGAGAGAGAGACTCTTAAGAAAGTACATAATAAACATATTGTGAAAAATAAATATAAAAAAAGAAACACAACAATTCAGAAGCCATCCAAACATGATCACCACACCTCTCTTTACATCTACATCACAATAACAATTTAAATTATTATTTTTTGTCTTGCAATCAATATTTTCATTCTTTCCAACATCTGAATTTTACTTTTGACTGTGACTTTTTATTGATACCCAAGGGCTTTTTTAAAATTTATGATTATTTTAATATTTATTCTAAGTGACTAATTATAATGTACTCAGTGGAATTCTTAAAGATATGTTTGACATGGTGACTCTCATCAAAATGAGTTTGGAATCCTGATAGCATGTGTATAACTCTGAGATTTCCACAAATAAAAATAGTCAAGGTGATGGAGTAAACTCTTCACACATCATCAATCACTGAGGTCTCATGCCATTTAGAAATTGATGGATTTGATAACTTTATTATACAATTTAGAGAATTAAAAGGGCATCTTTATTACTTATATATAGTCATCAACTGAATTCGTATATAAATCAATACTCTCAAAGAATGTGCAATCAATATGTACATATCCAAGGGAGTAACTGAATGGCTTCAGGTGGAGGATGGAAATAATAAGCTATATTTCAGTATTTGATTTTAGCTTGTTTTATGATTTTTAATCCTATTTATTCTTAGAATGAAAATAGTTTTATTAGGTTTTTTTTTCCTGAAGGAGTTCCTGATAAGAAATTACAGAGAAAAAGATTTGTATTTAATAGAGAAGCTAAGCTTCTAAATGTGTATACACTTCTAGTTTAAGTTATATTATATTCAGTAGTTTTTCCTTTTAAATTTTAAAATAAATTTCCTTATATTTGTGGCCATTTTAGTTATTTTTTTATTTTATTTTGTTTCTGTTTGACTGTTTTTCTCTACTTGTAGTAAACTCATTAAAGTGTACCTAATTTAAACATTTAAAAATTTTGCTTATGCTGTTTTAATTGCTTAACACAATAATTCATTTCTACTTGTCTAGTGAAGCATCTCTCAAAGGCATTTTAGTAAAACTTATTTGAAAGTGTGTGTTTGAATAAAGAGTGTCTCAGAAATCAAATAGTTTCTCTATTTTAGCACTTCTCCAAGTCTTTCCACATATTAAATACATATTGGATTTCAAGGGGATGAATACAGCATATATTATAACCCATAGTTATTTGACTTTACACATCTTCACTGGAATATCTTATTCAATTATATACTAAGAAACGTATATGAAGAAGTCTGAAATGTCATAATTTATTTTACAATTTAAATTAAGAAAGTTATTAAATTGGAATAGTGTTTGTAAAGGGGAAAACTTACACTTTTTTTCATTAGCTTAATTTTGCAGCTACTCTTTAAAACATAAAGACCGCTGCTCCTTTTTGCTCATAAAATACAGCTTTGCTAAATCAGAATCTACTGCAAATGCCGAGACTAGCTCAGTCGTGGAGACTCCAACCCAGGGAGTCCTCAAGGAATTAAGAAACAGACACAGATAGAGTGCAAAAGTGGGAATCAAGAGGCTGACAGCCTTCAGAGCTAAGAGCCCAGAGCAGACTCTGACCCATGTATTTATTCTTTACATTCCAGTGATAAGTTTAACAAGCGGATGCTCTGTGTTCTTTCACAGATTAAAGGTAAACTAACCAGGTGGCTAGTGTACGTTCACTATAGGTTAAAGATAAACTAGAAAGCATTCTTTATGAAGGAACAATAGAGACTGAGTCACACATGCTCTGTTCAAAGAACTAGTTCATCTGGTGTGAGACATATACATATTGTTTACAGTTTTAGAACCTCCTGAGCAATTTTTTGCTTTGCGGGCCAGCTCGGTTTTCCTTGCTGCCTCTCTCAGCAAACAATGTAATTCATCACACACATCAGAACCTGCTGTCAGCATACCAAACTACTAATTTTACTTGTAAGAAAAATTTTTGAATCCATAAAACCTATTTATTTCTTACATGTCATCTACTCTGCATGAAAAGAATAGTAACAGTGGGAATAAGAATAGCTAGCATTTTTGAGGGCTTATTAGATACCAGACACTGCATCAGCAATTATATTAATAGTATATTTTTAAATCCTTAAACAGGTTCTGACATTTTGAGATTCAAATGTGAGGAAATGAACTTAATGATGTCCAGGACCATAATGCTAGTGCTGGTGAGAACTGCAATGAGTCCAGGTATGCTTGTTACTAACACCAAGGCTTTAAGTGAAGCAATTCTGTGACCTTAACTGGTGAGATTCACATTTTGATTATAGGATTACCTCATGTAATCAATAGATGTCAATCAATTTCTATAAATGTTTTGCTACAGATGAATAGAGAAAGGTAAGTATAAAATTACCTTGACAGACAAATTACCACCATTATCTATTTTTTTATACATGTACTTATTTTATTAGCATGAAATTTTCCATACCTGCCATTGTTAAGTTTACAGTAAGAAGTGCTATTATACTCACAGTGCTATTATATCACATGCAATAGATCTTTACAAGATTTTTCGTCACATAGCACTGAAACACTGTATCTATTGAAAAAATCTTCTTTTCCCCCTGCCCCCAGCGCTTTGCAACCACCATTCTACTGTCTGTCTGTACGAGTTTGACTATTTTAGATACCTTCTATAAGTGGATTTATGCAATATTTGTCTTTTGTGACTTGTTTATTTTGCTTAGCATAATATCCTTGAGGTACAGCATATGACTTTTTGTTTCTTTTTATGGCTGAATAATGTTTTACTATATGTATGTACATTCTCTTTATTCATTCATCTTTCAGTGAACATTTAGATTCATTTCACCTCTTAGTTATTGTGAATAATGCTGCCATAAACACAGGATTGCAGTTGTATCTTTAAAATTCTCTTTTCAAAGCTTTTGAATACCTACTCAGAGGAGGGATTGCTAAATTTTATGGTAATTCTATTTTTAATATTCTGAGTAACCTCCATGATATATTCCATACCAGATGCACCATTCTACATTTCCAGAGCTGTATGAGGTTACCAATTTTTCTACACCCTCTCCAACATTGGTAATTTTCTAGTTATTTTTTATAGCGACCATTCTAATGTGTTTGACTTGATATGTCATTTTGGATTTGATTTGCATTTCCCTGATAATCAGTGATTGATATAGTTTGAATACTTGCCACTCCAAAGCTCATGTTGAAATGTGATCCCATTATTGGTGTGGGCTGGCAAGAGGTCTTTGGGTCATTAGGGCAGAACTTTCATGAATGGCTTGGTGCTCCCTCCTAAAGTAATATATGAATTTTCACTCTATTAGCTCATAAGAGATCTGATTGTTGAAAAAGAAGTGTCTGGCACCTACCCCTCTATCTCTTGCTTCCTCTTGCCACATGACACACCTACTCCCTCTTCACCTTCTGCCATGAGTAAAAGCTTCCTGAGGCCTTACTGGAAGCCAAATAAACCTCTTTTGTTTATAAATTACCCAGCCTCAAGTATTCCATTATAGCAATGAAAAACAAACTAATACAATGAGGTTGAGCATATTTTTGCATGTTATTTACTCATTCATATGTTCTTTGGATAAATGTTTATTAAAATCCTTCTTTGATTTTTAAATTGGATTGTGCATATTTTTTTGTTCCTGAATCATGGAAGTTATTTTATACATTCTTGGCATTAATCTGTTTCAGATATATGGTTTGCAAATATGTTCTCCCACTCCATAGATTGCCTTTTCACTCTGTTAATTGTTTTCTTTCTGAGGAGAAATTTTTAGTTCAATTTAAACCCACTTGTCTATTTTTATAGTGTCACTTCATGCATTTTGTTGCCTGTGCTTTTGGTGTCCTAGCTAAGAAATCGTTACCTAATTCAATGTCATAAAAATTTTCCCCCATTTCTTCAAGGAGTTTTACAGTTTCATGTCTTACATTTAGCTCTTAAATCCATTTTGGTTACTATTGTACATGATGTAAAATAAGAGTCCAACATCCTTCTTTGCTCATTGATACCCAGTTTTCTCAACCCCATTTGTTGAAGAGACTACTCTTTTCCCATTGTGAAGTCCTAACTCCATTGTGGCAGATCATTTGACCATGTACATGAGGATTTATTCATGGGCTATTTTGTTCCATTGGTCTCTGAGTCTGTTTTTATACCAATATCATACTGTTTTGACATATGTAGATTTGTAACATGCTTTGAAATCAGGATTTATGAGGCCTCCAGCTTTGCTGTTGTTTCTGAAGATTGCTTTGCAGTTTGGTGTCCTTTGAGATTTCAATAAACTTTAGGAATTTTTTCTTATTCCTGCAAAAAGTACCATTGGAATTTTAATTAAATTTGTAGATCACTTTGGATAGCATAGACATTTTAACAATATTAAATTTTCCATTTAATGGGATGCTTTTCCATTTACGTATGTCTTCTCTTAGTTTCTTTTAGCAATGTCTTGTAGTTTTTTTGTGTGCAAGTTTTTCATTTTCTTAGTTAAGTCTATTTCTAATTTTTTGTTTTATTTTTGATGCTATTATAAATCAGATTGTTTCCTTTATTTTAGGTATGAATTGTTCATTGCTGGTGTATAGATATGCAACTGATTTTATGTGTATTGATTGTGCATCCTTCATCTTAGCTGAATTCATTTATTCTGTTTTTTTTTTTGTGTGTGAAAGTTTTAGTGTTTTGTGCATATATGATCACATCATCTGAGAAGAGAGGTAAACTTGCTTCTTCCTTTCCTCTTTCGATGTCTTCTATTTGTTTATTTTTGTTGTTGTTGTTGCCTTATTTTTCTGGCTGAGACTTTCATTACTATGCTGAGTAGAAGTGATGAGAGTGGGCATCATTTCCTTGTTCCTGTTCTTGCAGGGAAAGCTTCACTTTTTCACTACTGTGTGGTTTGCTGTGGCTGGAGTTATTTATTATGCCCTTTACTGTGTTGAGGTAAATTTCTTTTATATTCAACTTGATGAATGCTTTTGTCATGAAAGGGTATTAAATTTTGTCAAATGCCTTTTCTGCATCAATTTGGTGATCATGTGTCTTTTTTCCTTCTTCTGTGAATTGGTATGTTACACTGATTGATTTTCATATGTTCAGTCACCCTTGCATTCTAGGAATAAATCACACTTGGTTGTGGTGCATAATTATTTTAATGTGTCATTGAATTTGCTTTGCTAATATTTTATTGAGGATTTTTATCTTAATATTCACCAGGAATATTGGTCTGTCTTTTTTTTTTTTTTCTTATGCTATCTTTGTCTAATTTAGGTATCAGCTTAACGCTGGTCTCATAAAACAAGTCTGGAAAGGGCTAGGCACCTTCTTCCAATAGGGGCAAGCTATATTGGTTTCTGTGTTTGATATTACAAGTTCTCTGATGCTGCCAAAAACTGTTAAGTTTTGTTTTATTCACAGTAATCCCCAGGCATCCAAAGTATGCTGATTCTCCAGCAACAGTCCAAGTCAGGTGAGACAGAGAATCCAGTCCTACAGGCAGCCCCCTGTAAAACCAGATTACAGGCTTTACATTTGCCCCTTCTCTCCTGCTACCCACGAGAGAAGCTTTCCCAAAACAATAAAATTCCCTAACTGATTTCTGGTATTCTCATCAAGGCTTTTGTACTGTATACTGCTTTTAAGTTGGTGATTCTGGGGCTGGGGAGAGCAAGGTCTAGGGTTTCCTACTCCACTCTCTTGCTGGAGTCACTGTACTTTCTTCAATTTAAAAAGTAATTGGCCTGATGCAGCAACTCATGCCTGTAATCCCAGCACTTTTGGAGGCCAGGGCAGGTGGATCACTTGAGGTCAGGAGTTTGAGACCAGCCTGGGTAACATGGTGAAACTTAGTTTCTACTAAAAATACAAAAAATAGCAGGACATGGTGGCAGATGCCTGTAATCCCAGCTACTCAGGAGGCTGAGGCACTAGAATCGCTTGAACCTGGGAGGCTGCAGTGAGCTGAGATCGCATCACTGCACAAAAGCCTGGGTGACAGAGTGAGACTCCACCTCAAAAGAAAAAATAAAAAGTAATTAATATAGAATTGTTCTTGTGAACCTGGCAATAAATATCCTTTTAAAGAAAAACTATAAATATCAAAAAAAGACATTAAGTCTATATATGTCCAGTTTATTGACAATCTAATTTATTCTTATTCATCTGTTCAAAATGTAGGCTAACCACATGAGTATTGCTGTATTTAGGCATGGTAAATGTCAATATACAAAAACATTTCTGCCACCATCTGGCTAATATTCCAGAGTAGAAGACAACACATACAAATAAATAATGGCTTCTTCCTTAGTTTCTCTTTATTAGATTGCTTATTCTGGGGTGATTTAAATGCCATTTTTGTGAGATCCAGTCCTCCTATGAAAAACTCACATGGTGAAGAATTGAAGTCTCCAGCAAAGAGCCATGTGAGTAAGCCATCTAGAAACAAATCTTCTAGCCCATCTAAAGCCTTCAAGTGAACATAGCCCCTGACAACTTAACTGAAATTGCATGTGAGACTTTGAGCCACAATAGCCAGCTAAGTTGCCTGCATTCCTGACCTGCACAAACTGTGAGATATTCAATGACTTTCCTTTTAAGCCATTAATATTAGAATAACTTATAAAGAAATAAGTGATATCAATACATGTATCTATAGCCATTTTTGTTTTGAGAATTTCTCTTTTTCTCTCTAGGAAATTTATGATTACTTCAGATTTTCTGTGATTTTCTAACTCCTTTTATTCAGATATTGACACTTGTATTTCCATTATCTATATGTCTTACTTTTCTTCAGTACTCTTAAGTGATATACTGTGGCTTACAGGCTCCGTTGTTTCTTTCATTTGTTTCTTCATTTAGCTTTTATTTTTGTTTTTGTTTTGGAAAACAAAACTATCGACCTTATTGTTGCTCTTTGAAGGTTTTTGTTTGTTCTAATTCTGAATGTTTTAATATGTCTTCTTTGTTTGGTTTCAGTCATTTTATTCTAAATGTGTAGATGTTTTATGTTTATGTTTACATGGCTTAATAAGAGTAATCTTTCTGTTTGTATTATCTGTCATAGGTTTTGTAAAATTCTGAGTAGTTCTCTCTTCTTTTTGGTTCCTATTTCTCACTTGTGATTATATCAAATTTTATATACCACTTATCTTTTCTGATGATCCCTAAATTATTTTCCATATAATATAGCTTTTTATATCTCTATGCTTGTTCAGGAAATTCTCTTCTATAACAAAGTCAATTATTATTATTCATATTAGTTATGCTTCATATAATGGTTCCATGGACTCTGAATTAATGAATACTGAATCATTGCTCCCACAGAAATACCCAGCTAAATTCCTACAAAACATTTTCACCAGCCAATCAATATATAACTTTGTTTTGTGTGTTTCTGCTTAAAGACACCTTTTTAAATATACGCTTTTGATTTAGTAGCACTAAAGTCATGGGTACTGGAACTATAACTCAATGGCTGAATGAAGGTTAACATAAATGTCCTTCATAATCTACATCACTTCCTTCCTTGCTTCCTTCCTTTCTTTTTTTCTTTCTTTCTTTCTTTCTTTCTTTTTTTCTTCTTTCTCTCCCTCTCTTCCTTCTCTCCTTCCCCCCCTCCCTCCCTCCCTCCCTCCCTCCCTCCCTTCCTTCCTTCCTTCTTTCTTTCTTTTTTCGTCTGGCCCTATTGCCCAGGCTAGACTGTACTGATGTGATCTCATCTCACTGCAACCTTCACATCTCAGGCTCAAGCAATCCTCCTGCCTTAGCCAGCAGAGTAGCTGGGATTAGAGGTGTTCACTATGCCCCGCTAATTTTTGTATTTTTAGTAGTGGTAGGGTTTTGCATGTGGGCCAGGCTGGTCTTAAACTCCTGGCCTCAGGTGATCCACCCACCTATGCCTCCCAAAGTGCTGTGATTACAGTCCATCACAGCCTTCTTGTGCTTAGAACACTAGTCAGCACTTAAGCACTATACACTGCGGCCAATTCAAATAGTGAAATCAACAACAAAAAGTTCACGGTGCAAAATATGCCCCGCTAAATACATTGAAAAAAAGGATGCTTTTTACATTATGAGAGCTGATACAAAATAAAAATAATATTAAAAATCGATAGGATAAGATTGTATGATCAAAAAACAAGTAAAACAAGCAAAAGCAAAAAAAAATAATAATAAAGGGAAGTCAAGTAATGGAAATATGAGTCACAAAATTTTTAAAAATAATTATGCTGGATATGACTACTTGATTAAAATGCAACATTAATACCTAAGGAAAAAAGCTAATAAGTATAAAAATAAAAGAACTAACACAAAGAAATAAAGACACAATGGATGGGTTTTAAATGAATTAGACAATGCTGAATATATATTATCACACTGGAATATACAGTTAATCTTCATTATTCACAGATTCTGTATTTGTGAATTTCCTACCTACTAAAATTTATTTGTAACAAAAAAATCTATACTTATTGTGCTCTCACAGTCATTCATGGACATGTATATATAAAAAGCAGTGAGGAATCCGAATTGCCCATCTACACATTCCCAGCTGAGGTCAAACAAGACAACACTGTATCTATGGGTCTTACCGGTGACTTTCTTCCTTGGTGAACCCTGAAATAAAGTGTTTTTCTCCTCAGCCCCTTAAAACTGCTAAAAGTTTTGCTAACTTCTAATTATTTCAGCCATGTTTTCATGAATAAGCACATGTTTTAAATGCCTCACTCCCCTCTCTGGCCCATTTCTTTTCTTAGATTTTGGTCCTGCAGTTCCTTTCTATGTTCTAGCTCATTGTTGCCTTTAGACATGTTTTAATACATTTTGCCTAACTTTTCTAATTATTTTCAGTACGAATTTGGGGATGTGACATACCGCCTGCCATTGCTGGAAATGGTACTTGGTTATATCCCACTTTCATTTTTTGGTAGATAGTAGTTTGTAAAGCCAAATATCTTTTTGTCCATTTTAATTTATGAAAAATACCAAGCAATATTCTTAAGTTATGCTTCTATCTCTCCATATATTTTACAATGAGGTTACAAAACACAGTATAATCAGTTTATAAATAATTAGTATTGGTACATTATTCTTCAAAATAAAATTAAAAGAAATATGCCTTTGATTTTACCTGAATGAAAATTTTAATTTCACCTTTCAACATAGAATAACATTTTTAAGATAGAGGTTCACTATAAATATACATAACTTTAAAAGTTTGATATTAAATTATTTTTGCTTGTTCTGCAATTTTTGCACAAGAGATTGAGTGTAAACAAAGGTTACTTAGAGCTTGGAACATTTCATGTAAATTAATCTCCAAGAATATTAAATACTCAATATATTTATTTTTCCTTTCTATGAGAATATATAAATTTATACCTACATTCTATAAGTATTACACACATACATGATATGCACATATGTACTTTTTAAGTTCAATACTTTTTTTATCTTTTGAGCTATTTTATGATAGTTTTAGAAAGTGAGAAATTTATTAATCTAAACAATTCAGTGTCATTCTAATCTTACTGCTTAAAATGAGAATATATTTCAATAAAATATGTAACACTTCCACATGGCAATGAAATGCATCTAGAATATGAATATTGTGTGACAACTAATATTATCAGTTAATTTTAATATTAGAAACCTTTAGATCAGTCTTAAAAGTATATCTCTTTAAAAGACTTGAAAGGGAAAAATAGGTATCAACTGGTAATTTTGACCCAGAATAAAAGCTTTAGGATTCATTGTAAATACTAAGTCCTTTCCAATAGTCTGAAATAAGTCCAGTGTGATCATTTTGGTAAGAAAATTACTTAGAGCTTTGGCAGAAGAAAAAAAAAAAACTCACTTTTCCTATTGGTTGTCACATTTGAGAATTAATTAAGAACAAGTGGTGATTTTCAGAAAACAACCTTTTTTCTCTTTATTTGCAGAAAAATATCAATTCCAGAAAACATTTATTAAGCGCCATGTAGAACTGATATTGAAAATAGCAAATAAAAAGCATTACATTAACTTATTTTGTAACACAAAATGTCTAGATGGTTCACTAAAATTTAAATTGTTATTGTGAAGAATTATGCATATGACAGCAGTACAGTTTAAATATTATCTTATTTAGATGGAAAAGGAAGAATACAAATATAATATATATAGCTAAAGTTCTCTTAAAACATATAATATAACACAATTTATTTTTCTATATGCCTGAAGTAAGTAGAAACAATGAAAAGCTGAGCTAGGCTAAGGTAATATTTTATATTTTCTAGAATCTCAAACAAAATTATAACAATGAAGTTGATTGAAAGATAAAGTTTGAATATACAAATGGTTGAATTTACAATCATCAAATACTTCACATTTTTATGATTTACAGCTGTGTTTAAATAAACCTATCTAATTATACTGAAGCCTGCCATGTATTCATGGACTAATCCCATTTCCATGCTTAGAAAATGATAACAATGAGCTCCACCGAGCAATAAAGATTTAGATAAACAAATTGACGAGTTTCAACACTAATCCTAGGTATTTTTTCTGATATTTATTTGGCTCCCTGCTTCCAACAGATCATGTTTTTAACCTTAAACCACAAGTAAGAAAGACAGATAAGTCAGTACTTGACACTTCCCCACAAAGACTGGACCATCTGGATGCTTTATATTTGTAACAGGTGCTTCTGGGATTTAGAGCCTAATTCTGGCCCAGATTCTGTTCTGTATGGGTGACTCTGTTGCTATGTGCAATTGTGTATTGCATTAATTGAAGAGAATAGAAAAGGCCAAGTACAGCAATTAGTCAGTTGGTCATGCAGAAAAGAGTCTAGTGGCTTTGAGCCACAGAATGCTGAATGCACAGATGCACAGTATCATCAGTTTTGCTCTCTGTGGTATGCTCCTAGTCTGTGACAGGTAAATGCCTTTGTGACTTGATTCCAGTTTTCTGTCCCATTTGAAAATAAACTGCATTTTTTAACCACAGGAGAGAGAAAATGCTGCATTTTCATACTGTAAAAACCAGCTACATTGGCACAATATGTCTTGAATATACAACAGAACAATATAAAATAGGCATCGCTGTCAGAAAACTTAAAATTTTTAAGTGAAAAGACGAATATGTATTTTACTCATGATATATGTAGATGTGGCATTTATTGGATAAAGTCACTATTTTTGATAGTGGTTTTTAAAATTAAAGAAGTTGTACATAGTCTGTGTCCAAATTTAATTTTGGTTAAGCGTTTTGAAGTATACATAACAACTTAATTAAAACTCCAGTTTCCTCATTTATAAATTAATGGCATTGTCAATAATCAAATGATATAATGAATGACAAGAATGATAATCATTAGTATTTCATTTGGAATCAAATAAACAAAGAAACAAATAATAAAATAACCTACAGCCCTAGAATAGAGGCTATTTTTAACCTTTATATTTTTATTCTAAGTTTTAAAAACTGAATTATCATATTTATCATACTTTACGGTATTACCATTGTATTTTAGTGTGTCCAATATTTTATTCTACATCTCATATACCATTTCTTAGTTCAACTTAATGATAATTTAAATGTAAGTTGTTACTGTTTATTTAATAAAATCAACAAATAATTTGAATATCAACTATATGTCAGGCACTGTTCTAGGTACTTGACATAAACATTGAATAAAATAGAAAATTCTTTTACCCCTGTGGAGCTTAACAATGTGGGAGTACACATGTCACATATTTGATGCTTATTTATATATTTCTATAAATATACTACCTGTAAAAACTATACAATGGTCAGAGTAATGAAAGCAAAGTAAATAAACTAAGGTGAAAATAATAAAGATGATACTTTAGATAGTGAGGCCAGGATGGAAATATTGAAGGAGGTGATATTTACATAAAGACTTACATTACATGAAAAAACAAATACTGAAAATCAATGTGGGAAAGAGCATTGTAGACCATGGAATAAGCAAAGGGAACAGAAGGGTATGCTTATCTACAAACTCATTAAGTTGTATACATTATATATGTACAGCTTTATGTTTGTCAGGCTTTGTACCTCAATAAAAGGGTTTAAACAACAAAGAGCTGGGTCATAAAGTGGAAGAAAATTGACGTGGGTATGAAACACCTACTGTTATCCAAGCACCTTATTAGGTATGTGGACTGTTTTATCTCTGATTTGCTCATAAGCAGAGTAGTAGAATGATTCAATACTAAATTCTTAAAGCCAGAGAAAATTATACAAATCTATGCATGGTCACTTATTAAGTGTTTCTCATTTCTAGAATAGAGATTATAAAAATAACAATAGTATAGAGCTATCAAACAGATTATATAAGATAACACAATCAACACGCTTCTTACAATAAGAGACATGTAACACATTGAGTATCAGCAATGATCACCGTCATTATCATCATCCCTTTCTATAAAGTATGAACTGTTAGTTCCATCTCTAGATGAGAAAATTACAGCTCAGATTTGTTTAACACTGGAAGCTTTGTTTGCTCTGTTATGCCTTCAAACATCCTTTTTTTTCAGTTAAATAATTCTATGTAGCCTTTCTTGCTTTCTCAATGGGAGGATCATTCTAATACAAACTATTCCTTAAAAACCAGAGGAGAAATCTCCTGAAGAAAAATATTTTGATGCTTTTAAAAAGAATACATCATCCATATAAATTTTAAAACACAGTTGGCACCAGATGATCTCTGATATTTGTACTTTATCTGCATTTCAAGCATTAAACATGACATCATTCCAATCTCATGTAACACAACTCAAAAAATCTTTTGTGGCCCATGTGGTCAATGTAAAGCAAATTGTCAAGGTTTCCAGCTCACTAATTTTAACTCTATGACTATTTAAGACTCTAAAACATAAAGTTTCTTAAGAAAAAGAGTTATTATTTTCTCTGAATTGCTTTTCTTTTACCTCTATGAATAGGATAAAACATAATAATAATGAGCTAAGTGACACAAGACTGAAAAGAAAATTTGGGCCATCTGTTTTGAGAGTTATTCCTTCATTATTGTCAGAATTGCAAAGATTTCTGAGCAATAGCATCTTCCTATCCAAACAATGACATCTCTGAGCCTAGAGACAACCTTCATAGATAGCGCTTTTTCCACACTATAGCTCTTAATAATGCCTCCTGATGGCAGCTTTATGCAGAATGACTAAGCTTTTCTTCTCTGCATGGTAACAGCTCTGGTACTCAGCTCTTAGTGGCTGCTGCTTGTAGTTCTCAGAAGCTCATTGTAGAAGCGTCTCCCCAAACTACTCATTTTCTGGATCAATTTCAAAAGGTAATGACTTTTGGTAGCTATAGTTTTTAAGGTCCTGGCCCCAGGTTAAGCTTCCTGTTGGCAAGGACTGTGTCCTAGAATTTTTAAAAGCTCAGAATGAAAGACCCCTGGAGATTTGCTGGGAGCTAAAACATTTGGTTCTACATTTTTATGCAATTCCTTAAACATTGTTTTGTGTTCAAACAGAGGAATACAAAGATACTTTTATTTCTTTGTATCAGAGCAGTGCCCTTATTCTCCATTTTCAGTGATGCTGCAACTTGTCTTGTTCTATTCTTACATTGAATTCCCAATTCAAGAATAGGGAAAAGACTTAGAATTCACAAATATTTTTAAACATCCTAATGGAATAGCATTTAGGAAAATCAGATTTCGGAAAAAAAACAGACATCTCATAGTTGTCCAATATGTATATTCAAATAATGAAACAGAGTTACACGGAATATTTTCTACATATTTCTATATAATTACACACACACACACACACACACACACACTCCCCCGCCTAGTAGTTTATTCCACACACATGCTCAGGTATTTTAAATTTGAAACAAAAAATTCAGTTATTCAATATCATTCTTTTGTAACTTACCAATATCTTTTTCCTCTAATGTCAAACTTCAAAATAATTCTGTACAACTCCTGCTTCACCTTCTTAAACTTTCATCAACTTTCATTCACTTTTCAGCCAAGTGAAATTTTTAATTTTAGTTCTACTCCATGAAAATTATACTAACACCTCACACACACACACACACACACACACTCACACAAACTCACACACAATTTCCAAAATCTCACTTGGTCATAATATTTTTCATGAACTTCTTTTTTCACTTCTCTAAATTGCTGTCTCTCTAGTCTTTTAACTCATTTTGTGGGGAAGGACCTTTCTTGGCTTACCCTTTATATGTCTGTTTGCACCAAATTCCTCTACAAGACTTGGGACTATACTTGCCCTGGTCTATCTGATTTACTCTACTTCATCCATATACCATTTTTTAAATTTATGTATTATACTTAAAGTTCCGGGGTACATGTGCAGATTGTACAGATTTGTTGCATAGGTCATGTGCCATAGTGGTGGTTTGCTGCATCCCTCACCCCATCATCTACATTAGGTATTTCTCCTAATGCTATCCCTCCCCAATCCCTCCACTCCCTGCTATTCCTCCCTTAGCCCATCAGCCCCCAGGCCCCAGTGTGTGATGTTCCCCTCCCTGTGTCTGTGTGTTCTCATTGTTCAATACCACTTATGAGTGAGAACATGAGGTGTTTGGTTTTCTGTACTTGTATGCAGCCATAAAAAGAATGAGTTTATGTCCTTTGCAGGAACATGGATGAAACTGGAAACCATGATTGATTCTCAGCATATGCTATTTTTAATAGATACATCTTTATCTTACATTTCTCTTTACTGTTGGTCCTAGAAACCCAAATGTAAAACATTGGTTTCTAAGTGGTCCATAAACCACAAACACATTTATTACTAACTCATGGCCTTGATTTTCCATTGAAATCTGTGATTTTTCCAACAATCTCTTTTGACCAAATTTTATTTTAATTGCTTGTTTAATATCTGTGTTCTCCCTTAGACTTTAAGCTCCATGAGCGTAGAGATTCTTTTCAGTTTATTTCCAAATATATATCTCCAAATATATATATTTGGTTATAGTAAGCCCTCAAAAGCATTACCTGCTGGAATAAATACTGGTTTCTAAATTAGAAAGTTGACTTTGTCTTGCTCTAGATTGAAATATTTCATTTTTCATCAGGAACAAACAAGTCCACATTTTTTGAATATGGCATTGTTTTATCTTTTTTCCTTTGCAGCTTTGCTTTCTCCTTATTTTAAACCTGACCTTTATACCCTAGCCATACACTAAAATTTTTAAATGCATTCTTTACTCATGCTAACCTTTGATATGAAATTACTTATGGATTCCTTCAAACTTTCTGGCATCTAGTGACATGTTCTTTCTATACTCACTTAAAACATATCCTTTTCCATAAAGCCCAACTAATCCATATCCAAGTAAAACTCCTGACCATTGTGATTCCACTGTACTTTGAACAGCACAGCATATCATAGTACTGACCCTCTTTAGTTACAAGGGTAGAATTCAGGAATGTTGGGAATTTGTCATTTATAACTACAGTTCCTAGTACAAACACTGACATGTAGTAAACACAATAGATGGTTGTTGAATAATTGACTACCTTATGTTAAAAAAGCCTTCATTTGGTATATACCACTATTGATATATGACAGCATTTGAGGAATGAGGGTGAGGATTAAAGGATCTTAGCTTAAGAAGTATGTCTTCTCCCTGTAGAAAAATTTTGAGTCACTCAAGTTTATCAGAACTATCTTTGTGAATGGTTAAACTTTGGATAAAATTCTATAATGTAAAGATATCTATCACATTAATATACACATATGTATATATCTGTATCTCTAAATGTGTATCTACAGACATACAAATACAGTCATGCATCACTTAACAATGGGGATATTTTGTAAGAAATGTGTCCTCATTATTTAAATATCAGAGTATATTTATACAAACAAAGATAGTATATCCTACAGCTAAGCTATATGGTATAACTTACTGCTCCCAGGCTACAAACTTGTACAGCATATTACTATAGACAGCTGCAACACTATGATAAGCATCTTTGTATCGAAATATTAAAAAGGTACGATACAAATACAGCATAAAATATTTTTAAAAAGGTACACCTGTATAGGACATTTATGAATTTAGCTTGCAGAACTGGAAGTTAGTCTGGGTGAGTCAGTGAGTGAGAAGTGAGTAAATGTGAAGGCCTAGGACATTACTGTACTCTAGACTTTCTAAACACTCTACACTTAGGCAACACTAAATATATAAAATAAACAAAGAAATTGTGCTATGTTCTCATGGCCACAATATCAGTAGGTGACAGAAATTTTTTTAGCTCAATTATAATCTTACCAGATCACTGTCAAATGGTAGGACCTCAAAAAGTTCATGAAAAAGTGGAATTAAAAGATCAAGATAAAAAATACAAACTGTATTTCTCAACATAAACTCCAACAAGTTCAAGACCTTCTTGTAAGTAATATCACCATTTAGTTCATCCCTAAAGAACGGAGGGTTCTGGGAATTTAACCATGTTAATGCAGGCTTTTTATCTTATTAACTGAAGAAAAATGGGTACTCTTTACAGATGTTTTAAAGATTAGGAATCAAAAAGAAGTCAGGAGTCAAATCAGTACTATAAGGTGGATGCCTAATGATTTCCCATAAAAGCTCTCACAAAATTGTTTTGTTAGATGAGAGGAATGAGCAGGAGCATTGTCATGGTGAAAGAAGGACTCTATGGTGAAGATTTCTTGGGCATTTTTCTGATAAAGTTTTGGCTAAGTCTCTCAAACACTCTCATAATAAGCAGTTGTTATCATTTGTCAGTCCTCCGGAAAGTCAAAAAGCAAAATGCCGTGATCATCCCCCAAAATTGTTGGCCATAACCTTTGTTCGTGGCTGATCTTTCTTTGCTTTGACTTGGACCACTTCCAACTCTTGGTAGCCATTGCTTTGATTATGCTTTGTCTTGAGGATTATAGTGGTAGAGCTATGTTTCATCTCCTGTTACAGTAACTCAAAGGCCTCAGCATCTCTTCCCCACTTACTTAAAATTTTCATTGAATATTATTCTTTTGTCTGCAGCTGATCTGGGTGCAGTGGTTTTGGCACCCATTCAGTGAAAACTTTACTCACCTTTAATTTTTCAGTCAAACTTATCTAAGCTGAACCAATTGAAACATCTATGGTGTTGGCTATTATTTGTGCTGTTAGCCAGCAGTCAAGGCACAAACAAGACTAATTTTTCCCAAATGAATTGATGTGGATGGTCTGCTGCTGCAGGCTTCATCTTTAACGTCATCTCTTCCCTTAATAAAAGTGGTTATTCATTTGTAAACACTAATTTCTTTGGGGAATTGTCCTCATAAACTTTTAAGTGTCAATGATTTTGTCATTCTTTCACCCCAGCTTCACCAGAAATTTGATATTTACTCTTGCTTCAGGTTTAACATAATCTATATTGCCAATAGGGGCTCTTTCCAAACTGATGTCTTATCCCTCTTAGTGTCTCAGGCTGGACCTTGTTCAGACATGTTTTAACAAGTAGGTACTATTTGTTTTGGCACAAAATTTTTTTGAAATCTATGCATAGTTTTTTCCATAACATGCATTTTCCATGAACTTTGTGAAGACCTCCTGTATATGTAGTTTACCCATGACCAAAATATCATTATGAGGCACAGGACTGTTTATGTCTGTATGTATAGGGATTTTTTTTCATATAAATTGATATCAGTCTGTACTTACACATATATCTATATATAATGAGTAACTTGTACAAGTTTATAGGGGAAAGGCAGGTATTAGTAGGGCCTGTGAAAATTTTTTCATGAAAGAGACATTTCAATGTCAAACAATTCTTAAGTCTACATTCATCTATTCAAGAGTACAAATTATTGCAGTTAATTTAATTGAAACAGATAAATCTCTTTGTCAACTATTTGGTAATATAGAACTTTTGAATTCAAGACATTGCTTTAACTAGATTAACAATTTAGATCAGTTTCCAAGAATTTACATCACTGAAAGGGATTATCAATATAAATATTGTAAACAAAATTATATTCTGCTGATTAACTTACATGGTTTTCCATAAATGGGGCTTAGAGACAGAGCGATACTTGGCAGAAATAGTAACATCTGTCGTTAGGTTGGGGCTTTTACTTTTTTTTCATACTGTTGCTCTACTTAAGCAATCTGTCTTTTGGTGAGAAGGTGTTGATTTTCTTTGCTTGTAATAAGCTTAATATCATTCAGCAGGCTATCCCAAAGTGAATGTGGAAATTTACAAGTCATGCTACTCTCCAAAGACATAGATAATGCAAATATTACTAACATATACACGATAAGAACAAGAAGTATAAGGGAGGAAAACATGGATCTTGTTTTCAACATCATGTATATGTAAGTAATAATAATACTATTATTACATCGTTTGGTCTATATACTCAAAAAGTTGCAATTACTGAAAGAAAAGCAATTTACAGAGAAAATGAAAACAAGCAGACTTAAGAATCTGGGCTATTTTATTGTCCATTTCAGGTAAGGGATAGCATTCTTGCATTCTTTACCTGAGTGTTTATGATCATGTAAAGGAACAAATGTGAAGGAATAAATCTTTTCAGAGTTTCATTTGATATTGATTACTGAGGTGCCTACTATTTTTTTCTACCTTCTTAATTTTCCTCAAACTGCCTCCTTCAGTTGTTTATTCTGTCAAGTATATTAGTTAAAACGCTACCTATTTATTCAAGTCCTACCATAACTGCCTTCTTTCTCTGTGTGAGCCTACAAGCATTATTACAGTGTTTATCACACTCCAATTTAGTGTCTGAAAATATCCGTTCAGCACTAATTATGTGCCATGCACTCTCTAAGTGTTTTTTCAGTGTTCTCAGTTAACATTCTGTTTCATGTCCTTCCTGTTTGATAATCTGATACCCTCAATTAATTGTTCATAACTTAAAGGTAGGAATCAAGGATCACATCTGATTTATTTAAGAACGTTCTGTCTGTTTCTTATCTAAGTGCAATATAGATTTGTTAAATGAGTTTGAGTTTCTAAAAACAAATAGCTTTTTCCATGTCATAAAGGAAAAAGAAACTGCATCTATTCTCCTCCTCCCTCATCTCCTGGAACTATCATTCTCAAGTGTAGTTCTGCTCTAAATTGCTGTCTCTATTTCTTCTCTACTTCTATCAGAGAAATTTAGAAATGTGTAAGTCATCCTAAAGATTATTACAGGAATTTTAGAAACACAAATAAGTATTTTGGGACCCGAGGACCACTGTATCACATACAGAAAAGGACCCATAGAATTTCTTTTCTTTTTTTTTTCTTCTT